>NC_048281.1:31998436-32301770 GCF_009762535.1 Notolabrus celidotus | reverse complement strand
TATCTTCCTCCTGTTGATATAATCTGCTGGGGAAAGATTTGTCATTGCTGACCGAAAGGAGAGAGGACAGATTTTGTTAGCCTCAGAGATGCATTAAAGAGTATAAAAACAAGGGAGGGACTCACCTGGTGGCTCATGATACAATGCTTGATACATGGATACTTTCACAAGGCAGTGAATCTAGGATAATAAATATATTGTGGGTGTCATGACCCGTCTCACAAGACATATGAAAAAGAAGGGAAATGCACGGTCAACAAGACGATGTACTAAAATGTACAAAGAAGAAGAAGTGTGTTCGTCAGGAAATCAGTGTGTCAGTTGTTTGCGAGTGTAAGCATGTTGGATGGTGTGAAAAAAACTACAAAGATGGCCGAAGATGACTAAACAAAACCACACTGACATGTGGAGATCCCTGCAGCCTGTTGCACCAGCTGTGTGTAAATTCAAACGTAGCCTAGTTTGAACGCAATGTCTCATTTAGGATGGAGTTTACACTCTACTTGAGTTTTGGGCGTTGCACCAGCTGAGATGGTTCCAACGTCAGCCTAAGTTACATCTTAATTCTTACACTTAGCTCCTAGTTGGTGTAAAGTCCTCTGTAGAGTACATCGGCTGCCATGGCGCGTCGTTCTGAAAGGTGGGATGATTTGTTCATAGCTGGTTCTCCCAGCTATATTACATTGGCAACGTGATATCTGTGAGAGATTACATCCTTTGGAAAAATGTGATGACCAAGATTTCCTCTTGAGTATTAACATATGTTGTAGTTGATCATTTTACCACTCAATGTCACTTATTATACACACACGGTAGATTAAGGATTCAGGCTTTAGTTATCACCTTACTTTAGTTTGTTTCAGCTGTTCCTCAGTTCTGAGACGATTAGGCATGAAAGATAACAATGCATCAAAATCTGTGCTTTCCTCTGATTGGCTGCTGGAAGTGTAAACGTCACATCAGATAGTTTTTTTGATTAGTTTGAGTGTTACGGTCTACTAGTTGAGATGAACCTTACGTCTCTGTGGTGAAACCAAACAATGACACAACTTAAAGCTCGGGTTGGCAGTCTCGGGAAAACTAGCATGAATTTGAATGTAGCATTTCCTCAGGACTCCGTCTAACCCCTCCCCTCCTCCCTCTGAGCTCCTCCAAAACGACGCCCCCCCTGCTCACATGCACCAGCGCCGCTGACTTGCGACCATATGATGGTGACTGATTCAAAACCGGTCCTCACCAAAACATTATCATAGTGAAAGTTAAAAACACAAACAAACATGGCTGCTGTTAGCACTCACAACTATCATGCTAGCATTATCCAGTTGTACTGGTGACACGATATCAGGAGAAAAGTTATAACACATATATAATACTGTAACAACTCTACTGTTTGTTAAACCTGTTCAGTGTAGATGTTCTTAATTCCTACAGTGTTGACGGTCAGTGAAGGCATCAGGAGATGTGTAGAGTGTGTGAGCGGGAGAGAGGAGAGACAAGAGGAGAAGTTCTTCATTCATTCAAACATTGATTGTTGTTTTGTTGGTTGGTGTGATCACGGCCGACAGTGACCGGTTATTAAAGATCAACGTGTTCACGAATCGGCACGTCATCACTACAGCGTCCGGATGGACGCTACAATACATCTACATTTCTGTAGGACTTAGTAAATGTCATTAATTCTTCTGCTTGTCAGAGCCCCGTGGTGAGAGCTTTTTAGACTCTGATCCGGACTACAGTCCTGAGCAAAGCACCTCATCGGGTCAGAGGGGACAGGCCTGAGGTCGAGCGAGAGGGGCAGTCAGTAGAGTCAGGGGAAGTAGAGGCAGGAGACGGGGAGTGAACACCGGGGAAATGTACGCGCAGGAGGCGGGCAGAACGGCAGGACGGGATTTGAATGGTTTAAAAGTTTGGCACCCAAAAAAGGCTGATTGGTTGGTGTTTTCTCAGGTTTACTCCGGCTGTAGATAGCAGCTTTTCTTCGCTCTTTTTTAAGAACACATCATGTATTGATTGCCATCAGGACATAAAGATCATTTTAACCAGTATAACAAAAAGTGGATCTAAATGTGATTACCAACCCCAGCTTTAAGTTACAAACTAACTAGTTTCAACGTCTGGTTTAGTGAGGACTTTACACTCTAACTTAGAACACAACTTACACACAGCTGGTGCAACAGGCTGCTGAGGAGGATGAGACTGGGAAGACTGGCCAGGTTCTCCCAGGTGCAGCGAAACTCCGCCCACCATCGACCTGCAGAGAGACAAAACACAGATCCAGCAAAGGGGCAGAAAGAAAACGTTGGTTGGTCCCACTGAGATGAATCAATGTTCATGTTTTTAGTCTGCAGATTAAATAACAGAACTATAAAACAGCTGATTATACCTCCAACAGCTACAGCAGGGTCTTCTTCAGTCAGCTCTCATTCCTCTGTAGCCTTCAGTCAAACCTCTGTCATATGAGCCTCGCTGTAAGTCCTGTCAGCTTATAGCACACAGGAATGCATGTCCTGCTCATTGTCTATAAACCGGGCAGTAATTGTCACATAGGACGGCACAGTCTGTGGAGGTGAGGGCATCGCTTCCTGAAGGTTGAGAGCACCCTCCACCTTTCTTTTCAACTCTGAACGACCTTACCTTCTTCTTCTTCTTTGGCCAATATCTCCCTCCTGGTGATCCATAATTATATTTCACAAGTCAGGACGGTATCGTTCTGCAGAATCAGTCTCTGCTTGGTGTTATTATTTCACATTATTATGTCTTTGTTGTCAGACTCGTATATTGCGGTCGTAACTAGAACCTAAACTCTTTAAACGTCAGCTCTGAACTCTTCCTACTTGTCAAAGCGGATCAGACGCACGTCACATCATCAGCCGTGACGTCGTCGTAAAGATCAGACGCCGCTCTGATCCTTAAACGTATTGTTTAATCAGTGTGCAAAATCAGCTGTCATCTGATCTGCAGGCACAAAATGTTTCCATATTGTTGCTTCTCCTTCTCTTTTCTTCCATCCATCCCACTCCGGGCATACTCACACACTCACTTATGCACACACACCCTCTCACACCGCACACACACACACACACACACACACACACACACACACACACACACACACACACACATACACACACACACACACACACCCACACAAGCTGTGTATCTCTAACTATAGTCAGACTCAAGGCGACTGACATTACTGGCATTGCACGGATCGTTCGCTGGTGCAGCTGCTTTTTCAGAGCTCGAGCTGCTCAATCCTCTGGCCTTGCACTACCTCTCCCACCCCCTCTCTCTCTCTCTCTCTCTCTCTCTCTCTCTCTCTCTCTCTCTCTCTCTCTCTCTCTCTCTCTCTCTCTCTCTCTCTCTCTCTCTCTCTCTCTCTCTCTCTCTCTCTCTCTCTCTCTCTCTTGCTCATCCACCCAGCACCCCTCCTCCTCCTCCTCCTCCTCTCACCCAGCTCTTCCAGAGGATGACTTCACGCTCTGGAAGAGGGAAGCAGCGGCAGCAGCGGCAGCAGCAGCAGGGCTGAAAACTACAGTGGCTACGCTGCGTTAGCATCTGAGATCTCTTCTCAGCAAGCGTGTCTTACGATCAACCAGGAACCCCAGCTGCAGAACAGAAAGAGTCCAAACAAAGGAGAGGGGAGAGGTACTGAGAAGGAATTTGTGGGGTTGAGGAAGTGAAGAAGGAAAGGGTTGAAGAAGAAGAAGAGGAGGAAGAAGCAACCAGGAGAAGGGAGGTTGAAAGTTTGATTGTTGCTGCGATGGAGTCATGCGCTGGCTCGGCGTGTGGAGCCGGCTGTGAAGACACTCTGGATTTAAAAGGATGACAGCTCAAGAGACGGGAGAAGAAGAAGAAGAAGACAGAGGAAAAGGGCTCGGACTCGCTGAAGGGGGGGAGAGCGCGCTGGAGGAAAACAGCTGAGCTCCAGACGTCCGCATTTCACTGTTATTGGAAACATGTTGCTGAGAGGCTGTGATGATTCGCAGTCCTGTTCCTGCTCCTGCTACCTTTCTGTGTGTGCGTCTGTGTGCAGAGTTAAAACAAACAATGCCTCCTCTGCTGCCGGAGTGTGAAACCTCAAAACAGACAAACCACAAAACCCACAACTGAGCAGACTGAGATGTGACTGACTGAAGCCTCTCTGGGTTTGATTGAAGCTGTCTGTGGGCTCAGGCGAGCTCGGTGATTGTCTGCTTGAGACCGGGATCACAGTGTCTGAAGACAGACTGTGCTGAAAATCAATTCGTCATTTCGCTTCGTCTCTGCTTGCTGGGTTACGCCAGTGAGTACTAATCCTGCTTCGAATCAGCCGGGCTGCTTTTGAAAGTGTTGACAGGAAGACGAGACAGGTTCACCTTTTCCTTCTGTGCCCGGGACTTTGATTTCCGATCGGCAGTCCCCCGAGGTTCACCTCGAGTTTAGTTTTAAATACAAGAAATATTAGAGCAGGCATGACATCCTCGAAGAAACCTAAAACCAATGTTCTCAAATTAAATTTACTTCCACACGCTGCATTCAAAGGATATGACATGCATCCTTGTTCCTACTTTCTGGAGACGTCCTGAATGCATTTAACTCATTTACAAAATATACAACCATTAGGATTCACTCTACAGTCTTAAATTTAATTTGCACAGGTCTTGAATATTTCCCCATCCTTACTAAGAACTTGTTTGCTTGGATTGGACACCTGTGACACATTAGGTGAGACTTCTGCAGCTCTGATGTTGCCTGCAGGAGGCCGTTTACCATTAAACATGTTGCAAACAGCGTCACTGCAGCTTCTGAAAGTAGCTGCTAGTGACTTTGATAAACTTAAACAAATAATCTTTCTCTAAATTGTCTCTAAACTTCTTGTTACTGATGTTCATCCAGTCCAGCTGCTGCAGAAATCATCTTCTTGCTAATTACAGATGCAGACAGTTTAAAAGGATTGTCATTATTTTATCTCTAAAGTTTAAAATGTTAAATGTTTTTAAAGCAGACTGAACACATTTGAGGAAGATGCATCAGCTTTCAGATGCTTTGACTGATTTGACTTTTGTTCTGAATTCATGACATGTTGTCATCTTTTAGAACGCTGTGTTGGTCGCCTGTGAGTTTGTTGGAACGTGTTGCTGCCGATCTCGACCAGGACACACTTGTAAAAGAGATTCTTAATCTCAATGTAGTTTTCCTGGTTAAATACAAAAATTAAGTAATAAAATAAATAATAATAATTGTTAAAAGTTGCATTTAGATTAAATTAAAATCATATTCAAAAGGAGAGACATTGTGCCTCGACCTGCAGAACTCTAGCTTCTTTTTGCAGCCGTCAGATGAAACCAAAACATGAAAATATCTTTATTAACCTTCAGTAATTACAAGCAAATTCTGCATGCATTAAAATTATTATCACAAATTATACTAACACTGTATTTAATCCCAGAACAGAGCACTCACAGGTTCCCTAAAAGTAATAAAAGAAATACTTAAGTGAGGTATTAAAAAACAAACGATGACTTTGATTTGTAAATTGATAAAAACAGTGAAATACTCTCTATAAATCAATATTTCTAATGAGGCAGAGGAGCTTTCTCTCTCTCTTATGTTTCTAATCTGGTATTAAGTGATTTTAATGTGAGCGTTATGTGTCTTAATTTGTATCATAAAAGGTGCTTTGAGCTCTGTTGTGTTTTTAAGACGATAACTCCAAACAAACTTCATGCTTGATTTGGATTTTATTATAAGAAAAGGAGAACATGAAAGCTGTCCTTGTTTTCTCTCCTCAAGAAGAAGACAACACTGAAATTGATTTTTCAGTAAAACATGAACTCCCTGTTTATCCTTGTATTTATTCTCTCTGTGCTTTCACTCAAACCTCATCCAGCAGCTTCTCTTTTACTCGTCTTTCACACCCTTAAAACAGACACCAACCTTCCCTCTCTCCTCTCGCAGGTGCACAGGAAGATCCGGGAGGACTCGGACATGGCCCAGGACTCCCTGCAGTGCCTGGCCCAGCTGGCCTCCATGCACGGGCCTATCTTCCCAGATGAGAGCGCGCAGGTATCGTACCTGGCCCACCTGGTGGAGGGTCTGCTCAGCATGATCAACGGGTGAGTGCGTTTGTCCTCAGCTCTTTACTCGGAGCTCTGTTAGGGGCTCTGTGTGACGCAGGTTAAGGTAGACGTGTGTGTTGGAGTGTGTGAAGCCTTGTTAGCGGCTCGGCTGTGTGAACAGTGAGGGTCGGCTGTCTGCGGCTGAAGTCAGGACTCAAATGTCTGGATGACTGTTGGGTTCAGTGTCATCGTGTTGGAGCAGACGTTCATGGCGCCCAGAGAATGATCGATGACTGTTTTTCACTGCAGCCTGTCAGCGAGGCATCGAGTGAAATTATTCACATTTTGCTCAAACATTTATCTTCTTCTTTGGACATACATTATCTGAAATGTTTATTCCTTGACTTACATGAAGCACAAATGAGCATTTCCATTTTATTGGAGTTTATTTTGGTGTCGTCATGCTTTTATTTAGAGGATAGGATCGAGCAGGACACAGGGAGGAGAGAGCAGGGGCTGAAATGCAGTGAAGGGCCGTCTGCTTCAAGGGTCATACCCTCTGTTAGTGCAGCGTGTGTTTGTTTTAATGTTTCATTGTTTACTGATCATTTGAATTTTTAGTTTTTTATACATTTTGTATATTTGTAAAGCACTTTGAGCTGCATTTAATGTCATGACAAGTGCTTTATAAAAACAATTTATTATAATATTTATTTTAACTGCAAGATAAAACCGGCGCCCCAAAACAGCATTTTTATTTTGAGTGTTTCAGCATGAAGATGTTTTTCCACTTCAACCCAGAATGTGTGTTCATCGGCTGCCTGCCTGATTTTTTATTAACAAAGGAGAGATGTTAGAAATCACATTTGAGAGTACAGTACTCGTCTAGTCTGTAACATACTGACACATTAATGTGACTGCTAGAGCTGCAGTTACTGGTTGATAATCTAAAAACAAAATGAATCAGGTCTTATTGTTCTAAATCATTAACTTGTTGAAGATAAACACAGATGATCTGATAATCTACAACTGTCCTGTTTCTTTATGCAATTAAGTTCAAGCTTGTTTTATGAGCAGAGTATTATTTTAACTGCAAGAGATGCAGAGTTTTTAATTTACAACATCAGTCTTAGAATGTAAGGATTAATCAGTGACGGGTTTTTCTAAACAGAGCAGCAGTAGAACATGTTTGTTTGTTGACACACTGGATTCACAGTAGGATCCATTTTCAAATGCAAACATATTAATTGTGATTTTAATTGTATTCAAAGTAACTTTTTTCTACATGTGACACTAAAACTCAGTCATGAGTTGCAGATTTTTAAAACTTTTTATTTTATGAATCTTTTAAAACATTAAGATACAAAAAGTTAAGAACTTAGAGGGACACGCAGATATGAGTTCACAAGGTGATCAATACAGGAAGGCACAAACTCATGAGAGATAATGCACATGTTGCATACTTGATCATACATAGTCAACAGCACTTATCAAAACAGACGTTACAAAGTGCTTTACATCATAAAAATAACAAAATAATAATGAATAAAGAAAGATAGGGAGACATATTGAACTAGCAAGACATATGGAGTTTAAAAGAAACAACTTAAAGCTCCTGTGAGGAGTTTTTGAGTGGTCATGAAATGGACTGAAAAGAACAGTGATGCCTCTTTATGATCTAGAAAAGCAAACAAGATTGTTAAAAAAGGTATTGATCATTTCCGTTTTGTTATTTTAAAGCCTGAAATCACTGTGAGAGGGTAGGTGTCAGATGAGGTGATGGACAGCACGTCACGAAAAACCCTTTTTCTTTTTTTTTTTCAAAGATCTTTTTATTTAGATTTTGACACATTACAAAAAAAAGATCAGTGCAAACAATTCAAGAAAGTGACGTTTTTGTATAAGAAACATATTAAGTAAATGAATAATTTTTTTTTTAAAAAGCCAATAATATGTGATAGTAACTTAAAATAAAAGATTGACAAGTACTCAAACAGGAAAATAAAGAATAGTGAAATTACAATACGATGAGTAGGTGAATATCAAAAAATAATAATAATTAAAAAAGATAAAAGAGCAATAAGTATAGAAAAAAAACAAAAAAAAACAAATATACATCCATATATATCCAGATACCGAAAAACCCTTTTTCTGCAGTAAATATTCTTAATGAGTGAAATAGTTGACTGTTAGTTGAAAGCAGGAGGAGATAACATAATTTACACATGTACAGGACAAAATAAGCAAGATCACTTAGTGCACAGGGGGGCACCAAAGTCAACACAAACAGAAAGTTCCTCACAGGAGCTTTAAAGCAACAGCTTTTTAATTTTTAAAAAATTTATAATTTGCTTTCTGATTTTGTATGGGTGAAGGGTAACAAAAGTTCCAACAAAACATGTGTTAAAAAGGTTTGAACCTGTAAGGTTGTATGAACAATATTGACACAATAAAGTATAAAAAAAAATAGAAGAATACAAATAAAGCAACAGCTGAGTAAAAGTTAACCTCCTAAAAACAATTCAAAAAATTAAAAATCTGTAAAACAAATTAAGAAGAATCAAAGAAAACCATTAATAGAAATAAATACAGCATCATGGATAAATCATAATATTACAAGAAGGCCTTTCAATGAAGAATATGTTCTCAGACGTGATTTAAAAGAAGATAATGATGCTGCTAGTCTGAGATCCTAAGTCGAGGAGCCTCACCAGCGAACGCTCGGTCACCTTTAGTTTTAAAGTTTGAGACGGGAACTTTAAGGAGGTTCCTGCCTGTCATGAAAGATCTTTGTCCCTGGCTAAATAAACACACCGCTCTTCACTCCATTCTTTTTGGAGCCGTATTAAAAAGAGAATTCACTGTAGAACACTTTTTCCTGAAGCCAGTATTTTGTAATGGCCTTGTAATATTTACTCAGTCCATATGGGATACGTCAGAGGTAAAGCAAGGTGCATGTACTGATTGTGAGTTCTTTCTTTTAGGTAATTGTTGCTATGATAATTTGATAATCTACAAAACTTCAAAGTGTTTAAGGAGACAACAGATGAAACTAATGCAGAACTTGAGGTTTGAAAGCAGCTCCTCCTGAGATGCTGGGACTCCTGTTCATTATGAGACATTAATGATGAATAATGAGGGTGTTTTTTTAAATTAAATACATCCTTGGTAATAAAAAACAATCCTGTTTCCTCAACAAGCAAAAAAAGAGAAAGATTTTCTTCATTATTTCAACACAAATCACTCTGAAGGATTTGTAGAAGATAAAAGATTAAACAAAAAGGACATGTAATCTCTGGTAGTGCAGATTTGGATTATGTATTAAATCTTCATGTTTGTACATTTAATCAGAATCTAATGCTTTAACCTGAGCTGACTGTTTCACCTGAGCACAGAGCAGAACTCAGGGAACAGGATCACTGAGAGATTATCTCCTTACAGCGTCTCAAGGATTTCATGTTTCTCAAACCCAGAGACTCAACAAGTGACAGAGCCCGACGTCAGCTGCAGAGTGACTCATGCTGTGCCATCTCTGCTGTATTTACAGGAAGTAATTACTTGTTGAGTCTGTGTTTTTAATGGCCTCTGAATCCAGCATCTGCTCGCTCGACGGGAAGCTGGCTGCAGAGAAGAGCTCGTCTTCCAGCGCGGAGTTAACCACTAACTCACGCTTCTCGGTTTCCTCTCGTTTAAAGTAAATCAGATTATATCTTTCTGCTTCTGACACTGACATTTCATGTTTTTTATTTTCAAACAACCTCTCAGAGATCGGTGGATGTAGCGTGTGTGCGTGTTTAAGTGAATCAAAGTGTGCTATCATCAATCATCCCTCCTTTTATCTCACACAGACCTCGTCTAACCACTGAAATCAAACTCATGTGGACTGATTCATGAGCTCTCGATTGAAGCTCTGCAGGTTTAAAAAAGAAAAACAACACTATGAGGAAATTGTTGCATGACTCTCACTAACATTATAACCAAATTTCATTTTTTAATAACCTGACCTTTGGAGCATGAGAGAGAAAAGACAGTTTTACAAACAGGAGTCTAAACATATTGAGGATAACTTTGAGCAATTGCTGCATTTATGGTTGTGCTTAACGGAGGATAAATATGCCCCCACGGCCTGGTCCATCAGTCGCGGGGCGCGGGTGGGGAGTGGTCGGGGGGGCGGGGGGGATTGGCCCTGCCCCCTCCGTCCTTCCCCCACTCCAGCGCGCCGGTTGGCGGGCTCTGGTCCGGGTCCTGCCCGGCTGCCTGGCTGTCTGCTCCTGGTGCTGGGCCCCCTCGGCCCTGGTGGCTCCTTTGGCTCTGTCTTGGGGGGCTGTGGGGGCGGTGTTATGGAGGTATTCCTTGGGGGGGCTGCGGGATCTCTCCCCCCTCGCCCCCCTTTCCTCCTGCTGGGTGACCCTGGGGTCGCCCTGGGTGCCCTGGCGGTACCTGTTTGCTTCCAGTCTGGGTCCTTGGCTTGTCCCCTGGCCTGGGTCTCCCGCGGCGCGTTGGGTCCTTCGGCCTGACTGCTCTCGCGGCCCGGGTACCGGGCTGAACCGCTCGGCTGATCTGACCCAAGTGGTATCATCTGCACCAGTGGTGGTCTTGTCACCAAAAAGCCAAAAAAACCCTAACAGGCTTGCCGAGTGGCCCTCCACAGAAAATAATCAACACAAAGACAAAGCATCAATGTAAATGTTGTTAATGTAATTACACCGCCCAACCACTAAAAAAAGAAGGGGCCCCAGTGAGCCTTAAACACTAGTTTCCACCCAACATTAGACAGAAGAAGAAGACGGCATTGAACAGCCAATCAAGTCGCAGGGTGAGAGGTAGGCGGGGCTTAAAGGCATTTGGAGCTGATTGTAAACACAGCTGAGACGAAGGACAGCGACACTGAAGAAAACTCAAAACCTAGTCGTTAGTCTGACACTGAGTCGACTCTGCGTTAACTATTAACTTCATACACTTCATTAAATATACTTACAGGATGAAGGTAAAGGAAGAGCACAGAGGCAACTTCTGCTGTGCATTTCTAACACGTTTAATGTCCACCGTGACCGTAGTGTTGGAGCTATTTACAATGTTTCCTATATTTGATTATTTGTACTTTAATCAATTGATTGATTGATTGTTATTTCATTTAAGGTAATTAACTTTGATGCCATAGGGGTATTAGTATATTTCGTTACTCACTTTTGTAGGTTGGTAGTTCTGCACCAGGTGATGTCTACATATATGGGTAGGTAAGATAGGAGGTGCAGACACCAGGAATGGTGAAAGATTTTTTACCGGGAGATTCGAAAGAGACGCTACCTTTTGTTTGAGCGAAGCTTTTGTTAAACAATAAACCACCAAGAGACTGAATACTTAATAATACTTAAGTTTAAATAGCGCTTTTCAATAACTCAAAGACGCTTTACAAGAGAGACAATAAATAAATACAATAAAGACATATAAGACAAGCAGACGACAAGGGAAGAGGTGGAATAGTTAATGTGTGGGGAATGCCTGTTTGAAAAGGTAAGTTTTTAACTGTTTCTTAAAT
This sequence comes from Notolabrus celidotus, assembly GCF_009762535.1. Taxonomy (NCBI): domain Eukaryota; kingdom Metazoa; phylum Chordata; class Actinopteri; order Labriformes; family Labridae; genus Notolabrus; species Notolabrus celidotus. The sequence goes on along the minus strand of NC_048281.1, from coordinate 32,290,190 downwards.
GAATGAAGTGAGTCAGAAGCACGGATGTGTGGGGGGAGAGCGTTCCAGAGGGTGGGGGCGGCTATGGCAAAGGCCCGGTCCCCCAAGGTACTTGGCTGGACATTGACACTTTTTTGGACACCGTGTAAGATCCACTCTCCCCGTGCCCCGTGGCTGGGTTTTAATTTGAGATTTAAGTTTTGTAAGTTGACCAAGTCAAATAACCATTACACGTAGTACAACTGATCACTGAACGATCGTGATGCATTCACTGCACTGTGGGAAACAACACCACTCTAACTGTAACCTTTAGTAATCTTAAAGGGGAGTGCACAACTCAAAACAATACTCTATAAACTGATACACAGAATACAGTTTGATATGTCTTTGTTGTAAATTTAAATCAAGTTATGGAAATAACCTCAACCTGAGGAAAAATAAGAATCTACAAACTAAAACTTCACAAAAATCTCATCTTACATTAAAGACCTGCTTCCTCTTAGCACCATCAGAAATTATGGATTCAAGAAGCTGATCAGAAAACTAAATCCAGATACAAACTGACTGTCTTCAACTTTCACTCAGAAGCAAAAATCTGCCTTTAAATTTAAATGAAATAATGATCTGATATTTATCATGATAACATCATTTTCAATATTGCCCAGCACTACACACAAGGTATGATTTCTTTCATATGTGACAAGAAAACTCACGATAAAAAACAAAAACATGTTTCTAAAAGGAGGAAACAGTAGGTATATATCAAGTCTTTCCCCCCTTTTTTAATATAATTTCAATAAAATGTACAAAGACTTGAAAACTAAATACTTCAACAAACAAACTCAATCAAATCCTCTTCAAATGATCGCCCTCACATCCTGTGGAGGTGTGATGTTCGATCTACGAGCAGACAGAGAGTCAGACGTCTACATCTAAAATTATCCAACATCCAATCAAGAAATCAACGACCTCTCCCCGGGTTGAAGACTTAATAACACCACTTTTAAAAACCTGAGCTGAGTGGAAGCTGTACCTTTCATAAGTTAACCAGATTACGACTCCAGATGATTCATGCCTGACGTGGTTTCACAGACATTAGACTTGAATCGGCGTGGGCAGGTGTGTGGCGTCAAAGAACCTGAGCCGCCGCAGAGCCTCTCGGTGCAGCGGTGACTCTGTTTGCAGAGGTCGCATGAAGAAATAGATTTTATGCTGAGTAACAAAACCAGACGTGTGCGCCTGTGGTCTGCCACACAGGTGGCTTTTTGTGGAGTCTTATTGATTGTCCCTGTGAGCTGTGCGGGGACTCGGTGTGTGTGTTCGGGGCCTCAGGAAGACACATTAGAGGAGATTTGAGCTCTGTTTATAGCCGCTGGGTAACGGGGACAGCTACCTCAGGGTTTGAGAGGAGCTGTGTTTTCGACTTAACGGGTACAACCAAGACGAGGCCGACAGTCTTGACCCATTTATCTTTTATAATCAGTGAGGAGGTCATAAAATATCTCATGATTATAGACTCCCATTGACCTTCAGGCAGCCGTACAGTCCTTTATTTCAACCTGGAGCAGCTGCTTTAATTATTCTCTGCACTTAATCAAAATAAGGACTGAACTGACTCATGGCTGCAGAACTGAGAGGAGAGAGAGCACATTAACATCCTTCATGGTCTAACTCTCACTGTAGGAAACACATTTAGATTCATTTAAAGCTGCTGTGAGGAACTTGAGGTTTGTGTTGGTTTTGGCGCCCCCTGTGGGCAAAGATGTACATTGCATCACTTTGCTGATTTTATCCTCTTCATGCCACGGTGTTATTTTCTGAAAAACAAACACACCCTGCTCTCTTTTAACTTTCAAATGTGTCTTATTGTGAATGTTAAAAATTCTGGCGTTGAAAATATTAATATATAATTGTCACTGATGGTTTTGTTTGCTTTTGTACATCATAAAGACTCTTAGTTTAAATTTCAGCCTGTTTCACACCCAGTTAAATATTCTCACAGGATTTTTAATGTGACGGTTTGATTTTAAAATGCATTGAAAACATGATTTTATTTAAAAGATAGTAAAAGCAACAACATACCTTCTTTTAAAGCTCCTGTGAGAGTTTTGAGCTGGTGATGAAACAGACTGAAATTAATAAAGATTCCTCTTTGTGGCCTTTAAAAGCAAATAAGACCACCAGCAAGAAGTCTGAGCATTTATATCTCTTTATTTTTAATGTCTGAAACCACTGCAGGTGGGGGACGGCTAATTAGCTAACAGTACGCTGCAGATACAGACCTTTTGTGCATTACCTATGTTGACTATTAAAAGAAAGCTGTTGTCAGAAAACCTTACTTATGCATGCTTTAAACTTGCTCTAATGGAAGTGACCACATAACTCCTGTTCTTGCTGACCTTCACTGGCTACCAGTTAGTTTTACAATTGATTTTAAGATTGTATTACTTGTTTTTAAAGCCCTACATGGTCAAGACCTCTTAACTCCTTATGCTCCCAATCATTGTTTAAGATCCTCTGGCAGAAACCGTCTTTATGTTCCTGAATCTCGACTCGGGTCTCCAATGTTTGGTACTCCTTACCAGATGATCTTAGGTTAGCTGAATCTGTGTCCTCTTTTAACTCCTCACTAAAAATGTCCTTCTTCGTAAGGCTTACTCTGAACTGCTGTGCCAATAATACTTAATTTGTTTATTTTAACTTCATGATATTACAGTTTTATCAGCTTGCTTTAGCCTTGTTTTTTTAAAGTATGTCTGTATGGCACCTTGTAACTCTGGTTTTGAAAGGTGCATTACAAATAAATGTATTATTACTTGTACATGCACAGAACAAAACCAGCAAAAAGGTAAGACTTAGACTTTGCCAACAGGGGGCGCCAAAATCAATGCAACCCAGAAGTCTCTCACAGGAGCTTTAAAGCTGTTTTATTTATAAAGCAAGATCTGGTCTTTATAAGTCAAACCTTTTAAAGATGAGTCTTGAAAAAGGGGGGGGTGTCATAAATTCTGGGATGTCTAACATCAAGGCAATTATTCAGGCTAACACAGTACTTTCTTATCTTTAATTTGAAGAAGAAAAAAAGGCATTTACTGATATTAACTCTTTAAATTAAAACAGGGGATAAAAGCTTGCTACAGAAAACTTGAGTTCATTCTTTAAGAAATGTACTGGGGGAAACCACAGGGATTAGGACCTTTTATTTAGGGACAGTAGAGGCTACATATCTTTGGAGCCACACAAGATTTCACATGAATTAAACTGTTCAAACTAGCATAACTCGTGATTACATCCCTGCTAAGAATTAGAGAACAATCTGAGTCTCTGCCACCTGTGGATACTTGAACGTTCTCAGTATTTGGTGCTAAATCACATTTGTGTGAAACGTTGATGAAAAAGAAGGTTTAAAAGAGAAATATTGGTGTTAAAGAGAACTGTGTGTGTGTGTGTCTTAAAGTCACACACACACAGAAGACATATGTTGTGTTCATTTGTGGGTGTGTCCGTCAGTAAAGTGGTTCTGATCTGAATTAAGGGCCCGCGCTCGCATGTATAAATAACTGAGACTCACTTTAATGTGCACACGAGCTTGTTGTTGGAGCACATGACCCAGTGAGTAAGGGTCTCTCTCTCTCTCTCTCTCTCCCTTTCTCTCTCACTCTCTTTCTCTCTCTTCCCGCCTCTCCTGCTCGGTCTGTAATCACCTATTCTTGGAGCTTTTTTCCTATTGCCTCATCGCAGAGGCATGCAGAGAGGGATGGCAGATCTGCAGTGATTGAACAGTTCTGTTCGCAATTTAACTCCATCTGATAGAGGTTAGCTCGGCCGCTCTCACACACACACTGTTCCTTTCTCTCTCTGCAGGGAGGTGCAGCTCTTCAAAACCAAAATTCAAGATTAGGTCTTTTATGCTATTTTTATGCAGCTCAGGCGACAAAGAGACAAAAATACCCTGGAAACATCGGGGGGTCGGCGCTGGTTTTATAGAGGGGTTAAAGGAGGATTTCCCCCCCGGAGCGTCTTTAAGTTTCTGTCATCAGAGCAGAAATGTGGAAAACCCTAAACAAGTTCTTGAAGCAGATGCTGTGAATGCTTCAAGTGTTTGCATTGTATAAGACGGCGTGTTGTAGCTTCAAGCTACGCAGAGGGCACGGTGTTATCAGTCCGTTTGTAGCCTTTCATAAGTATGTCTCAGGGTGTGTATCCGACTGAACGGAGACATTTTTAGACTTCACTAACAATGGAAATAGAGGTTGCATAATCACATATTCATTGTGTGTATTTCTCTTTCTTTATCCTTCTTTTTAATCTAGTTTTATTTAGTTTTGTCTCCTGGAGTGGACTTGTTTTTGTTGTTACATTAATAATTCTATCTAGAAATATGGCAAATGTACAGTGACAGATCAAGATTGAGAACAACAAAGCGCTGTTTTGAAGCCAATCGTCAGCGAGTGCCATATTGGAAATGCTGAACTCAACCCAACTTCTGTTGAGCTAGTGTGAGGTAAAGAGGTGGGCTTTATCCTTTTTGCTAACAGCTACAGGGTGTCCACCTGTCAATCAAGTCAGCCATGCCCTTATTTGGGCAAAACTCCTAAGTTTAATACTTTCAAAAATAACAAGTTATAAAATAATCACCCCCGTACAGTGTGTGCTGATAGAGAAATGAACTATCCAGACCTAAAACATTTTTTGTACCAGGCTGTAAACATGTTTATTTCTGCTGTAAAGATCGTCTTCTTTGAATGGGTGTGTATGTGGTTTCCTGTGTTTCTGCAGCCAGCCTCTAGTGGACACTTGATGAACTGCAGTTTTTAGCGTTTCCAAATGGGCTTCATATTTGAAGACTGGAGGTTGCTGCTTGATTATCCAGTAGAGCATTGAAAAGAACATGACATGTCCCCCTATAAATATGTATATAATAATAAAGATTAAAATTAAAATAGTTATAATAAGAAATAATAATAATAACAGTTATGATAATAAAAATAATAATACATACAAAAAATACCATACATTTAATTGATAATTAAACAAAATTGATAAATAAAAATGAGACAGACAGATATGAGGTTTTAATTTAGGATAGTTTATGCCAGCAGTAACAAATATCTTGTCTATTGTCTTATTATATCTTAGTTTATACATAAAAAGCTGCAGAACAGAGATCCAAAACACAAGTTTGACATCATTTGGAGACAGATCCTCCTTAGACTACTTTAAACCTTTACCAATTGCACCTTTAAAGTATCCTGCTCAGCCTTCACACTGAGGGTTTGTGTTACTGACAATATATAATATATCTTCATATTTTGAGGGCTTTATATTTTTGCCAAAAGCGATAGTTGCAACATATTTTTGCATCCCTCATTAAATGTGTAAAAAAAACACTTTTATAACCGTCTTGTTTTTACTCCCTCACTCTTCTAAATATGATTATTTGTGACGCACATTAAGTTTCCTTTATGGATGAAACGTTCTATATAAATACATTTGCTTGATGTCCTTTAGCTTCTGGCGCACTTTTCTCATTTGTCAACAAGCCTTCGTTGCCTCGAGTCCTCCCTCAGAGGACGATGAAGCGTGTCGTGATGTTTTAGTTTTGCTGCTGAAAGTTGAACCTCGTCTTGTTCTGCAGCTACAGAGCAACACTGCTTGTAAAGTATAAGTATAGTTTAATAACGGGACTTTGGACACGGCCTGGTTTTGTTTTGTTCTTGTTTTTAATCGTCACATGGAGCGTGAGCTTTCTCACACTTCAACTTTTTTATTGTTTTGTTTGTCCCAAAGATTTTTAATGCGGTGTAACACATCTGTCATTGAGCGAGGCTCCTTTTCTTTGAGTCTCAGGGCGCTCGGTTCACTTCAGAGGAGTATTTTAAGAATTTCAAAGAAAGTGAGCGAGGTTTTGAGAAACTTAAATCTCTTTAATGTTTGAAGTGGAAAGAAAAGATGTTGCAGAGTGAGACTTTATGAACGTTAACAGCCTGTTTGAGGATGTCCATGGAATTTTGTGCAGGAAATCCTGGATGCTTTAGCAGGTTCAAACATTAATTTGACCCAATAAAGTTCATCAACAAGTTATCTGCTCATGTGCTTTCATTAAATATTGACTCTAGGTATTAAAAACCATAATTTTCTATTTATTTAGATATTTTTACTTCACTTTTTCTTTTGTAAATGTTTTAATTTACCTTATTTTAACTTAAGAAGTTGTTGGATCTTCATTTTTTTCATGTCTGTTTCTTCATAAATCTGTCTCCATTGTTTTGAAATACTCAGTACTCAACTCAATATCACTTTGCTAATTCCTCATGAAACCCTTTTATTTATATATTTATTTTAAAAACCTCTATAAAACAGATTTATTGATCTACAGTTTCATCACTTTATTCTATTTAATTTGTCTTTATAGTTCTTAACCTTTTCCACCCTCCTGACTTTTAAAGGTTTATTTTGTCTTCCAAATCCTACCATGCTTGTTTGTCAAAGCACTTTGTTAACGTTTGTTTTTAAAGGTGCTTTATAAACAAAATGTTATTATAATAACTCAAAATCTTAAAAAATAGATTACAAACATGTTCACCATTCACTGTAAAACTTCAGTCTCTGACCAAGCTACATTGTTTTGTATTAAAGGTGACATATCACGCTTTTTTCATCAATATATATTGGTCTAAGAGGTCCCCAAAACATGTCTTTAAAGTTTATGCTCAAAAAAACACTTTGAAATCAGATTTTGGTCTGCCTAAAAAGCCCTCTTCTTCAGCCCTCCTCAGAACACTCTGTTTTCTCTCTGACCACGCCCCCTCAGGAAGTGGATGTGCCCTCGGCTGTCCAGCACGTTGATCTAATGTTTACATGTTGGCTGAATATACACGGCTGCTCACAGATAGCGTTACTTCAACCCTCTGAATCTGATCCAGAATCTGATTCTGATGGAGAGGCGCCTGCAGCAGGACCTTTCTGAAGGATTGGTCACAGATTTAGTGTTTCTTGTTGTTTTATTTATCAGTATGTCGACGTGTGTCTTGGTACACAGCTACGAACATGTAGCTATGTGGCTATGCTAACTAGCGCTAGCACGTATCCATGATAAATAAAAATCATCCACTAGATCTTCAAATCTGCAGACGTGGGGAGTAAAACCGACCTCTACCAGAAAGGCAGCAGGACCTTTCTGAAGGATTGGTCATAGATTTAGTGTTTCTTGTTGTTTTATTTGTCAGTATGTCGACGTGTGTCTTTGTACACAGCTACGACCTTCATATTTACAGCCCATGGCTACGACATGTAGCTATGTAGCTATGCTAACTAGCGCTAGCACTTATCCATGATAAATAAAAATCATCTACTAGATCTTCAAATCTGCAGACATGGGGAGTAAAACCGACCTTTGTGTTTATTAAGACAGCCTACAACTAGCATGCCTCCCTCCTAAGCTCCTTGTTAGCACACATGTGTGCAGGGAATGAAAAACGGAGGAGGGGTTCAGTATTATTTTATACAGTCTATGGGCTGAACAAGCTCCGAGCTCTGACTCGGCTCGTTTCACAGACATTTACAGAAAGGTGGAGAAATCAGAACGGGGCAGAATGGATTTTTTTCATTCTCGGGGGGTTTGTAGACATGCCAGGGACACATATAAATTCAATTTTGCATGATATGTCACCTTTAAGTGAGTATTTAACATAAAGTCTTTTCTTTATTTGTTGTTAATTTAAGTGAAATGTGGGACTTAGTTTGAAAAAAATAGATTTTTATCAGTTTATTTTTTTCTATTTCTCCAGAAGAACTCAGTAGTTTTGCAGAGTTTGCATACAGAGCTTGAGAGGTGGACAAGAGGAAGGCTTATTGTGTTTTTTTTTACCCAGGTGGAAACAAAGGATGCCGATTACGCTGCTGATCTTGGCTTGAAAACTATTGTGACCATGCTAACATTTATCCTCACAGAGTTGCTCACATGGCTGCAGATCATCCCTCTCTGTGAGCTTTCCGCCGTGTTTTAAAAACATTGCTGTGTAACATGTTTCCATGATCCTTCTCTTTGCATTTGTTGCTGAGGCGCTGTGGTTACATTCATCCGGATGGTGCAGAACTAACATTACATCTCACTTTCAGTATAGTTTTATGTTCAACAACATGTGAGCATCATATTTAGTGTGTCCAGAGCCAGACCTGTCGCTCCATGTTTCACGGTGTGATGTGATGAAGTAGTTTTCTCTTATAAAGTGTAATTACTGTGTTTAAACATCCTGCTCTGAGCTGTGAGGCAGATATACCATTAAAAAAAGACTCAGATGCAGCAGTGGAAAACTGCTCAGGGGTCAGGTTGCCCACAAGTTTTGGTGAAGGATCAATTTTCATGCCTTTTTCCAAACCTCAGTCACCAGTGAGTTTAAGTTAAATTGACCCCGGTGTAGCCTCGGCCTCACCCTGCAGAGTGGAAACCGTCCCTCCTCAGGCCAGAGCACGGGGTTCGAATCCAAGATACAGAAGGAGAAGTTTGGACTCCCTCAACTGTATTTAAAATCGATTCGCACCACTTCATATAATTTAATCAGCAGATGATTTGTAAAGATCTATACGACTGCATGCTCGACCTAGCTTTTGTTTTGCTTCTCACATCATTCCTTCAAACCTTCTTTTTCTTTGTTTCCAGGATTGAGATCGAGGACTCGGAGGCGGTGGGCATCTCCAACATCATCTCCAATCTGATCACCATGTTCCCTCGAAGTGTCCTAACAGCGCTGCCAAGTGAACTCTTCACCTCCTTCATCAACTGCCTCACACTACTCACCTGCTCGTTCGGACGCAGTGCCGCTCTAGAGGAAGTGGTGAGTAATTACACCTTTGTCTACCTCTGTTCACGTGTTCTACCTCGAAGTGTAGACTCTTAATGAGCAGGACTGGACTCTGGTTTGACTTTGGTATGGAGAGCAAAATCAGGCAGAACCTAATCGGTTATAATAATACTCCAGCTCCCATCTGTACAATTATTTTATCTCTATATACAGATATCTTAATCCGTGTGCAACTAAAAATACATCCTTGGATAAAGAAAACTTCAATTTGAGCAATAAATGTGCATGATGCTGATTCATGAAAGCCAATCAGTATTTGGATTTCCTGACATCCTGGAATTCATTGATCCAACCTTCTTTCTACGAACATGCATTCTGAAAGTTGTTTTCTTCTCCTCTTGAGGAAAGACCTGACAAAACTTGACTTTGGACTCTTTACAAATCTGCATTATGAAGATGCAACTTCAGCAATCTTCAGGCCTGTTAGCTGGAAGTGAGTCACAAGAAAATTGGTTTGTGTTTGGGGTCCATACTGCAGAGGGAAGCCTCTTAGTAACTTACTATTTACAGTGAAACTGAGACTTGTCAGAAACAGATAAATAAGGGCCACTTTGGAGGATTTAATGAGCCAAGAAATGACAAAGTTTATTTTGCAGACATATGAGAGGGGACGGATTTCACTTCACTTTTGATCGAGTTCAGATGAGAGGGGAACAAGCTCACTTGATCTTGATTTTCAGTATGAATATAGACTAGGGATTTCAACAGTTGATTGTAAAGAACTTACTTGAACACATTCTTTTGTTTTCATTTTCTATCACGTGGAACAAACATCATGTGGTCTCATATTTGGTTCAGCTATCAGGGAGGTGTTTGAAGTTTAAAGCATGTTTCAGAATCAGCTGACTGAAGGTGTTGACGCTCAGCTGGGGGCTGCAGCTGAGTGACAGGTCTCCACGAGCGCTTTTTTTACTCCACCTCTGGACTGAGCAATAAATGTGCATGATGCTGATTCATGAAAGCCAATCAGTATTTGGATTTCCTGACATCCTGGAATTCATTGATCCAACCTTCTTTCTACGAACATGCATTTTGAAAGTTGTTTTCTTCTCCTCTTGAGGACAGATCTGACAAAACTTGACTTTCAACTCTTTACAAATCTGCATTATGATGATGCTACTTCAGCAAACTTTAGGCCTGTTAGCTGGAAGTGAGTCACAAGAAAATTGGTTTGTGTTTGGGGTCCATACCGCAGAGGGAAGCGTCTTCTTAACTTACTATTTACAGTGAAACTGAGACTTGTCAGAAACAGATAAATAAGGGCCACTTTGGAGGATTTAATGAGCCAAGAAATGACAAAGTTTATTTTGCAGACATATGAGGGGTGTGGATTTAACTTCGCTTTTGATCGATTTCAGATGAGAGGGGAACAAGCTCACTTGATCTTGATTTTCAGTATGAATACAGACTAGGGATTTCAACAGTTGATTGTAAAGAACTTACTTGAACAGATTCTTTTGTTTTCATTTTCTATCACGTGGAACAAACATCATGTGGTCTCATATTTGGTTCAGCTATCAGGGAGGTGTTTGAAGTTTAAAGCATGTTTCAGAATCAGCTGACTGAAGGTGTTGACGCTCAGCTGGGGGCTGCGGCTGAGTGACAGGTCTCCATGAGCGCTTTTTTTACTCCACCTCTGGACTGATTCTGACCCGGTTGCGCTCCCTGCTGACACCTGACCGCGTTCACATGCTTATTTTTCAGAGACAGAGAACTGGACACTGTGAGTCTGAAATATGTTTCTGTTCAGTTCCCTTGTTGAAGTCTGAGCCTTCACTTTTATGACTGTGTCCACAGAGATTATGAGCCTGCTCCACACGTTGATTTTCAGCGTGTTTAACATTTTAAAGACCTCAATATGATCCGTAGATATTCAATACTGTCAGTTATATACATTGTGTCAGGAAGGAAAGTTTGATTCAGGGGAAAAATGCATTTGGCATTGTTTTTGACATGGAAAATGTTTACTCTTCTATTAATGATTAATCTATAATTGATCGTTAACATTTCCAAAGATCGATCACAGAAAATACTTGAAATTTACATCCTTAGTACACTACCGGTCAAAAGTTTTAGAACTCCCCATTTTTTCCACTTTTGTATTTAAATCCAAGCAGTTCACATCAATTGAATAGCTTTAAATGGTAAAAAAGTAAGTGGTGAACTGCCAGAGGTAAAAAAGTCAAGCCTTGAAAGTTGGTGCTACCAATTCTTACAGGTGTCCCAGCTGTCCTTGATTACTGACAACCCCCTCTGTCTGCATAAAAGTATTGTTGGAACACACTGTGGTACCATACCTTCCTGAGCAATATTTGAACTTTTGAAATTGAATTGTTTATTTGTTCGATGTTTTCATTTCAGAGCACAGTAAGACATTGAAATGCATTAATTTTCAATAAAAAAACTAGAAAAATTGGGGTGTTCTAAAACTTTTGACCGGCAGTGTACAGACTGTGAAAACGAGTGTTATAATCCTTCTGACTGGTGTCAAAAAAGTTACTGCAGGGATAAATGGCTCGTGGCATTGAAAGCGACGACACTTGATCCTTCAATGTAGGATACTTCTATCATTGTGAAGCAGAACCCACAAGCATTGGATTATTCCCCCACTAATAGAGAACATGAGCTGGGTTTAGACCGTCCACCATGACTTCACAAACCTGTGGTTGTGAAAATAGCTGTCTTGCAATAATCAACAAGTTGTGGTCGTTTTTCTTATCAAAGACAGATTTTCTTGTATAAGTTCATACATTCTTTAAAGTCTTTGAGACAATCATCATGTCGAGTCTTAAACTTTGTGAAAGATTTAAAGGTGACATATCATGCAAAATTGACTTTTTAATGGTTCTTTACCTGAAATATGTGTCCCTGTCTACAAACCCCCCGAGAATGAAAAAAAATCCATTCTGCCCCTGTTCTGATTTCTCCACCTTTCTGTAAATGTGTGTGAAACCAGCCGTTTCAGACTTCAGTGTTTTTGTTACGTCACAACAATATCCGGTCTGTCACGGAGTCAGAGCTCGGAGCTTGTTCAGCCCATAGACTGTATAAAATACAACTCAACCCCTCCTCCGTTTTTCATTCCCTGCACACATGTGTGCTAACAAGGAGCTTAGGAGGGAGGCATGCTAGTTGTAGGCTGTCTTAATAAACACAAAGGTCGGTTTTACTCCCCACGTCTGCAGATTTGAAGATCTAGTGGATGATTTTTATTTATCATGGATAAGTGCTAGTGCTAGTTAGCATAGCCACATAGCTACATGTTCATAGCTGTAGCTGTAGCTGTAGCTGTGTACCAAGACACACGTCGACATACTGACAAATAAAACAACAAGAAACACTAAATCTGTGACCAATCCTTCAGAAAAGGTCCCGCTGCCTTTCTGGCAGAGGTCGGTTTTACTCCCCACGTCTGCAGATTTGAAGATCTAGTGGATGATTTTTATTTATCATGGATAAGTGCTAGCACTAATTAGCATAGCCACATAGCTACATGTTCATAGCTGTAGCTGTAGCTCTGTACCAAGACACACGTCGACATACTGACAAATAAAACAACAAGAAACACTAAACCTGTGACAAATCCTTCAGAAAGGTCCTGCTGCAGGCGCCTCTCCGTCAGGATCAGATTCTGGATCAGATTCAGAGGGTTGAAGTAACGTGATCTCTGAGCAGCCGTGTATATTCAGCCAACATGTAAACATTAGATCAACGTGCTGGAGAGCCGAGGCACATCCACTTCCTGAGGGGGCGTGGTCAGAGAGAAAACAGAGTGTTCTGAAGAGGACTGAAGAAGAGGGTTTTTCAGGCAGACCAAAATCTGATTTCAAAGTGTTTTTTTGAGCATAAACTTTAAAGACATGTTTTGGGGACCTCTTAGACCAATATATATTGATGAAAAAAGCGTGATATGTCACCTTTAAATATCATCCACGTTGTTGCTAACTTCTACTCTTTCTCACTCTCTGTCCTTCCACAGCTGGATAAAGACGACATGGTTTACATGGAGGCCTACGACAAGCTGCTGGAGTCGTGGCTCACGCTCGTCCAGGACGATGAGCATTTTCCTTGCGGCTGCTTCGTCCAGCCGGCGATCCAGGTCTTCAACTCGTACATTCAGTGTCACCTGGCTGCTCCTGACGGCACCCGGAATCTGGTACGACTGAATATTAGTTTACACCTGGGTTTAACATCCTCATTAGAGCTGCAACTTAAAGCTTTGAACTTTTTAATTACGATGTATTGGTAGAGACTTTACAGGCTCCAAAATTGTCAAAAACAGTCCAAAACCAGAAGATGCTTTTTTTCTGAGATTCATCAGATCTTAAGATTTAAGAAGCTGTTTTAAAAGAATTGAAAGAGGAGATAAGTTTTATTGAAATCATGTTTTAAGATGCATTTTCTTGATGAGTTTAACTTCATAGCACTCCATTTGCAACATGTTTTCTTTGTTTTTCTGTTTTAAAACAAACTGTATCCTCCCTCATCTAACATGTTTCACTTTCTCTCTCTGCATCTCATAAAATCCTGACCCCGCTCACTTTGTAACCTCTCAGTCTGTGAACGGCATCTCCACTCACGAGGAGGAGGAGATAAACGAGCTGCAGGAAGACGACAGAGAGCTTTTCTCTGACCAGCTGTCCAGCATCGGCATGCTGGGACGTGTGGCCGCTGACCACTGTATCCCTCTGCTCACGAGGTAAAACACATCACTCCTTCATTTCTGCTTATGCTCTGAAATAGAAGACGCTGGGTTTCATGTTGAACTTGTTCTCCTGCAGCCTGTTGGAGGACCGGGTAACCCGACTACACGGTCAGCTCCAGAGGACCCAGCAGCACCTCATGGCGACATCTGACCCCGCATCAATGGACCGCAAAGTCCTGGACGACCTGTACGAGGACATCCACTGGCTCATACTGGTCTCAGGTCAGCAGCTGGACTTCAACTTTCTCTGTTTGTCTTTTTAATTTGAGGAAGATTATTTTTCATAAGACAGTAGGTGCACAAGACACAAAACCTCATCTTTTTAGAAAGTGCAAAGAGAAATTAACAAGTGGTATGTATTGCTCAGCATGCCTGAGGAGGAGAAGATGTGGATGTTTAGGAGCATCCATAGTCGGCTCATCTTAAGACGAAGCCTAAAACGACGTTTCAGAGAATGTTTCTCCCTTAGAGGCTCGACGTACTCCCACGTTGTGCTAAGAGCTCTGTCAGAACGCTTTATAACACTCTAATAAAGTCGAATACATCTGTTTTGTAGTGCTCACAAATGACTTTTGCAGTGTGTGCACTGTGCAGTTCATTCCACTTTACTGCCTTTATTTGTGATTAAAACAGAAGAACACAGCTCCGCCCTGTCCTGTGGGTCGGTGTTGATGAAATAATGTCTGAATCAGCATCATTAAAGGCGAACAGAGATGTTTGATGGACTACAATGAAACACAGAAACTGGGACGTGTGTGGGTCTGAGAACAGACTGAACACCCAGCAGCTAAGAAGTGTTGTACCCTGTTGAGTTCATGTTAAAACAGGCAGGTCGTATTTCTGATATCTGATGCAGGAGCTGCAGCTGGTTTCTGATTTCATTAATTACTTGATTAAAGCTACAGTGAGAAGTTTTTATCTGGTTATGAAACAGACTGAAATTAATGATTTTATTCATTTAAAAATACTGGAAGCTTCAGTCTCTGCTCTGTGACCCAGTCACAAAACTTGTTTTTGCTTTCAGTCCCCAGAGTGCGTCTTAAAACGGGTAAAAAGAGTTTTAGACCCACTCTCCTGCAGCCTGGGATCTGCTGCAGGAGAGTTTGGGTTTGAGAGAGATTGTCTCTTTAAATGTTCTTAAAAATACTCTGAAGGCTCTTGAGGAAGATGCATCAGCTTGTAGATACTTTGACTGATGACTTTTGTTCTGAAATTCATGATATGTTGTCATTTTTAATTCTGTGTTTGTCTGTAACTTTATTGGAACATGCTGCTGCTTATCTCGGCCGGGACACACTTGCAAAAGAGATTCTTACTCTCAGTGTGGTTTTCCTGGTTAAATAAATTTAAATACAGTTTTTAGGGGTTTTTAATGCCTGTAATTGCAGCAGACTTGCGTACGGTAGGTGTCAGACGGATTAATTTACAGCACGCTGCCAAAACAGCTTCACATTTACAGATGGTGATATATTTGACGGTTAAATAAATGCAGGATTAGATTTTTCATCATAAAACACTTTGTACTCATGCACGGGATAAGATCGGCTAAACATAAGAGGACCAATTTGTCCACAGGGGGCGCCAAAGTCAATGCAAATCAAAAGTTCCTCACAGGAGCTCTAATTTTTTCGGGGAAGGGATTTTTAACATTCTGAAAATTGTAGAACTGGGTTTCTGTCGCAGCTTGAATGCATATATTTAGATCACTTTGTTTTTAAAGAATAGTTTGCAAGCAAAAGATAAAACATTTGCTGATATTCGTACCAAGAAAATTCAAAAATAACCCAAAAAATGGTCTTAGAATATGAAAAACTTAGTCTGAAAACTGTCAGAGATTGCTTATGTTTGTTGTCTAAGTAGTGGAAAATCAAATGGCTGGATAGATGCTATGATGATGATGAAGATGTGCTCTTTTTAGAGAAGCTGTACCGTCTTGAAATAATTTTAAAAAACCTCTAACGGACTTTATAAAGCTTACTTGATTTGTCTGTGTGTTTCTTTCAGGGTATTTATTAGCAGACGACCCTCAGGGAGAAACCCCGCTGATCCCCTCGGAGGTGATGGAGTTCTCCATCAAACACGCGACGGAGGTGGACATGAACACCACGCTGCAGATCCTCGGGTCACCGGGAGAGAAGGCGTCGTCCATACCGGGCTTCAACCGCACAGACTCAGTCATCAGGTACGGTTTCTGCTCAGTGAGTGAGGTCGACTGTGAAGTGGATACGTCAGCCTTGAGAAAACTGAATACTAAGTTAGCACTCAAGTGCTTTATTGGTATGATGTGCTTTGCTCAGATCTCAGATTTCAGGAATTCAGATGAAGGCTTTGAGCTTTCAGTTTTATGTTTTGCATCGTATAAGAAGTCATATTTGCGTCGCTTTCTTTTCTGTTCATACCCTTGAATAGTTTTCTGGTACCAAGGATCCTCCAGGTTGTAAGCATTTTGTTTACTTTTGCTGTGTCTGGATTTAAAAGAAATGAAAAGTTGCGATGCCAAGCACGAATCAGCCTCCAGCATTGAGAGCTGGAAGGTCAACAGCATAAATATCTGCACCAGCTTTTAAACACAAGACGGCAGTGACACAGGAATTTCAGCTTCACTCTCTTTGACAAACACAAGATGTGTCTCGTCTTTAGGATAAACTGAAGGTGAGCTTTCGAGCCCTCTGGTTTGAATTCCAGGTATGTTAATCAAACTAAGTATGCCTCACAGGTTTGTGAAGTATTTCTGGCGCTGACTCAAGGACCAGGAGTGTGCCGTCACATGGTTCTTGTATTGTGAGGGATGGTCTCTTCATTGTGTCCAGCAGTCTTTAGATGTTGTGACAGTTTGTCTCACTTTACATGCCAGAGCTCATAAAACTCACCCAGAATAGACTTCCTCTCTGTCCAGGGATGGTCGTACCCCTCACTGTTCGTCTCATTGTCCTTTTAAGCATCGAGTGTGTTCACGTTCACACTCAAACACGGTCTGAATGTGGAGGCAGTAAAACAAAGGGTAAGCGTTCTCTCACACAGTGGGGTTCAGTTTAATGAGGTTTCAGGCCGACTCGCAATTTCTCGCTTTGACGGTCACGAAAAACTCTGCGTCATAAAACTGACGATGCTGTAACACGGGCTCACTCTCACATACTCTGTATGAGGATGAGACACATGGAGGAGGTGTGTCTCTGATAATATAACCTCACAAGGACCAAAGTTAGAGGTGTGAGGCTGCAGGAAGTTCTTACTGCTGATTAATCTGTTGATTGTTTTCTTCAATCTGGAGGATTTGTTCCTTGTGTAAGATGCCAGTAAATAGTGAACAAGCACCTGAAAGTTTGTCAAAGTATGGAGTCATCTTCAAAACTTTTAAAGGTTGATTGACCAGAATCAAAGAAATCCACTAAAACATCAATAAACAATGATAAATGTTAAATTTACTGCACTTATAGAGCGCCTGTCTCAACTTGAGAGCACTCAAAGCGCTCTTACACTCCATGTCACATTCACCCATTCTCACAAATACTCATACACTGATGGTGGAGGCCCACCATAGACTGAAGGGGTCTGTGACGTCACCCATTAGATTTTAAAGCCTATCAGTGACAGTCGCCATGTTGAAAATGCTGACTCAACATAACTTTCAGTCAACCTAACGGCCAAATTACACCAGATCTGTGTCCGGTTGGATCTGATAGGTTTCTATTCTACTCAATGTGTTAACTTCCACTGGATCCGCTCCGTTGCATTCCGGCTGCGTCTCTGATCCGGCAGGTCGGAGTCCTCCAGATCAGATACACAAGACTTCTATGTTTCCCGGGATGCCGGAGCACGACGCATCAATCTCAACAGAGCAGATGGAGCGGGACAGGAAGTCAGGTTTCACCAAAACAAAATGAAAACATCCGGTTAATTTTCAGAATCAAACACTCTGTGTTATCACCAGATCGTATTTCACTTAGAGGCACTGTGAGGAGTTTTGAACTGGCTGAGAAACAGACTGAAACTGATACTGATGCCTCTTCATGACCTTTAAGAGTAAACAAGACCATCAGCAACAACACTGATGCCTGCTCTGTTGACGATTTTAATGCTTGAAACCGCTGTGAGGGGGGCAGGTGTCAGACCGGATGATTGACATCTCACTTTAGAAACAGCATTTATTTGACTGATTTCATGGAAAATAATCAAATTGTGTGATAAATTTGACTGTTGGAAGACAACAGGATAATGATTTTGTACAAAACACTACTTTTGCATGTACAGGACAAGAGATGAGAGGTATCACTTTGTCCACAGGGGGCGCCAAAATCAATACAAATCAAAAGTTCCTCACAGCAGCTTTAACTACAACAACAAACCGTCATGATGAGCAGAGCCAGGGCTGGAGTCAACAGGTCAGAGGTTTTCAGAGGAGGCTTTGGCTGACTCAGAGCTTATTGATGCCGAACACCTGTTTTCATTTCCTTAAGTCAACCAAACAAAACCAGGTTTAAAAAGATCTTAGAAATGTGGGAACATAGGCACACTCCCCAAGTTTCTTGGCTTTCTGATTTTGGATCAAAACGGAATCATGTTTGAGGAAATTCACAATTTACAAACTGACATAGTCAACGTCAAAGTCCATTTCTCTGCAGCTGTGTAGCTCTTCAGGTATCATCTAATTCAACAGGTTGAGTTTGCAATCATGCTAGCTACAAGTAGTCGAGCTCAACCTATCATATTGATGAAAGTTGTGAGGTTGCATGATTATGTTCTTGCAACTTTAGCAAGATTATAGCGCCATCTTCAGGGTAAAATACCAGAGTATCATCGAGTACTTCTCTCTGGTATGATGTTGGAACTAGCACACAGGATGCAGCCTAGTATTTGGATGGAGGAAATGTTACAAGTACATTGTTTACACCAAATTTTACAGTATTTGCTGCAGCCTTCTCTCCACTTGCTGTCATGCTTTGTTGATATCTGTGTAGAGTGAGCTGCAGATTAGGCAAGGCAGCTTTATTTGTATAGCGCATTTCATACACGAGGGCAACTCAATGTGCTTTACATTAAAACATTAAAAGCATTGGAGACATTCAGACAGGCATAAAAGAACACAATTAAAATGAAAAATATAATAGAACAGAAAAGAAAAGGAAAATTAGAAATATATTAAAAATTACATTAAAATTTTAATTTAAAGTGAGTTAGAATAATCTAAGATAGGAAGGCAGTGGCAAATAAAAAAGTCTTAGTCTTTGATTTAAAAGAGGTGAGAGTTGGAGCAGACCTACAGCTTTCAGGGAGTGTGTTCCAGATATGTGGAGCATAATGACTAAATGCAGCTTCACCATGTTTCCTTCTGACTCTTGGGACTGAAAGCAGACCAGTACCTGATGACCTCAGAGGTCGAGGTGGTTCATAAAGTAGCAGCAGATCAGCAATGTATTTTGGGCCTAAAGCGTTCAGTGCTTTATAAACCATCAGCAGGATTTTAAAGTCTATTCTCTGACAGACAGGAAGCCAGTGTAGGGATCTAAGAACTGGAGTGATGTGGTCTACTTTGTTGGTCCTTGTTAGGACTCGAGCAGCAGCATTCTGTATGAGCTGCAGCCGTCTGATGGACTTTTTAGGGAGTCCTGTAAAGACCCCGTTACAGTAGTCTAGTCTGCTAAAGATAAATGCATGGATGAGTTTTTCTGCATCCTGCTGAGACATAAGTCCTTTAATCCTTGATATATTCTTAAGGTGATAGTAGGCTGACTTTGTAATTGTCTTAATGTGGCTGCTGAAATTAAGGTCTGAGTCTATGACTACACCAAGGTTTCTGGCTTGGTTTGAACATTTCATCGTTGCAGATTGGAGCTGAGCAGTAACCTTTAACCTTTCTTCCTCCAAAAACAATCATTTCAGTTTTTTCTTTGTTTAACTGAAGAAAGTTCTGGCTCGTCCAGTCATTGATTTGTTCAATGCAGATTAGAATCAAAGCCTGCATTTGAGTTTGTTTTATTACAGGCACTGAAATGGATGTGTCAATACAATCCTCTTAACGCAGCACAAACACAATGAAATACATAAAACAGTTTAGAGCTTGTAAAACACACGACCTTTCTAGCAGAAGAACATTTAATAACTTTGAATCTGCAGGCTGGTCAAAGAGGTCGTCCCTAAGGATGCTCAGTAATGTCCTGGTGGCAGATAAGGTTGTGTCCTCATCTCAAACACGACCCCCTCTCTGTGTCACAGTCTCTCCTCTTTCTGCCCAAAGAATAAGATGCAGAATACGATTACCCCGCTGTGCTCGTCAGACGTCAGAAAAACAAAGCGGCTCATAAAGAAAACGACAGAACAACAGATAATAAAGTGGAGTGTGGGATTCAAAGCGTCGCCGGCGGCTGTTATCAGATGGGATTTTATTTCTCAACAACAATTAAATGTGCAGCGCGACAGTAATGTGACTGTGGCGCTTGAACCCCGTGCGGCTCAGGGGCGGTTGGCGGTCACACTGGATGCTCGTCTAATAGAGGGTGACGGTGTGTGAGCGTCTGTGTGTGAATGTGTGTGCGTGTGTGTGTGCGTGCAGATAATCACACTGACGACAATAGATAGTCACAGCAGCTCGCCAGATTGTCTGCTGAAGGTCGTTTAGCCCTTGTTCTTTCTAGATTGTTCATTAAGTGGAGGAGAGTGTGTGTGCGTGCATGAGTGTGTGAGTGTGTGTGTGTGAGTGTGAGGGATGACAGCAATGACAGAGGATTGCAGAGACGAGTGGCCGCTGGAATCATGTTTCCTGAGAGCGAGCGGACGACCCCGGCTCCGTAAATGTCAACGTGGTTTTGTTTTCTGCAAACAATGTGAAACTGTGCACTGTCCTCCACGGAGGGGGGCGGAGCCATAAGCTGCTTTAAGCCCTCTGTCTCTCTGTCCTTTATCAAGTGTGTGTGTGTGTGTGTATGTGTGTGTGGACTTGGCATTGTCACTTTCACCAGCAGCACACAAAGGGCATCACAATATTTGATTGTCTCCTAAAGTTTGATTGTTGTCTTTTTGATCTGTGATTTGATCTGAAATCAGAATCAGCTGCAATTTAACCCTGAAACATGAATGAGATAAACTTCTTATCTTATCTAAAATTCTGATTTAAATGTCCAGAACATTTCAGCATAAACTGCACATCATATTTTTTAAAGTTTCCTTCAAAAAGTATGTAAAAGGGACGCTGCAGTACTCGCCATGTGATGTCGACAAGGTATTGAAGCTACAGAGCGACCCTATGATAACAGTCTTTGCCTTTATATCAATGCTACCTGTAACAGACATATTCTTTATATCAACTTATGAGAGGTAGAGAACAGACTCACCATCACTCTGCCAGCTCAGTAGTGATTTAGTTTCCTGAATGTTACAGACATTTTCCTGGAGGCACGCAGGAAAAGTCTGCATAACGTCTAGGCTGAAAATGAGTCTGTTAGCGTCCACACATGCAGCCCACCAAGAAAAGCGCCTAGTGCTTCCAGCACACAAGGCTTCAAAATCACTAGCTGGACTCTTCTCTTCTGTTGCCCCTAAATGGTGGAATGAATTGGCCAACTCCATTCGATCTGCAGAGTCCCTCTCTACTTTCAGACAGCTAAAGACCCAGCTCTTTAGGAAGCACTATGCACTTAGCTAGACTGTTCTCCACTGTTGTCCCCAGTGGCAGATCATGTCTTCCAGCTACAGTTGACTCACACTGTCCTGCTCTACTCTGGGAGTCTGTGTTCAGCTCTGGAGTGACCCATCACTTGGTACTTTGGTCATTATTGTGGTGATGTTAATTGTTGATGATGATAATGGAAGGTCTTAAATTGTTTGGTTGCTTCATTGTAGATGTTCTTTATTTACTTTGTGCATTGCCTTTACACTGCTTGGCAGTACCTGCACCCAAATGGACTTGAAGCACTTTGTTCCTCTTACTGATCTTGTTTCCTCTTGTCTATTTCTTTGCTTGTGTTGTTCTTGTTCTCGTATGTACATCGCTTTGGATAAAAGCGTCTGCTAAATGACATTGTAACATTGTAACATTGTAACATGCAGCCCACCGAGAAGATTTTGGAAGCTTCAGGAGTGCTATGCATGACTGAAAAGTTCTTAGGTCTCATGATCTCTGCATCGTGTAAATCTACACTCAACAGAAGAACATTAGCTTTCAGATTCATTAGGAGAACCTCCTTTCACACGTGCAATGCACCTGACGTTGCCCAGGTGAGCTGCAGGCGGCCAACCTGACTTTTTGTGGACTTTCTCCTCCCAACCCGCTGTGTGAAGCTGCAGTGATCCAATGTGTGAGCATAGCAGGTGATAGTCAGGGGTAATGCACTGCAAGCGTACCTTTATATGCAGCAAATTCAAAGTCTCAAACTGGTGAGAGTGAGTTTCTGCACCGATTCTAGATAATGCATTCGTATGCTTGCACAGTTTTGGAGCTGCTGTCAGATGATCTATGCCAAACCCTTAGAGACACAGGGCGATGATAAAACTTGATTATGAATGGAGCCACTTTGCAAACTCTTCTTTTACTGACTGATTGACTGTTTTGTTGAATGTCAAGAGTACGTCTTACTTCCTGTGAAAAAGCGGCTCACTTCCAGCTGCTTTCATTTAGTTAAGTCTTGGTTGAGCTCTGGTTCTTGCTTTTATTCTTTACTAAGTTTATTTTGATGTTATCAACCACAACCTCATGATGTTTTATCCTTCTCATGTTTCCTCTGATGTTTTTCTTTCTTATATTTCTGTTTTAAATCAAACCTTCTCTCCCTCCTGTTTGTGTCTCAGGTTGCTCTCAGCCGTGTTGCGGACGTCAGAGGTCGAGTCCCGAGCGACAAGAGCGAGCCTGACGGAGCTTCTGAGTCCACAGATGGGGAAGGACATCGTGTGGTTCCTGAGACGATGGGCCAAGACGTACCTGCTGGTGGACGAGAAGCTCTACGAACAGGTAAGACACTCTCTGAAGCTCCCCCCTCAGCCGACGGGTGTTCCTCCTCCAGCCGTCTCATCTCTCCTCTCCTCTCGTCTCTCCTCAGATCAGCATCCCTCTCAGCACGGCGTTCGGTTCAGACACGGAGGGGGCCCAGTGGATTGTGGGATACCTTCTGGAGAAGGTGATCAACAACCTGTCCGTGTGGAGCTCAGAGACCGAGCTGGCAAACGACACGGTGGAGCTGCTGGTGACGCTGGTGGAGAAGAGAGAGAGGTGAGGAGAAAAGAGTCTTATTGACACTCCTGCTGGTTACTTCAGATGTTTTTAAACACGCTCTAAACCGTCGCTGTGACTCTCTGTGTGGCTCAGGGCGAACATCGTGGTGCAGTGTGAGAGCTGGTGGAGTCTGGCCAAGCAGTTTGCCAGCCGTAGTCCGCCCCTCCACCTGCTGTCCAGCCCGGTGCAGAGGACTCTGATGAAAGCTCTGGTCCTGGGAGGCTTCGCTCACATGGACGCTGACACCAAGCAGCAGTACTGGGCGGAGGTAAAGAATGGAGGAGAGCTGTGGAATGAAACACAGGATCAGAGGATGATAAAACAAACACTGTTTTCATATCTGACTGTTTAAAAGTTATTTATTGAAAAACAAAAACATGCTCAGCTTTTAGAATGTTAGGATTTGATTCACACTCTCAGCTAATGCCCACGTCACTCCACACTTTCTATTCCTCGTTTCCAATTTTATCCACTTTATATAATTTTAGTAAGGCATGAAAAAAAACAGAATCATCTCTAAATAAATCAAAGACATCAGCTTTCACTTGTTTTAACATTCTTCATGAATGGAAACAAAAGGATAATCCTGCTGTTATGATGCAATAAATTACTGCTGGTTGAATATGAGGCGCTGTTTGTTAAGTTGTTCACACTGAACACCGACAAGCTAAGTTGGTATTGCTAAATATTTAGGACCTCAGAGCAACATTTAACATTTAGATTTAACATTTAGATTTAACATTTAGATTTAACATTTAACATCAAGATTTAACATTTAGATTTAACATTTAACATTTAGATTTAACATTAAACATTAAGATTTAACATTTAAATTTAACATTTAACATTTAAATTTAACATTTAACATTTAAATTTAACATTTAACATTAAGATTTAGAATTAAGATTTAACATTTAACATTTAGATTTAACATTTAGATTTAACATTTAACATCAAGATTTAACATTTAGATTTAACATTAAACATTAAGATTTAACATTAAACATTAAGATTTAACATTTAGATTTAACATTTAGATTTAACATTAAGATTTAACATTAAGATTTAGAATTTAGATTTAATATTAAGATTTAACATTTAGATTTAACATTTAGATTTAACATTTAACATTAAGATTTAATATTAAGATTTAACATTTAGATTTAACATTTAAATTTAAGATTTAACATTAAGATTTAATATTAAGATTTAACATTTAGATTTAACATTTAAATTTAAGATTTAACATTTAGATTTAACAATCAACATTAAGATTTTACATTAAACATTTAGATTTAACATTTAGATTTAACATTTAGATTTAACATTTAACATTTAGATTTAACATTTAGATTTAACATTAAACATTTATATTTAAGATGTAGCATTAATATTTAACATTTAGATTCAACAATCAACGTTTAGATTTAACTTTTAACATTTAGATTTAACTTTTAATATTTAGATTTAACATTTAACATTAAGACTTAACATTTAGATTCAACATTTAACTTTCAGATTCAACAATCAACATTTAGATTTAACAGTAAGATTTAACATTTAAAATTGAACATTTAACATTAAGATTTAACATCAACACTTAGATTTAACATTTAGATTCAACATTTAACATTTAGATTTAACAATCAATATTTAGATTTTATATTCAACATTTGGATTCAACAGTGATTTTAACTTGAGTGTATTTATCAAAACAAAATTAAATGTGAAGATCACAAATACTGCTCTTAATGGGATTTTAAAAAAGTGACTTCTAAAAATTCACGCTACATTTTTAAAAAACATTTAAGAGCTAAAAGTTGAGAATTGTTGCTGTAATTTTCAGTGTTCACAACTTTACATGAAACGGCGCCCCATAGTTGAGCTCTATATGTGGGTTTTTATGGACTTGTTGATTTATGATGATAAATCTTACAACAGATCAATGATAGAGACACCAACAATGGATCAAAGTATCAAAGACAGCCAGTCAAACACCGGCTTCTATTTCTCTTGTGCAGAAAATCTCTACTGATAAATAACACAACAACTAGTGACTCTGATGGAGGTTACATCTCTGGATAAGATCAGAGAAGGAATGACGGATGAAGCCGATAATATTCCCCCCTGGAGTCTCTCTCCTGTGTATATAACTTGATCCTTTGAGTGATCCTGCAGGCCCGTGTCTTAATAGGCTGACAGTAGTAAGTAAACGTTGGTGCAAAGCCACAATGACTCCAGAGTAATTACAGGGGGAGCGGGAGGAGGAGGGGAGGGGGGGGTACGAGTGAGACGGCAGCTGTTGGCTCCTGCAGCTGCTTTGTCTCAACTCAAAGCTCTGTGGGAGGAGGACGAGGAGGAGCGACGGAGCCAACAACTGATCAAACACTTCTTTGTTACATCTGCACATTCCTCCTCTTCTCTTACACGCACCAAGAAATCACCCTGACCCCGTTAAGTCCAATACCCGGGTTTAGTTTGATACGTGTGTCATAACTGAGTTCAGAGGAGACGGTCTGATGCAACGACAGTTCAGAGTTTGAGTCTGTTTGCTGCAGATCCTGGATAATGTATGGTTAGCATGTAGTTATAGGAAATAAAATCCACCCTGGCTTCCCCTCTGATTTCTGATTCTCTCCTTCAGGTGCTCCACCCGCTCCAGCAGCGCTTCCTCAACCTCATCAACCAGGAGAACTTCGCTCAGATCAGCCAGGAGGAGGCCGTCAAACGGGAAATCGTCGCCACGTTAGAGGCGCTGTGCGGCATCGCAGAGGCGACGCAGATCGACAACGTGGCCTCGCTCTTCTCATTCCTCATGGACTTCCTGTCCAGCTGCATCGGCCTTATGGAGGTGAGAGAGGGCGGGGAAGGTGAAATGATCACAGAGAGAGATTGTTGAATGTGTGAAGCTGAAAGAAAGACAAAAACAGATCTTCAAAGACTCACCTGATTTGATTCCTTAAATATCTTCATGAGAGTCAGATTTCATCTCCTTGTTGTCCTTCTGTCCCTCAGGTCTACAGCAACACGCCCGAGACAATCAACCTCATCATCGAGGTGTTTGTGGAAGTGGCTCACAAACAGATCTGTTACCTGGGAGAGGTGAGTGGGACCGCTTTGAACAAGGACTGAATGATGTACACGATGAGTCAGGTCTTGATAAAGGGAACCCCAGCTGTTCTTCAGGTCTTCTTCTGTGTCTGAGACGTTAACGCTCACTGTCGTCTTCTCCCTTCTCCTGCAGACTAAGTCCATGAAGCTGTACGAGGCGTGTCTGACGCTCCTGCAGGTTTACTCCAAAAACAACCAGAGCAGGAAGAGGAGCGACGCCACTGCCGAGGAGGACCAGTACCAGGACCTGCTGCTCATCATGGAGCTGCTCACAAACCTGCTCTCCAAAGAGTTCATCGACTTCAGCGACACGGGTGAGTCAGCAAGAAGTCTCTGTTTCCTCAAATCAATAAGAAGTAGAACTCTTGACTTGTTAGACTTGAAGGCGTCCCTCTTACCCTTGTTCTTGTCTTAGATGAGGTGTTTCGAAACCAGGACCAGGGAACGCCGGCGTCTAGTCGGACGGTATCGGCGGCAGATGTGGTCCTCTACGGAGTCAACATCGTTCTTCCACTCATGTCTCAGGACCTGCTCAAGGTGAAGATACACAACATGGATGTGTTAACTAAAACCACAGTGTCCCTTATCAAATGTTATCTGTCACGGCCAAATTCCACCAGATCCGTGTCCGGTCCGTCTCCAATCCTTCACAGCGCCAGATCTGATAGGTTCCTATTCTAGTCAATGTGTTAACTTCCACTGGATCCGCTTGTGTTTTGGCTGCGTCTCTGATCCAGCAGGTTGGAGCCCTCTGGATCAGATGGAGCTGGACAGGAAGTCAGGTTTCACCAAAACAAAATGAAAACATCCGGTTAATTTTCAGAATAAAACACTCTGTGTTATCACCAGATCGTATTTCACTTAACTACAACAACAAACCAAAGTCATGATGAGCGTAGCCAGGCCTGGAGTCAACAGGTCAGAGGTTTTCAGAGGACCAGAAAGACAACATGGATGAGGAGAGGAGGAGGAGAATCCTTGATTCAGTGATTACCACAGGAAAACCTCGGTCACATGACTCCAGCTGTCTGGCGGTCCTGCTCTGTGCTGCGAATCAGAGACAACTGGACACGGATCTGGTGGAAGTCCAATGGAAGAATACTCAAACATAGGGAGCTGGTTTAGCTCAGTTGGTAAAGCAGGCGCCCCGTGTACAGAGACTACAGTTCAATGGTCTCAGATTTGAGTCCAGGTCCTTTAGCTATGCCTGTCATCCCCCACTCTCTCTGCACACATTTCTCTTTTGTCTCCATCTGTCCTATGAAGACTAAAATATGCAGTTTGGGGACACACAATGGCGCTACCCACATGTGGTGGGTGGAGCCAGAGAAGTGTCAATCAAAACTTGGTAGAAATTAGAAATCAGAAATCAGAAGACAGCATCATTATCTGTACTTTGATTAAGGTTTAGTTCAGGACCGCCGGACTGCAGCGGATCAGAGACGGACCAGACACGGATCTGGTGGAAGTCCGATGTTAGGATGAGGTTTAAGGACTCTTTAAGTGTTCATCGTCTTGACTTTGTCCCTTTTATTTTCCAGTTCCCGTCTCTGTGTAACCAGTACTACAAGCTCATCACCTTCATCTGTGAGATCTTTCCAGAGAAGATCCCTCAGCTGCCTGAAGACCTCTTCAAGAGCCTCATGTTCTCGCTGGAGCTCGGCATGACCTCGTATCCTCACAACGTGTGTTTGTGTCTACACCCACAGATTTGATGAGGCTTTTGTTTTATAGTTTTTCATACCAGAAGGGGGAATAAAAACACTCCCTCACTTTCCTGCCCTTCTTCTAATTAGGATATAAAATATAACTTAGCTTCCCCTCCTCCTGGGTCAATTAACTTTGGCTTATTTAAACTTATTTTGTAGAAAGACTCACTAACAGTTGTTGCATTAAGGTGTTAAAAACTCATTTTTCTATCTCTACTGAAACACTATCTGCACAAGTAGAGAATAAGGTCATATCCCAGGGACTTCTCTTCAAGTAAATCCTTTTGAAGCAGCTTTAACTAATATTTTCTGACTTATTTAAAACAAGAAAACTCTGAGGAGTGGAGACGATTGCATCAGAAAGTTGTGAGCTGTGAATCTGAAGTGGGAAAGGTTGATAATAAATATTTGTCTGTGGCCCAAATCTCCTGCAGCAGAGGTGAATCCCTCCTGATGGTGGGAAACAAGGTTTCTTGTATTCAGGGTTCAGATCTTGTTAAATGTTACCTCGTGTGTCCTCACAGTTGCAGCTGTAGGTCGACAAAATAAAAGCTCACTGTCGTGCAGTTTGTGTTTTTCCTTAACGTGTGTGTTCAGGATGAGTTCAGAGATCAGCCAGCTGTGTTTGGAGGCTCTGTCTCCTCTGGCCGAGCAGTGCGCTAAGAACCAGGAGAAGGACACGCCTCTCTTCGTCGCTACACGTCACTTCCTCAAGGTACAGCGCTCACATGTGATTTATTTTAATGCTGAAATGCAGAGCTGTTCTTTAAAGAAGCTTTTAACACTTCTTGTCTCTGTGCTCGGTGCCTCCAGTTGGTGTTTGACATGCTGGTCCTGCAAAAACACAACACAGAGATGACGGTGGCGGCAGGAGAAGCCCTCTACACACTCGTGTGCCTGCATCAGGTGAGAACACAACGCCTTACAGCTTCTTTAACACACTCCAGTTAATCAGCTTAGTCTTAGAATAATGATCCACTTCATATTAATAACTGAAAGCTAGATATCAACCCACAGAGAGACGGGCATCATCGCTCAACATCCAGTGATGCCTTGCTCACCCTGTACAGGAGCCGGCCTTCGATGAGCGGCTGTTTTGAAGTCTGGGTCTAAACTCCCCGATGGTTTGATCAAATGAAAAGTCCCTTCAGGGTTAAATGCGGCTCATTGAAGTGGAAAATTGATGTGCAATTATACTTAAGTGTGTGAGTAAAAATAAGCACCGCTGAGCTGCTCTGTAAAGCAACAGGAGGCAGAACGTTATGTTAATGACAGCTCACACCCTCATCGACATCAAGCGACGTGACTGAGGCTCAGAGATGAATGTATGGAAACACAGTGTGAGATTTAAAGGAGCAGGCTGAATTCATTTACTAAGAACAGGAGACTTCAAGAATATCCAAACCTGACAGAAATACATCACAGAACCTTTAAAGAATGAGTTCCTCGTTTAAAACAAGACATTAATATTTCTTCTTTCATGCAAACTGACCAAAAAATAAATAATTATCAGATGGATGATGTATAAAAATAAGAAATCAAAGTGTTTTAGTTTAAGTTGAACAAAGGAAAATAAGGTGGGATTTTCTTATTTAATATTCTGCATTTAATATTTTAATTTAAGTGATTATTATCTATATAATTCATGTTTTGTCCCTATTTTTTTATGAGCAATTATCAAATTAAAGCTAGGGTTGGTAGTCTCGGAAAACCAGCATGAATTTGAATGTAGCTTTTCCTCATGACTCCATCTAACCCCTCCCCTCCTCCCTCGGAGCTCCTCCAAAACGACACCCCCCCGCTCACATGCATGAGCGCCGCTGATTCTCGACCATATGATGGTGACTGATTCAAAACCGGTCCTCACCAAAACATTATCATAGTGAAAGTTAAAAACACCAACAAACATGGCTGCTGTTAGTACTCACAACTATCATTCTAGCATTATCCAGTTGTACTGGTGACACGATATCAGGAGAAAAGTTATAACACATATATAACACTGTAACAGCTCTACTGTTTGTTAAACGTGTTCAGTGTAGATGTTCTTAATTCCTACAGTGTTGACGGTCAGTGAAGGCATCAGGAGAGGTGTAGAGTGTGTGAGTGGGAGAGAGGAGAGACAAGAGGAGAAGTTCTTCATTCATTCAAACATTGATTGTTGTTTTGTTGGTTGTCGTGATCACGGCCGACAGTGACCGGTTATTAAAGCTCAACGTGTTCACGAATCGGCTCGTCATCACTACAGCGTCAGGACGGACGCTACAATAAATATATATTTTCTGTAGGACTTACTGAACGTCATTAATTATTCTGCTTGTTGGTGAGATCTTTTTAGACTCTGATCCGGACTACAGTCCTGAGCAAAGCACCTCATCAGGTCAGAGGGGACAGGCCCGAGGACGAGCGAGAGGGGCAGTAAATAGAGTCAGGGGAAGCAGAGGCAGGAGACGGGGACTCGGAGGAGTGCACGCCGGGGAAATGTACGCGCAGGAGGAGGGCTGAACGGCTGGACGGGATTTGATTGGTTTTAAAATTTGGGGAGCCAAAAAACAGTGATTGGTTGGTGTTTTCCCAGGTTTACTCCGGCTGTAGATAGCAGTTTTTTTCACTCTTTTTTAGGAACACATCATGTAATGATTACCATCAGGACATAAAGATCATTTTAACCAGTATGACAAAAAGTGGATCTAAATCTGATTACCAACCCCAGCTTTAAGATCAGCTTATATTTGATTTTTATTCACATCTGAATACATCGTTAGATCATTTTCACTTGATGTCAACTTGTCATATATATGACATTTTTACTATTCAGAATATTAATTTTAGACATTTTTAGGGTTTTATTTAATAATAATTATTATTATTAATAGTTTACTATTATAATTATTGTTATTGTTGTTGTTGTTGTTTTTTATATTAACAGGAAACAATGGTAGACATTTTTTCAGATACCTTGTTTCTTTTATTATGACGGAAATGTATTTATTGGGATAAACCCCTTGACATGTATCATCTCGTTTTAGAGAGGGTCTCAAACAGACAGTCACAAAAAAATAACAGTACAATTCAAAATATACAACAAAGCATGAATAATTCAAAAGAAAAAAACCCACGGACAAACAGAGAGACAACCAACTTGACAATGACAACAACAACAACACAACAGGGGTTGGCACAACCTTAAACAAGGCACAATCAACAGGAGCAAAATAAAATAAAATTCAATAAACTAAAGGAGCATTGATTAAACACAAAGAAAATAATAATACTCATAAAAAAATGAATGAATAAATAAGTAGAGGAACGGTGAGGGCTTTCCTAGAAACATAAACAGTTTGTTTTGAGATGGGAAACAGAATTTTTAAATAAGGGGAAAGAAGATAAAGAATGAATATTAAAGGTAAATTATTCCATCAGAAGGAGCCTGAAACAAAAAAGCTTTTTTACTAACTTCCTCGGCTGCAGATGGTTCCATCAAAAGAAAACGATCTGAACTTCTTCATGAATAACTTAAAGTGAGAGGTATTAAATCATATTTCAAACATTCAGGATAGTTCAAATGAAAGCATTTAAAAATAAACTGATACCAGTGAAAATATTATGAACTAAAAAGAAGTCCAACAGGTCATGATGTGGTTGAAAATAAACGCCTCACTGCCATCTAGTGGTCATTCAGTGTCATTACAACTAGATGTTACCAGCCAGGGCCCAGTCGTAAAAACATAATCTGATCAGGTTAGGATTGTTGGATCAGATCTTAAATCTTAAAGTTTGGATTGTTTGAAAGAAGAAAGAGAGATTACATGATCAGGATGAGATCAGGTGATCCAGTCTTGATTTTTTTCCTCCTGATAAAACCTCCCACATGGGTTGTTAAGGAGTTTTGAGAAGGGTCTGGATCATGTGGATCCCAAAAAACTGGATAATCCTGATCCTAGCAGACAACTGGATTCAGAACAAAAGAGCTCCAGATTTATAAAGAAGTGGATTTACAAATCCAGATCATTCTAGTCCAGATTAAAGGGACAGTTCAGCTTTTTGAAATAAGGTTGTGTGAGCTTCTTGTCAGTAATTGCAACATGAGGTGTTTACCTTATCTAAATACACTGGGTTAGATAATGAAGGGGAGACTGAGCTGAAATAACAAACTCTACAGACCTTACTGTGTCTGCAGGATAATTTTAGGCACTTGGTGATTAGAATTCTGTCAAACTGAGATGCAAAGATGTCAAAATTCACATGATAACAGTGCACTGGGAGAACTTAAGATGCCTCATGCATCATAGACCTGATAAATTGATCAGTGTGCTGCAGGTGGAACCACATGTGTGACAGCATAGCAAAGCTCATGTAACACCACTTCAAAAACTCTGAACTGTCCCTTTAAACCTTTGCCCGGTGGACAATATCTGCTCTCTTCTGATGTTCTGTTTCCCTCCTCTCCTTCAGGCGGAGTACTCTGAGCTGGTGGAGACCCTCCTCTCGTCGCAGAGAGACGCCGTCATCTACCAGCGGCTGGCCGACGCCTTCAACAAGCTGACGGCCACCAGCACGCCGCCCACCATGGACCGCAAGCAGAAGCTCGCCTTCCTCAAGAGCCTGGAGGAGTTCGTGGCCAACGTGGGCGGGCTGCTCTGCGTGAAATAACCACTGGAAAATAAACCGACGCCGCCTCAAATCATCGTTCTGAAAAAAGCAACCAATCAAAGACGACCCCCCCCCTGCTTCGTCCCCCTAAGAACTCTGGGTAGAGGAAGCGACGGCTCGAAGCCTCGGAGGAACTCTTCGTCTCTCTACCGGCGGGGGAATCATCTCATGCCTGAATGTTCATCCTCCTGGTTTCTTTCTTTATTTTAAACCCTCTACCTGTTGGCCCCGCCCTCCAGCGTGATTGACAGGTTCAAGATGATGATGATGATGATGATGATGATTATAATGATGATGATGATGATGATGATGATGTGGAGATTGAACTGCTTAGCAGACTGGATGAATGTTGCCTGAATGACGGAAGCACTGACCATCATGACCACGAGAGGCGGAGCAGCAGCTGACGTGTGGAGGTGACCTCCTCCACGCCTCCCTTCTGCTGCCACCTGGTTTACCTGGAGGCCGCCAGAGCACGCACACACACACACACACACACACACACTCACACACACACACACACACACACACTCACACACACACACACACACACACACAAACACAAACATACACGCGCACACACGCTGAGTGGCATGAGGGTGAAAAGTTTTAAAAACTGAAGGATTTTTTTTAAGTGTGATGTTTTGAATTTGAAGGTATTAGAGGAGACATTCTGCTTCAAGAATGCAACACACACATTTGACAGTTTCCACTCTCACACACACACACACACACACACACATGGATGCACACACTCGGCCTACAACCCTCCCCAGAGTGCCTTTGTTTTGCTGATTGTTCAGTGTGAGTGTGTGCGAATTACATCATACATCGACCGACAGCACACGATGACTGTGCCTGTCAATCGCCAAGAATGAGTTGCATGCACACTCACACACACACACACTCTCTCTCTCACACACACACACACACACACACACACACACACACACACACACACACACACACACACACACACACACACAAACGCTAAAATAAAATGCACACATGTGAGAACTGTTACCGCATCTACACCGGTGAGCTCAGCCTCAGTCTGGCTGTCTTCGGGGGTTGCCCGGCCGCACCGCTCGGCCGCAGCGCTGGAGGGCGGTGACAGAAAACCAAAAGCAGATTGTTCCATTAAAGGATGTACATATATATAAATTTTTCAAATCAGAAAGAAAGAGAAATGTATGTTCATAGAAACAAAAGCAACATGACTGAAATGTTTTTATATGCCTGTAGACAGCAGGAAGAGTTTAATGAATTCAGCTGAAGAGGGAGCAACTTTCTCTGTGTTGACCTTTTTTTGCAGTTTGGTATTTTTGCTCTGTTTGGATTGTCGTATAATGTTTGGCCCCTCCTGAGAGTCGAGGGCCTCTCCCCGGGATCAGGAGAATCGGGCCTCCTGAGGATCAGAAGATTAATTTTCAGTCGTATTTTTCTACAGCAGCACATCCACCGTATCACTCTTCGACACACACTGGATTCAAGCAGAGACTGTTGGACAGCAATAACAAACCAAATCCAAAGGAACAGAGCCACTCGTCAGAGCATTATGTGGGAGACAGATTCCTCACGTTCACAGCACTATCCTGGTTATTGTAGAACGGCTGTTTTAATAATGAAGTGTAAAAGTGTACATAAAGTTATTGTATAAAATCTTCTGGCCTCTGAACTTTATTTTACATTCACCCCGTCTGTTGAAATGTCTTTTATCTACAGTCATGGCCAAAAGTTTTGAGAATGACACAAATATTACATTTTCACAAAGTCTGCTGCTTCAGGGTTTTTAGGTGTTTTTGTCAGATGTTTCTATGGTATAATGAAATACAATTAGAAGCATTTCATAAGTATCAAGACCTCTGCAATTCTCCCTGGCATGCTGTCAATCAACTTCTGGACCAAATCCTGACTGATGGCAGTCCATTCTTGCATAATCAATGCTTGGAGTTTGTCAGAATTTGTGGGTTTTTGATTGTCCACCCGCCTCTTGAGGATTGACCACAAGTTCTCAATGGGATTAAGATCTGGGGAGTATCCTGGCCAAGGGCCCAAAATCTTAATGTTTTGTTCCCCGAGCCATTTTGTTATGACTTTTGCTTTATGGCAAGGTGCTCCATCATGCTGGAAAAGGCATTCTTCATCACCAAACTGCCCTTGGATGGTTGGGAGAAGTTGCTCTCGGAGGACGTTCTGGTACCATTCTTTATTCATGGCTGTGTTTTTAGGCAAGATTGTGAGAGTGCCCACTCCCTCGACTGAAAAGCAACCCCACACATGAATGGTCTCAGGATGCTTCACTGTTTTCAGTGATGATCAAGCTGGTATGACAGTCTAAATTTAGTTCCTAAATAGTCTAATGTGTTCCTCTCAGTAGAAGTCTACATTGAAAGACCAGCAGTCTATGGCTATCCATAAAATCATCTCTTACATGCTTCAAAATGATAGAAAATTGATTATAGAATAATGCAACCACAGATATAAAGCACTTTATTAGTGCAACCAAGTAACAATGATGGCCAACTCTAATCTCAGCTTTCTCTTTTCTCAAAAAATATAAAATTAGCTCAGAAAAAAACAAAAGAACCAGCAAAGGAATCAGGAAGCTGCCTTACTGAAATAAATAAATAATAATAATAATCAGAGGATAAATTGACCTAAATAGAACAGAATTAGGGCTGCACGGTGGTGCAGTGGGTAGCGCTGTTGCCTCACAGCTAGAAGGTTCCTGGTTCAAATCCCCGGCCTGTGTGGAGTTTGCATGTTCTCCTCGTGCATGCGTGGGTTCTCTCCGGGTACTCTGTCTTCCTCCCACAGTCCAAAAACATGTTCACCAGGTTAATTGATCACTCTAAATTGCCTGTAGGTGTGAGTGTGTGCGTGAATGGTTGTCTGTCTCTCTGTGTTAGCCCTGTGATAGGTTGGCAGCCTGTCCAGGGTGTACCCTGCCTTCCGCCCGAAGCAAGCTGGGATAGGCTCCAGCCCCCCGTGACCCCTAACGGGATAAGCGGTCAAGAAACGGAGATGTTTAAATGGGGATGTGTTTTTTTTAACCTTGTCAGGTCGTACGCAGTCATGTTGGAATAATTTTCCAGCACAATTTACTTTTTCTCCCATTTTCCAGGTGTTTTCCAGGTTTTCCAGGACGCGTGGGAACCCTGAATAATGAAGTTATTGATTGTGGCTGCTTTTTGATCAAAGAGCATCAAACATTTTAAGAGTAGGCTTCAAACTTGATGCTATTAAAATATGACAGTTCCCCATCTAACGGAGCCGGAAAGAAATTTCAGAAAGGGATTCTGAATTTTTGTTTATTGATTGAGACAGTTTTAGTTGTCTTATTGCAGTTATAACAAAACAAAAGAAAAGTGTAGCAGAAAACACATTTTATTTCAGGCCCATTAAAGCTAGGGTTGGAAGCATAGACTGTTTAAAATATGGACGTAGTATCCGTGACGTCACCCATCTGTTCCTGAGCGCTGTTTTGAAGCCAATCGACGGCGGCAGCCATATTGGAAATGCTGAACTCAACCAGGCAGAGTGTGGCGAAGTGTGAACCTCCTAGCCAACAGCTATGTGTTCCCGACCGGGAGTCAAGTCAGTCATGTCCTTATTTGGGCAAAACTGGTAGTCTTAATATCTTCTGAACCGTAACGTTAGAAAAAATTGAACCCCGCACAGTGTGTGCCGATAGAGAGATTAGCTTCGTAGGGCCAAGACGTTTTTTGAACCAGGCTGTAAACATGTTTATTAATGCTGCAAAGATCGTCTTTTTCCCATTCATGTCTAACCCTAACCCTAACCCTAATCACAACCCTAACCCTAACCTTAACCCTAACCCTAACCCTCACCCTAATCACAACCCTAACCCTAACCCTAACCCTAACCCTAATCACATCCCTAACCATAACCCTAATCACAACCCTAACCCTGACCCTAACCCTAACCCTAATCACAACCCTAACCCTAAACCTAATCACAACCCTAACCCTAACCCTAATCACAACCCTAACCCTGACCCTAACCCTAACCCTAATCACAACCCTAACCCTAATCACAACCCTAACCCTGACCCTAACCCTAACCCTAAACCTAATCACAACCCTAACCCTAACCTTAACCCTAATCACAACCCTAATCACAACCCTAACCCTAACCCTAACCCTAATCACAACCCTAATCACAACCCTAACCCTAATCACAACCCTAATCCTAACCCTAACCCTAATCCTAATGGCAACCCTAACCCTAACCCTAACCCTAACCCTAACCCTAATCACAACCCTAACCCTAACCCTAACCCTAACCCTAACCCTAACCCTAATCACAACCCTAATCACAACCCTAACCCTAACCCTAACCCTAATCGCAAACCTAATCCTAACCCTAACCCTAATCACAACCCTAACCCTAACCCTAACCCTAATCACAACCCTAATCCTAACCCTAACCCTAACCCTAATGGCAACCCTAACCCTAACCCTAATCACAACCCTAACCCTAACCCTAACCCTAACCGCAACCCTAACCCTAACCCTAATCACAACCCTAATCCTAACCCTAACCCTAATCACAACCCTAATCCTAACCCTAACCCTAACCCTAATCCGACCCTAACCCTAATCACAACCCTAATCCTAACCCTAACCCTAACCCTAATCGCAACCCTAACCCTAATAACAACCCTAATCCTAACCATAACCCTAACCCTAATCACAACCCTAACCCTAATCCTAACCCTAACCCTAATCGCAACCCTAACCCTAATCGCAACCCTAACCCTAACCCTAATCACAACCCTAATCCTAACCCTAACCCTAATCACAACCCTAACCCTAATCGCAACCCTAATCGCAACCCTAACCCTAACCCTAATCACAACCCTAACCCTAACCCTAATCGCAACCCTAATCGCAACCCTAACCCTAACCCTAATCACAACCCTAATCCTAACCCTAACCCTAATCACAACCCTAACCCTAATCGCAACCCTAATCGCAACCCTAACCCTAACCACAACCCTAACCCTAACCCTAATCGCAACCCTAATCGCAACCCTAACCCTAACCCTAATCACAACCCTAACCCTAACCCTAACCCTAACCCTAATCGCAACCCTAATCGCAACCCTAATCGCAACCCTAACCCTAACCCTAATCACAACCCTAACCCTAACACTAATCACAACCCTAACCCTAACCCTAACCCTAACCCTAATCACAACCCTAGCCCTAACCCTAACCCTAATCGCAACCCTAACCCTAACCCTAATCACAACCCTAACCCTAACCCTAACCCTAATCACAACCCTAACCCTAACCCTAATCACAACCCTAACCCTAACCCTAATCGCAACCCTAACCCTAACCCTAATCATAACCCTAACCCTAACCCTAACCCTAATCACAACCCTAACCCTAACCCTAATCACAACCCCAACCCTAACCCTAACCCTAACCCTAACCCTAATCACAACCCTAACCCTAACCCTAACCCTAACCCTAATCCTAACCCTAACCCTAAATACAACCCTAACCCTAACCCTAACCCTAATCGCAACCCTAACCCTAATCCTAACCCTAACCCTAATCCTAACCCTAACCCTAACCCTAACCCTAATCCTAACCCTAACCCTAATCCTAACCCTAACCCTAATCCTAACCCTAACCCTAATCCTAACCCTAACCCTAATCGCAACCCTAACCCTAATCCTAACCCTAACCCTAATCCTAACCCTAACCCTAACCCTAACCCTAACCCTAATCCTAACCCTAACCCTAATCCTAACCCTAACCCTAATCCTAACCCTAACCCTAACCCTAACCCTAACCCTAATCCTAACCCTAACCCTAACCCTAACCCTAACCCTAATCCTAACCCTAACCCTAACCCTAACCCTAATCGCAACCCTAACCCTAACCCTAATCGCAACCCTAATCCTAACCCTAACCCTAATCCTAACCCTAACCCTAATCGCAACCCTAATCCTAACCCTAACCCTAATCGCAACCCTAACCCTAATCCTAACCCTAACCCTAATCCTAACCCTAACC
Organism: Notolabrus celidotus; assembly: GCF_009762535.1. NCBI lineage: Eukaryota > Metazoa > Chordata > Actinopteri > Labriformes > Labridae > Notolabrus > Notolabrus celidotus. The sequence continues at coordinate 32,251,911 of NC_048281.1, read as the reverse complement.
CTAACCCTAACCCTAATCCTAACCCTAACCCTAATCCTAACCCTAACCCTAACCCTAACCCTAATCGCAACCCTAATCCTAACCCTAACCCTAATCCTAACCCTAACCCTAACCCTAACCCTAACCCTAATCCTAACCCTAACCCTAACCCTAATCCTAACCCTAACCCTAACCCTAACCCTAATCGCAACCCAAACCCTAACCCTAATCGCAACCCTAATCCTAACCCTAACCCTAACCCTAACCCTAACCCTAATCACAACCCTAACCCTAACCCTAACCCTAATCACAACCCTAACCCTAACCCTAACCCTAATCCTAACCCTAACCCTAATCCTAACCCTAACCCTAACCCTAATCACAACCCTAACCCTAACCCTAATCGCAACCCTAATCCTAACCCTAACCCTAATCCTAACCCTAATCCTAACCCTAACCCTTATCGCAACCCTAATCCTAACCCTAACCCTAACCCTAACCCTAATCACAACCCTAACCGTAACCCTAATCGCAACCCTAATCCTAACCCTAACCCTAACCCTAATCGCAACCCTAATCCTAACCCTAACCCTAACCCTAATCGCAACCCTAATCCTAACCCTAACCCTAACCCTAACCCTAATCACAACCCTAATCCTAACCCTAACCCTAACCCTAACCGCAACCCTAATCCTAACCCTAACCCTAACCCTAACCCTAATCACAACCCTAATCCTAATCACAACCCTAACCCTAACCCTAACCCTAATTGCAACCCTAATCTTAACCCTAACCCTAACCCTAACCCTAATCCTAACCCTAACCCTAACCCTAATCGCAACCCTAACCCTAACCCTAACCCTAATCCTAACCCTAACCCTAAACCTAACCCTAATCCTAACCCTAACCCTAACCCTAATCGCAACCCTAACCCTAATCGCAACCCTAACCCTAACCCTAATCACAACCCTAAGGGTTAGGGTTAGGGTTAGGGTTAGGGTTAGGGTTAGGGTTGTGATTAGGGTTAGGGTTAGGGTTAGGGTTGTGATTAGGGTTAGGGTTAGGGTTAGGGTTAAGGTTGTGATTAGGGTTAGGGTTAGGGTTGTGATTAGGGTTAGGGTTAGGGTTGTGATTAGGGTTTGGGTTGTGATTAGGGTTAGGTTTAGGGTTTGGGTTAGGGTTGTGGTTAGGGTTTGGGTTGTGATTAGGGTTAGGGTTCGGGTTAGGGTTGCGATTAGGGTTAGGGTTAGGGTTGTGATTAGGGTTAGGGTTAGGGTTGCGATTAGGGTTAGGGTTAGGGTTAGGGTTAGGGTTATGGTTAGGGTTAGTGTTGTGATTAGGGTTAGGGTTAGGGTTAGGGTTAGGGTTATAGTTAGGGTTAGTGTTGTGATTAGGGTTAGGGTTAGGGTTAGGGTTGCGATTAGGGTTAGGGTTAGGGTTAGGGATGTGATTAGGGTTAGGGTTAGGGTCAGGGTTAGGGTTGTGATTAGGGTTAGGGTTGTTATTAGGGTTAGGGTTGTGATTAGGGTTAGGGTTAGGGTTAGGGTTGTGATTAGGGTTAGGGTTGTGATTAGGGTTAGGGTTGTGATTAGGGTTAGGGTTAGGGTTAGGGTTGTGATTAGGGTTAGGGTTAGGGTTAGGGTAAGGGTTGTGATTAGGGTTGTAATTAGGGTTAGGGTTCGGGTTAGGGTTCGGGTTCGGGTTGTGATTAGGGTTAGGGTTAGGGTTTGGGTTAGGGTTAGGGTTAGGGTTGTGATTAGGGTTAGGGTTAGGGTTGTGATTAGGGTTAGGGTTGCGATTAGGGTTAGGGTTAGGGTTAGGGTTAGGGTTGCCATTAGGGTTAGGGTTAGGGTTAGGGTTGTGATTAGGGTTAGGGTTAGGGTTGTGATTAGGGTTAGGGTTTGGGTTAGGGATGTGATTAGGGTTAGGGCAAGGGTTCTGATTAGGGTTAGGGTTAGGGTTGTGATTAGGGTTAGGGTTGGGGTTGCGACTAGGGTTAGGGTTGTGATTAGGGTTAGGGTTGTTATTAGGGTTAGGGTTAGGGTTAGGGTTAGGGTTGTGATTAGGGTTAGGGTTAGGGTTAGGGTTGTGATTAGGGTTAGGGTTAGGGTTGTGATTAGGGTTAGGGTTAGGGTTAGGGTTGTGATCAGGGTTACGGTAAGGGTTGTGATTAGGGTTAGGGTTAGCGTTGTGATTAGGGTTAGGGTTAGGGATGTGATTAGGGTTAGGGTAAGGGTTGTGATTAGGGTTAGGGTTAGGGTTGTGATTAGGGTTAGGGTTAGGGTTGTGATTAGGGTTAGGGTTGTGATTAGGGTTGGGGTTGTTATTAGGGTTAGGGTTAGGGTTAGGGTTGTGATTAGGGTTAGGGTTAGGGATGTGATTAGGGTTAGGGTAAGGGTTGTGATTAGGGTTAGGGTAGGGTTACGATTAGGGTTAGGGTTAGGGTTAGGGTTAGGGTTGCGATTAGGATTAGGGTTAGGGTAAGGGTTGTGATTAGGGTTAGGGTAGGGTTACGATTAGGGTTAGGGTTAGGGTTAGGGTTAGGGTTAGGGTTGTGATTAGGGTTAGGGTTAGGGTTTGGGTTAGGGTTGCGATTAGGGTTAGGGTTAGGGTTAGGGTTAGGGTTGTGATTAGGGTTAGGGTTGCGATTAGGGTTAGGGTTAGGGTTAGTGTTGTGATTAGGGTTAGGGTTAGGGTTAGGGTTAGGGTTGTGATTAGGGTTAGGGTTGCGATTAGGGTTATGGTTAGGGTTAGTGTTGTGATTAGGGTTAGGGTTAGGGTTAGGGTTAGGGTTGTGATTAGGGTTAGGGTTAGGGTTAGTGTTGTGATTAGGGTTAGGGTTAGGGTTAGGGTTAGGGTTAGGGTTGTGATTAGGGTTAGGGTTGCGATTAGGGTTAGGGTTAGGGTTAGTGTTGTGATTAGGGTTAGGGTTAGGGTTAGGGTTGTGATTAGGGTTAGTGTTGTGATTAGGGTTATGGTTAGGGTTAGGGTTATGGTTAGGGTTGCGATTAGGGTTAGGGTTAGGGTTAGTGTTGTGATTAGGGTTAGGGTTAGGGTTAGGGTTAGGGTTAGTGTTGTGATTAGGGTTAGGGTTAGGGTTAGGGTTAGGGTTAGTGTTGTGATTAGGGTTAGTGTTGTGATTAGGGTTAGGGTTAGGGTTAGGGTTGCGATTAGGGTTAGGGTTAGGGTTGTGATTAGGGTTAGGGTTAGGGTTGTTATTAGGGTTAAGGTTAGGGTTTGGGATAACCTTAACCCTAACCCTAACCCTAACCCTAATTTTTGGGGATATCGACAACAAATTAAAAAATGTCCACGATTTAAAAAGAAACAAGAACTCCTGTTTGTAAACAAATAAAAGCACTGTGGACACACCAAAGTCTGGACATATATCTAGTCTTCATGCACAGGCCGACACTAGCCGTCTCAGGAACTAGTGACTGAGTTTCTGAGACGTAGAGCTCAGCTCTCTCAGCGAGCGTACAGAGACCAGAGGGATGTGTGAAGATCAAACAAAGGGTCTGTGGTGAAATTCCTCTCAGACTCGCAAGGGTTCTCTGTGACTTCCTTCTAAATCAAGAGACATTCAACTAAATCTTGTGTCTTTCTGTCTCTTCAGTAATTGTTAACCACTCAAAACTACAGCTCACTGTTGTGTTTTAGCTGATAGGTCTGAGTGGTCACAAACATGACTGTTAATATCCTCTAGTTATTTAAGTCCTTTACTGCAAACAGAGCAGATGAGCCTTACTCTCCTGTGTATGATCAGACTTGGTTTAGATTTAAATGTTTCTCCACACACCGAGCAACAAAATGGTTTTACTTTGTGACAGGCAGAATGTTCGTTAAGGCCTTCTTTGCGACAAATTTTATTACCACAATCAGGTCCTCCTCTCGTGTGAATCAACTTGTGCCTTGTCAGATACTTTTTCAGAGAGAACTTTCTACCACACTCAGTGCAGCTGAAGGGTTTCTCTCCAGTGTGAATCGACATGTGTTGGATCAGATTCCGTTTAAAGTTAAACTTTTTACCACACTCAGAGCAACTAAAGGGGGATATTGTTTTCTGATTTACCGATGTGTTTTCTGATTTGCCGATGTGTTTTGCACTTCAGGCCCACCGTAAAAACACAGATTTTACATTTTCTAACTAAAAGCAATTTGAAAATGTAGAAAACTGTAATGTTTGCAGCTTATTTGAAACCGATATTACAACAAAAAACACGAATCAATACACAAGTGTTAAAAAACATCAAAAAGTGACCACACTAAATTCTAAAATGGATTTTCAAAATAAAAGCCGTCTGAATATATAATAATGTGACAGGTAATTATATATTTGGCATCACAATACATCTCAGTTTCCACTCATGTGTTTTGATTCAGACTGAAAAGACAAAATCAAAATTGCAAAATTAGATTCATTTATTAATTAAGCTGCAGTTCAGGGTTATATATGGACGGGGCTGCTTGGTATCGGCTGATTTTACTATACTGCAGAAAATGTTGTCAGCTGTGGAAATATAAAAAAATAAATGTCTTTAATTATAATCGACTAACAAAAACAGACACTAAGCTGTTGATGGTTGATTGAGAGTGAAAAAGAGAAAAAGCGCACGTAAATGATAATTTTGTCCATCGGCAGGCGCCGTACTTTCTGAAGTGACGTCATCAGCAAGCGACTTTTCACATGTTCACAACAGAGCAGCGGTGAAGTGCAGATCACAACTAACTACACAAGTAAGCTTTAGTTCCTCTTTGTATTCCTCCTGTGAACTCCTTGGATATTTCACTTCATGTGGGGGTTAATAAATCATAATCTGGGTCTTTGGATTAAATAAAAGTTAAAGTTAAATTATGCAAATATCACCTTATGTTCAAACAAAGTGAGTTATACTAACATGCCCATGTTTTTTTAATGAACACTAATTTTTCTACCTGAATGAAGAATAATATGAAGTAAATATTAGTGGAATCCGAAATCAAATTGAAGACTTCATCTCTGAGGTGTTTAATGTATGTTCATGAGTTTTAAACGATACAAGCTTTTAAAAAAGACATTTAAATTAAAGTGTTGGAATATTTTGTCTTAGGATGGTGTGTTTAAAAATATGTGGAAATCATGTAAATGGTCAAATTGATGTAGCAACTATTTTATTTTTGGTGATAATTTGACTTATTTTTCTAAATCTTACATTAAATCAGATAAAATCATATTAAATATACTTCAGGTTTGGTAACACAGCAAAATAATCATGCAGCTCAGTACATGGAACTCAATGGGACATAAAACATTAACACACCACTGACAACTGAATACAAACAAATACTGAGCAAAAGTACATGAAAGTGAATAAGTTGCTTAAAGCTCCTTGTTGGAGCTACTTGTTTATTTTTTGTATTTAGTTTGGAATTAATAAGTAGTATTAGTTGTTGGATTTATCTAAACTTTTCTTTTTATAACTCATTTAAGTTAGATTTTGGGGTAATTTTTTTTGCTAGTCAATTGTTTAGTATATTTAGATTTTTTGTATATTTAGTATTTCTTTTGTTTGTTTTTGTTTCTTTGGTAATTAGGAACTGTGGGCTCCTGAGGTTATTTAGGTAGGTAGGTGGCAGAAGGTCGGGATGCACCTGGGTGGGCCTATGGTTTTTTACCAGTGCAAAAGAGGCAGCAGGAGCTGTGATTTTCTTTGTTCCTTTTGTTTGCTTTCTTGCCATCAAAAATAAACCATTGGAAACCGCTGAACTTTTGCATGGACATTAGACTTCTTTTGCCTGCGTACATCACATCCCCACGGTGCATCAGTGACCCTTTGATTAAATTTAGTGAAAGTTTGAGTTTGATACTTTAATTATTCTTTGAGTTTTTTATGACAAATGGCCACTACACTCCTGTTATTAGTTTTTATATGGTAATAAAACAGACTGAATTGAATATTGATGCCTCTTTATGACTTATGAAAGCTAACAAGACCATCAGCATAAACTGTTATTTTCTTCCCCTTATATAAGCCTTGAGGGTATCACACAGTAGAGACGGGGAGGTTTCACTATTTAGGTTTATCTCACAGAAAAGGGTCGTTGATTCAGAGACATACTTACAAAAATTATCATCTGCAAGTAAGAGGGGGTTTCGCCTCCTGTGTTTAAAGCCTGAGGTTTCATGCTTAAGTGCAAGTCCAGAATGACTTTGGAGTGGTCTGAGATTGTTCTAGGTGAATACTGGGTGGAAATTAATGATGAGATGAGTGTTTCGTCTATGAGGAATAAGTCTGTGCTTGAGAATGAGCGGTGTGCATAGGAAACATAAACTGTTATTTTAATGCCTGAAATTACTAGATGTCAGGTGTTGTGATTAACAGCATGCTTTTTATTTTACGTTTTCCACAGCAGAGATTCTTAATGCCTGATATGTTTGATTTTTGATGGTAAGAATGAGAATAGTAGAAGGAGCACCATTGTTTTAATGTTAAAAACAATGTTTTCGAATTTAAAGGGCAAGATAAGAGAGAGAAGAGTTACTGCTTTGTCCACAGGAGGCGCCAAAATCAACATGAACTTAAAGTTCCTTACAGGAGTGTAAATATGCACAATTTAAAAAGTATAATAAATACAGTTTAAAGAAGAATTTAAGATTTCTAAAACGTATAACACATTATAAGATAAGATGTAGTTTTTTGTTACTGCTCAGTTTTGGGATATATTAATGTATGAGATGTCAGTTTCTCATTTCCTCCTCCACTTCCTGTCCTCCTCTCATCCTTCAGCCATGAGTGACAGCGACGATGACATCCCCGCTCTGTCGGCTCACACTCTGGCGGCCCTGCAGGAGTTCTACAACGAGACCAGCACCGGTCAGGATCAGAGCACCACACAGGGAGACCAGTTCGCTGTGGGAGCCGTGGAGGAGGACTGGGTGAGTTTTCTGGGTTTAGTGAATGACAGGAGACAGAAACATGTCACACTGTGTCTGATGTGTTTTCATTTTGAAGTGATGGAATGAAGTATACATCATCAGTGATGTCTTTATGTGTGTGTGTGTGTGTGTGTGTGTGTGTGTGTGTGTGTGTGTCCACCAGAGGATGAGTCAGTTCTGGTACAGCGATGAGACAGCGAGTCGGTTAGCTGAGGAGGTTGTACGAGAAGCTGGAGCGGGAGGAAGGTAAGCACACACACACACACACACACACACACACACACACACACACACACACATTTCTTACAAACATTGATGCAGAGACTTTGCTTATGAGTCACTCTCTTTCACCACTCTCTCTCAGGATAGCGTGTGTGAGCGCTCCCAGCGTGTACCAGAAGCTGAAGCAGGGCGTCGTGGAAGGATCAGATGGAGTGTCTTCAGTCGTGTTGGAGTACGACCGCCGCTTCAACACCTACGGAGACGAGTTCATCTTCTACGACTACAACGAGCCGTTGTCTCTCCCGGCCGGCGTGAATCCTCAGAGCTTTGACATCGTCCTCGCTGACCCGCCTTACCTGTCCGAGGAGTGTCTGAGCAAAGTGGCCCAGACTGTCAAATACCTGAGCAAAGGCAAAGTGCTGCTGTGTACAGGTAAGAGGAGGAGGAGGAGGGGCTTTAAAGTTGACTCAGCCTGGTTATTATCCTGTGAGTTACTAACTGAAGGATTAAGTGTAAAGATGAGGGGCGTTCTGAACCGACTGGAGTCATAACATTTTGTGAGATATTATCCTTAAACTCAAGTTTGCTCAGTTTTTACTTAAAGGCTTAATCAGCAACAACACTGATGCCTGCTCTGTTGATGATTTTAATGCTTGAAACCGCTGTGAGGGGGCAGGTGTCAGACCAGATGATTGATATCTGACTTTAGAAACAGCATTTATTTGACTGTTTTCATGGAAAATAATCACATTGTGTGATACATTTGACTGTTGGAAGACAACGGGATAATGATTTTGTACAAAACACTACTTTTGCATGTACAGGACAAGAGATGAGAGGTATCACTTTGTCCACAGGGGGCGCCAAAATCAATACAAATCAAAAGTTCCTCACAGAAGCTTTAAGAAAAAATGTTTGGCTGAAGAAAAGAAGCCAAGCAATGAATATGTTGAATCATTTTCTTAATGTTCTTTTAATGTTTTAGTTTATTTAAACAGATTTTCAGTAATGTGTAGTAAATAAAACAGATAGTAAGATTATTTAGAAGTCCTTTGTTGCAAAATAAATGTTGATTTTTTATTATGTTTCTCCAAAATAGTGTAAAATTGACCTGAAGAAACATAATGGTGGATGCACTTCAAGAACATGCATTATTATTATTATTATTATTATTATTATTATTATTATTATTATTATTATTTAATAATAACAATTATTTGTAGTTTTAATTTTAATAATAATTACTGCTATTATAATTAACACTTATAATAAGAAGAATAAGAATGATTATTTTCCTTATTAATTATAATATTAATAATTACCATTATTAATAATAATACTAATTACTTCTATTATTTTTATCATTAATAATACAAATAAAAATATTTAGAATGTATAATTGTATTTTTTATTATTATTTTATATTTTGAAGAGACATCTATTCCCATTATTATATTTGTATTTTTCCAGTTTTCTTCTTTGTGGAAGCATTTCTTGATTTTTTGTCCTGCAGTAAATTTCACTACTTTAAGTGAATAAACTTCATGTCTTAACCATAGACTGTAAATAAAAATGGACAGTGTTGCTCCGCCTCTTCCCGTTGTACAGTTCTGAAGCCAAAAAATCCCTCTCCTGGGCGCCGCCATTGTGCAGCCAGAGCCTGTGAAGCCTTGGTAATAAGCTCCGCCCTACAGCGTGACATCACAAGATGCTGTGTGCCCTTCAAGCGGCAAACTCCGGTCTCAAACGATGAAGCCAATGCGGAAGTGATATAAACTGCAATACATCGAAAATCCGCTTGAGGCTGGCTGCAGAAACACCGGAAACTACATAGATATGAATGGGAAAAAGACGATCTTTGCAGCATTAATAAACATGTTTACAGCCTGGTTCAAAAGATGAGTGTAGTCTGAATAGCTAGTTTCTCGATGTCCTCTCACTGTGAGGGGGGTGAATTTTTTTCTAACGTGACGGTTAAGAAGATATTAAGATTATGAGTTTTGCCCAAATAAGGACATGACTGACGTGACTCCCGGTCGGGAACACACAGCCATTGGCTAAGAGGCTCACACTACGTCACACTCTGCCTAGTTGAGTTCCGCATTACCAATATGGCTGCTGCCGTCGATTTGCTTCAAAACAGCTCTCAGGAACAGATGGGTGACGTCACGGATACTACGTCCATATTTTTTACAGTCTATGGTGCCCTTTGAAGTTTCACTCTACGGCGGCTGTGAATCAAAGGAAACAGGAAGTAAAACCCCGTTTTTTAAACTCTAATAACTAACGAAGAAGAAACTTTTCAGGAAAAAGAGGACTTGGACACAAAACAGTCAAATACTAACTACATATAACCACAGCATACGGATGTGAGAAACATTCGTACCACGTGTATTTATTTTTTAAAGTTTGACTGGGAGACAGATTTTTTGACCTATACTGCAGACAGCCACCAGGGGGCAGTCACACTGCTGAAAGCCTCACCACCAGGGCCGTATCCGGCACGCTTGGTCTTAACAGCTGACTTGCTGCTTCACTGAGCCACAGTGTTTAACATCATATTTCCATCTCTGTTCTTAAGGAGCGATCATGGAGAGCGCGGCCAAAGAGCTCCTGGATTTGAAGATGTGCAGCTTCCTCCCGAAACACAACAGAAACTTGTCCAACGAGTTTCGCTGTTTCGTCAACTACCCGTCCCGTCTGCTCTCCTGCTGAGGACCCGAACATCCGTCTGAGAGCCTGAGGGAGGAAAACCTGACTCCCTGATGATGTCACGATGATGTCATGAGACTACAGATTTGACTGACTCCAGAAGTTCTGCTGAAGATGTCAACGTAGACAAGATGTGAGCACTGGAAAAAAAAGATGCCATCGCATTGCATCATGGGAAATGTAGGACTCAGTGTTTTTGGAATAACACCCATGCAAGGAAGTTAAAGTTTAGGATACCTTGACTTCATCTGGTTTCATTTAAATATTTTCTATCAGAGCTTTCTCAATTTACTTTGCTTTATCTGACGTCTCAAGAGGAAAAGGAAAAACAAACAATATGTAAGAGATTTATTTTGATAAGTGTTGTCGTGCTTCAACAGTTTACTCTCCTGCGATTCCTCCTGAATCCAGCTGCTCCCTGCTTTGACCAACACTAACTGGAGGTTTTATTTGGGTACAAACCAAGACTGGATTATCTGATTTAAACCCCTTTTCAAGATTTGATCCAACCTGATGACTTTCATCACATCAGATTTCTTTAGAACAACCAGACCCGTTCAGAAACAACTTCTTGTTTCCTGAAAATGAGTTTTGAGATGAGAGATAATTTTTTGCGGGGAGCGGTGATGTGTTCTAGTACAAACATGGTTGATAAAAACCTGTGATGAGAAGAAGCTGTGGAGGTGTAACAGAAGGACAGAGTACCTTATTCTCCAGCAGGTGGCAGTGTTGATCGGCTTGGGATTGGATGGATTTGGTAGATTTTGAATCAGCTGGTTGATCTGTGTTGCTTTAATGTGTGAAGGTTTGTCCACCAAAGAAAGATGGACACATTCTACCTTTATTTGTTTTGTTATTTATCCCTTCAAAAAGATTATTTAGTCCACATTTAAGAGTGTCAGTCTGTTGTAGATTGAGTTTGCTGTGCTCTGAAGTCAGGATGTCTTTCTTTAGGTTTATGCAGAAGCTCTGAACTCCTCTGTTGTTGTATTTCTTTGGGAACACACAGAATCCAACAAATGAGTCTCTGGTGCAGGATACCTTCTCTGGAGCTCCACAGTCAGCTCTCATCAGACTTTCTTCCTCACAGGAACGAGTCGTCTTCGTCCTGTTTTGTTCTCTGCTCTCTCCATGCTCTGGTTGCTCTTGTGTCCGTCCCTCTCCTTCTCCAGCAGCGGCACACACGTGCATCCCACCGCGATGGAGACGTAGATCTCCGTGTAGGAGTGTCGTCCTCCGAGGCAGGAGCCGGTCCTCTTCAGGATGACGGAGGGAGCGTAGACCGGAGTGCTGCGGTACTGCTCGCTCTCCTCACCGTAGGGTCCCATCAGGCAGCCTTTACACAGACAGTACGCTTCAGGGATGTAGCGGGGGTACCTGGACGGGTTGTAGGAGAGCCTGGGAATGAAATAAAGGAAAGAAATCAACAGATGTTTGTTCCTCCTTTTTTTCCTGCAGAACAAGAATCAATTATTCGAGGTGGTTGCTGCCTTCAGTGACTACAGGTCTTTTTTAAGCAAACTCAGGATATATTTCATTATTTCTTCAGCTGTCACACAGTTTTGACCACTGAGGTGGATAATGTCCTCTGTTTCTGACGCTCCTGATGAAAATGTCAACGTGTTGCCTCAAATCAGAGAGGACAGGAGGAGCATTTTGAGCCAGGAGAGAAGTACTAAAGGTCACAGAGAAGACTTAAACTGATGTCAAAGAGAAAGTTATGAATATATCATTTTGAATTCATTTAAATAAAGTAAATCATTTGCATCACTTTCCTGTCTTATCACACTACAATGAGATTTTACTGAATCTGTGATACAGTTGAGGCTCAGTGTATTTCTGCTTTAACTCTTCATCGTCTTAGTGTGATATTTCATGCAAGCATACAAACATTTGCACTTTTACAGTAAAGTATATGAAGTAAAATGGTGCTAAGTTTGTGTTGCCTCAAGTTTAAATCTCCATGTGTTTTCAGAGGTGTGTTTTTTGGATTTTCTGAGCAATATACCCAAAAATCAAGATATTTTATTCTTAATTTTCAGAGAATAACTCACTAAAAAAATGCCATGTGGTACAACTTATCTCCACCTTATGTGAAGTAAATTATCATGATCATGTAGACCAGGGGTTCCCAAACTTTTCAAACCATGACCCCAAAATACAGTTGCCAAAGACCCGTGACCCCAACTGTCCTTCTCAGTGATTAAATGTTGCTTCATAATTCATTTAGCTGGCCTGCAGAAAATCAGCCTGCATGCACTTTGCTGTGTTTCCTGTGCTGTTATGAATGAACCTGCTGCTACTGATGCTTTTGTTAATTAACTGTTAACTAACCATAACCTCAGGAGTCATCTGGCAACAAAGAAAGGCAGAAAACTAATGAAAATTAGTTTTATTTCAGAGTTTGGGAACCCCTGATTTAGACCTTTGTCAGGTGCTGCTATTTGTGTTATAGGACTTGTTGGTTAAAGAGTCTGTCCTTCATTTGTTGCTAGAGATGTAATAATTAAAACTTCTGAATGTTAGAAACATACTAAACATTATCATCTTTAAAGCTGCTGTGAGGAACTTCTGGTTTGTATTGATTCTGGCGCCCCCTTGTGGACAAAGTGATACCTCTTATCTCTTCTCCTGTAAATGCAAAATGAGTGTCTTCAGACAATGACCTCATCCTGTTGTCTTTTAACATTTAGATTTATCACACAATGTGATTACTTGCCATGAAAACAGCCCAAAAAGGGTGTTTCTAGAGTGAGATGTGAATCATCTGTTCTGACACCTACCCCCTCAGAACGGGTTTAGGCATTTAAAATGACAACAGAGAAGGTATCAGTGTTGTTGTAGATGGTCTTGTTTGCTTTTGAGGGTCATAAAGAGGCATCAGTATCAGTTTTAGTCTGTTTCTCAGCTAGTCAAAAACTCCTCATAGTGGCTTTAAATTCATGGGTGAAAGGTATGGGTTGAAATATAAGCTAAAAGTGTTAAAGTGGAAGATTTGCAGAAGATTTGAAACTAAAAACTACAAATTAAAACTGAACTACATTTCCCATTATTAAGGCTGACTCCCCTCTAGAAAAAAAAAGTCCTCTCTTCATATTTAAACACTTAAAAGTGAACACACTCAAACCAATCTATTCAAACAAAGCTTCAGATCCAGACTCAGAGGATAGGATCATTGCACCTGCGCTCACCTGTAGGCCCAGGGGGAGACGCTGAGCAGGTTCACAGGGAGGCGGGTCTTGCTGCTGTTTGGGGACCTCGCGGTGGTCGGGCACGTGAGGTTGAGTTTATCCTGCGGCTCCAGCTGCAGCGCGTGATGAAAAGCGCTCATCACTCCCACTGAAAGCCTCCCGAACATCTGCTCCAGGATCTCTTCCGGCAGGTCCAAGCAGGACCGGGTCCTGGTGGCTTTCTTCCGTACCCGCACAGCCCCGACAGTCCAGCCCAGCAGGAGCAGGACCAGGTGCAGGAGGAGCAGCAGGACGCGGAGGCGGTGTGGCACCATGGCACCCATGGCACATGCGCCTCAATGAGTCCAGTGAGAAAGATCCACTCTGAGTTCTCTCCCTCCTCTCTCTTAAAGATGACCTTCCTTAAAGAGAAACCTCCTCTCTCAGCTTGAAGATAACTTTCCTCTGTTAAAATCCAGTGAAGCCTTGGAGGAGGAGGAAAATCAGCTGCAAGCAAACAGTCCACAGTCCTGGCGCGGACACCGAGGCACAGGCGCGCCGCCAAACACACTGCGGAAACATTCTGGCACAATGAACCCACGGCGTCTCCAGGAGGAATAATCACATCACATTTAAAAGTATTATCCAGGTGGGAGTCTAAAACACCTGCTGTGTTCCCTTTGAACCGAGAAATACCACCACGAGTATTTCCCTGCTGCTTTTCCTCCGTGACGTGCGCGTAAAGTCTGCTGGGAACGTTTGTGCGCGCAGGACGCAGCAGCACCAGGAGCGGGTCTGAATCAGGTCTGTATCAGGTCTGAATCAAGCTGAGGCAGTGACAGATACAGTTCCCTCTTAAACCTCTGTGATAAGAGCGCGCAGCGTGCATGACAGCAGAGTGGGAAGTCCAGACTTGGATTGGCTGTGCGCGCTCTGATGCTGGATCCTGTCAGAGATAAACTGGATCCAGATTCACAAACCTCTGGAGTCTCCTCTGGTGTGAGCTAACTCACAGCCAACTCCATTCGATCTGCAGAGTCCCTCTCTACTTTCAAAAGACAGCTAAAGACCCAGCTCTTTAGGAAGCACTATGCACTTAGCTAGACTGTTCTCCACTGTTGTCCCCAGTGGCAGATCATGTCTTCCAGCTACAGTTGACTCACACTGTCCTGCTCTACTCTGGGAATCTGTGTTCAAGTCTGGAGTGACCCAGCACTTGGTACTTTGGTCATTATTGTGGTGATGTTAATTGTTGATGATGATAATGGAAGGTCTTAAATTGTTTGGTTGCTTCATTGTAGATGTTCCTTATTTTATTATTATAACAAAAAAAGAAAAAAGAAATTCCTTACTTACTTTTGTGCATTGCCTTTACACTGCTTGGCGGTACCTGCACCCAAATGGACTTGAAGCACTTTGTTACTCGTACTGATCTTGTTTCCTCTTGTCTAGATCTTTGCTTGTGTTGTTCTTGTTCTCGTATGTACGTCGCTTTGGATAAAAGCGTCTGTTAATCACATTGTAACATTGTAACATTGTAGCTACAACTTTAAACAAGCCCAAATAAATCCTTCTTTAAAACTTAATGCATGATTTTAGGACTACTAAGTCATGTCATTGAGATTAATGTGGCAGAGAAGCTTTAAATTATGTAACACAGATACAAAGTCAGTGAAAACCTGATTAAACACATTCCCCCTCCTCTAAACTTTCACTTTTATCTGCTCTCCTTGGAATAACTCAACACCCATTCCTCAGATTCTCAGTTTTTAATTTTCTTCTATGCAAAATGTGTCTGCTTTCACTCTTATACTGTACAAAAACAACAAAAACAATAAATATAAATATCACAAAGCAAAACTTTTGGATTAAGAACAAAATGTACAAAAATAAGACAGATTACACAAAGTTTGGTATCTCCATGTTGATGGATTTTCCAGAAGTTTCCCACGCTCACATATGGAAACATACGCTTGCAGTCGAAAATATCAGAACAGTGATATGTGTTTCATTGTTTTGGCTCCGTGCCCTGACGCTGGATTCAAGGGGGCTTTCAGGGTGTGTGAGGGCGTTCACATGCATATCAAGTGAGCGGCAAAGAAGCCGTTCTCCTGGGAGGAAGAGGTCTGTGTCCGAAAAACTTGAGTTCAACCTCAACAACTCTGTGAATCACAGAGCCAGAACAAAACTGTCTGAATCGCTGCAGGCCGGATTATAAGAGTTATGTTTAAATATGAATCTTTCAGAAGAAAGCCTTTATGTTTCCAGCAAAGGTATGAAGATAAAGCTAAGACAGTTAAGACGCTTCACTCCTACGCTCTGAAGAAGGATAACAGAGTCATAAAAATGAAGTCCTGTAACCTTTCTGTTCTTTCCTGAAGTTCAAGTTTAAAATGTTTCAGTTTCATTCTGAAGTTTTTGGCCTTTCAGGTGCAGAATGTCCAGACACTGCTTCTACTCCGGCAGCAGGTCGTCTCCCAGCTCTTCATCTGCAAAATCATCATCCTCCACTCGCCTCTTGGCCCCCGTCTTCGGTCTCTCCATCTGAGGCCCGAGAGGGTCAACGTAGGAAGCGTCTATACGAGGAGAACAGAGGAGAACAAGTCCAGAAATCACGCTGCTTTTTTAGAGAGAACTGAGAGACAGACAGACAGACAGACAGACAGAATAAATTAGGTTCCCTCACTCCTCACCTATTTCTTTTGGGCTGCTGGCCTCGTAAGGCTCATTGGAACCAGGGAGTGACCTCATCTTGGCGCTCAGTCGTTCTCCTTTAGTGCTGCTGCTGCTGTGGGCGCTGTCTGCAACGAACACAGAGGCAGACACGAACGTTAACACAAGAGTTCAAGATGTCTGAATCAGGGTTTGCATATCAAGAATTTTAAGAAGTAGTTCATGGAAAGCTAGATCTTTCTTTGGGGACACGGGGACGGCATGCACCAGATACTGTCATGATCCCTCTATGAGCAGTGTGTGGAGGACTGGAGCCTCTGTGCATGGGGAGCCTGCTCTACCAACTGAGCTAAACCAGTGCCCCAATCCTCTCCCCTTTTTTAACCAGCAGAAACTCCACTTCCTGCCCCAGATTAAACCACATTTCACAACATCAAATAACAGCTAAAAGTCACACTGTGCATTTCTAACTTGTTAGTGGTTATTTGTCTGTGTTCACACCACTGTATATAAAGTATTAATATTCAGATATGGCGTCAGACTACATTAGATAGACTTCTGAGAGCTCAGAGGTCAAACTGAAGGTCACTCATTTTTCTGACACTGTGTGAAGTCAACATAACAGAGACGTGAGATTTTCATCCAAACTGAGGCAGACACTTATGAAATGTCTGCGTGTGTGAAGGTAGAAGTAAAGCACGTCAGTCCTCACATGTTACTGCAAGCTGGATATTTCTTTAATGTGTTTAAAAATCTAGACTTTACAAATAAGACACATTCCAGTCCTTAAAGTCCAGGCATTCATCCTTTATTTTGAGCTACCTGCTGCATTTTAGCTCCTCTGATTGTTTGCTCATTTCACTAAGTATAGCAAAAGGGGTCTGTGAACTCTGCTTCTCTGACCGACCACAGAGCGACTCCTAGAATAATAACCCTTACTGATAGAGCACTTTTGAAAATCCAAGACAAGCAGGTCAGAATTTCCTAAGCAAAAGTAAGGATGAAGACATTTCAAGTAAAACCAGGAAAGGCTCGTTGATAAAAGTCTGTTTTTAGGAGATACTAAGAGATCACTAACTCAGCTGACCTGATGTCCTCTGCAGAGTTTCAGAGCGCTCATAAAAAAGCTCTCTGTCCCCTTTTGTTCCCAGCTTGGCAAGAGAACCAGCCAACAGATCTTGATGTTAAATTTCCCCACTGTGGGACGAATAAAGGAATATCTTATCTTATCTATATCCAAGGATTTTAATGTATGTGTTGGTTCGTACAGCGCTGACATATAAGAGATACATACTACTACTATTATCTTCTCACCACTATCATCTCTCTCTCTCTCCAACACGGTCTCAGCAGATGTGTGTCTAACATGAGTCTGGTCCTGCTGGAGGTTTCTGCCTGTTAAAGGAAGTTTGTCCTTGCCACTGTAACTTGCTAAATGCTGCAAAGTGCTCTGCTCATGGTGGATTAAGATGAGATCAGACTGAGTCCTGTCTGTAAGATGGGACTGGATCTGATCCAGTCTTGATGTTGGGTCTTTGTTAATAAAAGAGCATAGAGTACGGTCTAGACCTGCTCTGTTTGGAAAGAGTCTTCAGATAAGGTTTGTTGTGATTTGGCGCTATATAAATAAAGCATGAAGAGCCTTGAAAGTCAGATCTTAAAATCAACTCTCTAACAGGGAGCTGGTGTAAAGAGGCTGCAGTAATGGGATCATGTTTTGTAGATCCTCAGGCCAGGCTTAAAACACCAGAATTACCCTTTAATTGTAATCACAGGCACTTTTAAGAGGCCATCCATCAAAGTCCAACAGGGAAATCTCTACAACATCCCCCAGGAGAGCAATTTACCAACCAGGCAGAGAAATACAACCACCTCCGGCCCTCATCATGTCAGACATCGAGCTGGGACTCTTCACGAGATTTACGAATACGTTTGAAAATGTTTGTGTGTGTGTGTGTTTGTGTGTGTGTGTTTTCCAGGCTACGATGACGAGCTGACAGAGCAGCGTAAAGAGCTGAAGGACAGACGTGATTACAGCAACATCTGGCTGCCAGGTAGCTTTGGAAACAGTCGAATGCAGAGAGTGAAAAACAGGAAAGCCTGATATTCTACCTTTTCCTCACAGACTGAAACATCTCACTCGAGGCCTCACAAACTGCTGGCAGACTCGAACCTGTGCTGGGAAATGTTGTTTTTTTCCCTCCGTTTCCTCTCCTTTTCTTGGAGAGTCTCAGAGGCGTTCCTTTTTTTATAACACAACGGCAAGATTTGGAAAAGAGGGACGATACAACAGGTTGGAAGCCAGACTGAAATCCAATCGTGTGCAACAGTTTCCACACTTTGAGTTACGACAGCTGAACTCCTGATTCATCCGCGACATGATTTATACTTTTAAAAGGATTTAAAGAGACATTGATCAACTGTGATGAGTCAGCTTTCTGGCTTCTGCAACTCTTTTTTACAGCTCGAGATTATCTCCAAGAACACTTTGAATACTATGAGATCAATACAGAGTCAAATTAAAGGACAAAAGGCCGAGTGAGAGATGATACATGGTGTTAAGTTTCAACCTTAGCCTAAATGTGTTAAGCTGTTTACACAGAGAGAAGAAGAAACAAAAGAAAGCGATACACAAAGTGAAAATATGTAAGATTAGAGGACTCTTTTCCTCTCGCTGGCTTTCAAAAACATCAAATAATGACGCAGATCTCTCCAAACACTCTGTTTACAGGACTGAAAATGTGCAGACTTTGCAGAAAAGAGAGAAAACTCAAAGGCAGAAGAGGTTTTCTCAAATATCTGACAGAGGTTTCTCCACTGTAAGCACTCTCAGTGCAAACACAGAAACGACCACAGCCCAACATCACGGCTACCTGTCAGAATATCTGTGGATCTTATTCAGGGTCTTCTTATTCAGTGTTTTTGCATTTATCATTTCTCTATCATTATTTATCTCTACACAGTAAGTGAAGTCTCATGACTGTACAGTGTCAGGTGTTTTGTTTATCTCTTTCTGAAAAAGGCATTAAAATCATTTATCAAATAAAACCTCTTGATGGCAAAAAAATAATCTAATTAAACAAAAAGCCTTTAGAGACTTCTTAAAAACAAATGTTTTGTTTTGTTTTTACTTATTAATGTGTGTTGTATTTTATTCATTATTGTGTCTTTGATTGTTATTAACTTCTATTATTTCATAGATGGCAAGTTGAACACTCAGCTTAGTTGTATCTGTTGCAATGACAAAGATATTCTATTTTAACTAGTATTATTATGATAGCAAATCTTTGCTTTGTAGAACATTCAGGGACAACATAATCACACATTAAATCAAGTCAATCTGCAGGAAGAAGTTCAGCACATTTCAGTTTTGCCTGTTGACACTGTGGCAAAAATGTTAATTTCTATTAGCCCTCTAAAGTAAAGCACATGGAGTTTTTTTAATATCACTTTTTACATATTCTATTGCGTTCACTCCAAGCGGCAACCTCCAGTCTAAAAATACGAGTCAATGCGGAAGTGTTAAAAGCTGCAGTTCATCGAGGATCCACTTGAGGCTGGCTCCGGAAGTACCGGAAGTCACATACACATGAATGGGAAAAAGACGATCTTTGCAGCATTAATAAACATGTTTACAGCCTGGTACAAAAGATGAGTGTAGTCTGAATAGCTAATTTCTCGATGTCCTCTCACTGTGAGGGGGGTGAATTTTTTTCTAATTCGGCAATTTCGAAGATATTGAGATTACCAGTCTTCCAATGAGAGGCTCAGCTGCCTGCAGGAACACTGCAGCTGTTGGCTAGGAGGCTCAAAGCCCGCCTCTTTACGTCACACTGGCTCGACAGAAGCAATATGGCTGCTGCTGCCGATTGGCTTCAAAACAGCGTTCAGAAACAGATGGGTGACATCACGGATACTACGTCCATATTTTTTAACAGTGTATGGTTCACTCCCATAATATTGTATTCTCATCTATTCCCTTACATTCTACAATCTTCCATTAACTTACATTCCAATCACTTACATTTTATCTATTATCGTACATTCCATTCTATTTTATTCCATTTCATTCACTTACACTCTATTCATTTACATTCTACATTACATTCTATTCCCATCTATTCTATTAACTTCCAATCCATTCACTTACAGTCAATTCACCTACATTACCTTCCCTTGCATTCTATTCTATTCACTTACATTCTAACCACTTGAATTCCATTCCACTGCTTTCTATTCACTTACATTCTATTCTCTTGCATTCCATTCCGTTCACTTACATTCTATGATCTAACCTCCAATTAATTTACATTCTGTTCAATTACATTCTATTGATTTGCAGTCTATTATCTTCCATTCTATTGTATTCTATTCCATTCACTTACACTCTACATTCCATTCCTGTGCACTCCATTCACTTATATTTTATTCTAATAAGTTACATTCTATTCACTAAAATTCCATTCCCTTACATTCTATTAACTTCCAATCCAACCACTTACTTTCTATTCACTTAAATTCTACTATCTTTCATTCCATCCACTTCTATTCCATTCACTTACAGTCAATTCCCTTACATTCGTTCTATTCCATTGTATTCATTTACTTTCTATTGACTTAGATTATATTAACCTACACTCTATTCTCTTGTATTCCATTCCATTCACTTACACTCTAGTCCATTAATTTACATTCAAATCACTTCCATTCCATTCTCTTCCACTCTTTTCTATCACATTCTGTTGTTAACCCTTCATGTTTTAATCTCTTAATCTGGAGTGAGGATCTTACGTACCTCTCCCTGAGTCCAGCAGTGGACTGAGTTGTTTAGGTTCAGATTGAGAAACTGGGCAGCATACAGGAAGCAGACAGAAAGAAGATGAAGCGGGAAGAGCCAGCAGAGAAACCGAGCCGCAGAAAGGCAAAAGAAACAGAGTTAGACTGAAAACAAGTGCAGAGAGAAAGTCAAAGTTCCAGGAGATAATCAGTGAAACATGCGTAAAGAAAGCTTTACGGGAACTTGTTTGTTGGCACCGTTACTCTCACCTGTTTTAACATCCGCCTCTGATGTGCCGCGAGAGAGTAGAAAAAGGATTAGAGTTTAGTTTGATAACTTAAAGTGTCAGAATCAATACACAAGGATAAAAAGCATCAAACATAATGCAAAGCTGCTGCTCTTAATAAATGCAGTTACAGCTCTGGCAGGAGAAGAGTTTCAGATTCTCTAATCTAATTCATCGAGATGAAGGAGAGTAATGGAAGTCTTGGCAGGGTGGAGCAGCAGTCACATTAACAGGTGCTTGATATATATATGTATTTAAATACACAACAGGAGAGACGTTCTGCTGTAAGAGTGAGCAGAGCTGGGCCTCGTTACACTCTCTGGCAGCTCTCTGGATTGTCTGGATTGAGTTTAAATTCTGCCCAGGAGCCAGCTTTCCGGAGTCGGAGCCAGTCTGGAGAATGCGTCTGTATTTGTTGTGGATCTGTAGTGAAGGAGAGCTCAAACTGACGAGGTTTATCCTCTCTCATGTGTATGCAGAGGCTGGAAGCTCTCAATGTGTCTTGCAGTCTTACATGAAAAGCTGAGGCTGTGTTATGATTCCTAATGAACCGTGATTATCCTGTAACCAGAGCAGGATCATTACCACGACCCAGAGAGGTGTTTGAGGTGTGAGAGACCTGAGTGGGTTTACAGAAACACATCTGAATCCCATCACAGCGTCTCTTTGTGGCCTTTAAAATAATCAGACTTGTAACAGATCATGACTTTAGTCTGGGCCCGGTGTGGTGTGAGATGTACCCAGAATGCCAGACTTCTTTGGGGAGGCGAGGACAGGTGTGGAGGCTGTCCAGCAGCATGTGTGGAAAACAGAGGGAAGTGTTGACATACATGACATTCAGGGAATCTTACAACAGCATTGCTAATATTTGAGTAACTTTTTGATGCTTTATGAGGAAAATAGCATGTTTTGAACTTGACCTAGTTTTCATTTAATCAAGAAGGCCGCTCTTCTCTCAAGCCGACATTAAAGTGACATGTAAGAAAAGAAAAAACAGGTTTCTGAGTCTGATTTTTAATAGTTTTTCTCCTGTGTTATGAAAAAATAAACTGCAAAAAAAAAAACACCCAGATTAGTCATCTATGTTACTTTGATTATTTCCATTTAGTAATCAAATAAAGGCGTTTTTCGACCAGAGGAACTTAACCCCAGAACTAGGTGAGTTTCAACCGATGGACCCAGGGTCTAAATTTAGTTCAGGGGTAGATAATCTCCCCCCTGAAAGCCCCTTCTTGGGGGGGTAGTACTTTTCAAAGGTGATTGGCAGATTAACCACAGTGTTTTTATTCCTCCTACCGTCCACAATAACATCACACACATCTGTGATTCACTTGATTTCTCTTTCTTTCATTAGTTTTTATTTGTTCTATCTTTTTTGTATGTGTGTGTACTTTTCAAAAGAAGAAGCTGTGATTCTCTTGATTTAGCAGCTTGTAACAGTAGTCTTCTCTCAGCCCACCGTGAATGCGTCTCTCCTCCCGGTGTTACGGTTTTAAAAGTGACCCTGTAAACTGGAGACCTTCAGCTGAACGTCAAAAAAAATTGTTCAAAAAAATTGTTCGAAAAAAACTGTTTGAAAAAATTGTTTGAAAAAATTGTTTGAAAAAAGTGTTTTTCAAAAAATTGTTCAAAACTTTTTTTTCAAAACATTTTTCAAAAATAATTATTCAAAAAAAAAAATTCAAACATTTTTTTTCAAAAATTCTTTTTTGAACAATTTTTTTGAACAAATTTTTTTTTGTCACTTTTTTTTTCAAAATCTTTTGTATTTATTTTTTTTTCTTTGTAATTTTTTTGTCAAATTTTTCCAAAAACCATTCCCAGCCATTGTTTGTCCATCTGTGATTCTCTTGATTTCTCTTTCTTTCATTAGTTTTTATTTGTTCTATCTTTTTTATATGTGTGTGTACTTCTCAAAAGAAGAAGCTGTGATTCTCTTGATTTAGCAGCTTGTAACAGTAGTCTTCTCTCAGCCCACCGTGAATGTGTCTCTCCCCGGTGTTCCAGTTTACACAGCTGTTGAAACACAGAGGGAGTTCCTGGGAATGCAAACTAGTTTAGTTTTTATTAAGATTTCAAAATATCCTCATCAGATATTTAATGATCGTCTAAAGACGTTTATGAGGGATGCATCCGGCTGAGAGTCTCCAGTTAACAGGGTCGCTGTTTAAACCAAAACACCGGCTGATCTCTGCCACGGCTTTTTGAGTTCAAAAGGATTTTAAAGCCGTGTTGAAACGTCTTTGCTACTCGCGCTTATCTCCTCTCACGTGTTCATTCAGTGAATCCATCTGTGATGAAATATAGCACCATCTAAAACAGCGCCAGCTGAGTCTCTGAGTTACTTTTGAAACACAGACAACAATAGGGTCACAGGAACCTTTTAGTTCCGGGTAAAGTAGTTCTTGGGGCTAAAAGACCCTGGAACTCTTGGTCGAAATGCACCTTAGGAAACAAACTTTGTCAGAATAATTTCTGAGCTTCTTTGACTTCATACATAAAACCTTGGAGAGGAAAAGGGTTTTGCACGTTCCTCTTTTTCAAGTGCACCTAGCACAAGCTGATACTCTTTATTGTGACTTAGCAAGTTATTCAACATATATCTGGATGCTTTTGTTTCCTTCTCTGAGCACATCTAGATTTCATATATGATAGCATCATCATTTTAAAAGACGAGTTTGAGTTCAGCCAGAAAAAACGATCAAATATAACAGATTGGATCAGGGAGAGCACTACAGTCCAGTTTTGAGTTGTTGACAGGCTTCAAAATGTTTGTGCTATGACTTATTTAGAACAGTTGAGGTTTGAAGCACAGCCTGTCTCATGCCTAAAATACATAATGACTAATGTCAGGGTTTGGGACTTCGGGTTTAAAATACACTCAGCAGAAATTGAAAATGTTACAGTAAGAGTTTCTACACAGTTTCAATCAAGTCCACACTTTAACATAGGTGTATCACAGGTCTAAAAATACAACTTCTGTTTCCTTCATTAGTTGTACTCTCGGCCATCAAAGACTAAACCTTTTATGTAACTTCTGACTCACCAGCACTCCCAGCACTGCCTTCTCTTCGACCTCTGGCGCTGCCCTCCCGCCCCGACCTCACCCTCTGCAGGAAGAGAGAATGAAGGAGCAGGAATACAAAAAGTTAGACTACAATTGCAGGCGAGGAAGGAAACAAAATGCACCCCATAGACAGGAGTAGGAACTTTGTACTGCCTCCTTGTCCACCTCTCACTGTGTCCAAAATGTAGTCCCTTTTATTAACATAACAACTTTAACACAAACATGAGCTAAGCAGAAACATTTAACACAAATCCAAGTAGATTATGACGTACGTATGAATAAACTGGTATAAATGCCAGTCATAAACACTATAATGAGCACTAACAGACTTTGGAGTCCTCATCTGACCCTGTGTGTCCGTCAGTCTGCAGGATTGTTCCTCTGCAGCGTATCTGTGCTGATTTAAGTGCAGCTGCTTGTGATTTGACCGAGTCATCCTGCTGTTAAGTTTTTGAAGAATGAGAGCGATTCAGAGTAACATATTTATCATAGCCGGGAACTTAACGGAACTCTGACCAGTTTGTGGATTGCTATTCAGCTAGTGAAGCTACAGTCAAGATAAGAATGCAATAATGGGATATTTAGGGCTGTTGGCTGATTGTGTGGAGCTGTAGGAGTGAGAAACAAGAGACAAGATAATGGAGCACATTGCAGATTTTAAGATGCTTAATAAGCAAACATTTGACATTCTAAAAATATGGCTTGAATAATTTTTTTTTACTTTTTACAGAGCCTTTCATGAATCAGCTAACCTTTGCAGCACTAGGGAACATTAAAGCCAAAGCAAGGAGTTTTAGATGGGTTATGAAAGTGACTGATATTGAAGCTAAGTTGACTTTTGAAAGACAGCAGGATGAGATTTTTCAGGAGAAAACACTTCTTATGCATGCACAAGACAAGATCAGCAAAGAAATAAGAAGTGTCACTTTGTCCACAGGGGGCGCCAACAAAAATGTCCTAACTGGATCTTCAAAGGAGCGTTTATATATAAATCAGTATACATTACTAAGATAAGATCATCGCACTCTCTCTCTCTCTTATTCTCCTCTATCCCTCTTTCCAACCCCAACACGGCCTCAGCAGATGTGTGTCTAACATGAGTCTGGTCCTGCTGGAGGTTTCTGCCTGTTAAAGGAAGTTTGTCCTTGCCACTGTAACTTGCTAAATGCTGCAAAGTGCTCTGCTCATGGTGGATTAAGATGAGCTCAGAGTGAGTCCTGTCTGTAAGATGGGACTAGATCTGATCCTGTCTTGATGTTGGGTCTTTGTTAATAATAGAACATAGAGTACGGTCTAGACCTGCTCTGTTTGGAAGAGTCTTGAGATAACATTTGTTGTGATTTGGGGATTTCATCAATTAAAATCAAGTAAGTATAAGACACTCAGGTAATAATATAAATGAAGTCAGCCCAGAGTAGGAAAAGCTATGTTTTTATGCTTTTATTTTGAAAGGGCTTAGGCAAAATTGATGGCATGATTTTCATAAATCATGGAGGAAAGGTGCTGCAGAGTCCAAGAAAGAAACCATTTAAGTTTGGACTTCATCAGTCAAGAGGTCTACCAAATCCTGGTTCATTGCATCTTGCTGTACCTAACACACCTTTTCTTTTTTCTTTTAACTCACTGTTTTGATTTTAAACTCTCAAAAAAGCCCTCTTGGGATGGATGTTGCAAATTAGCATCCGCTTTAAACACTATGATTCTTGCACTGGACGTCTGTTTCAGTTTATTTATGTGTTCTGTATCTGTCTCTAATGAATAAACCATAAATAAAGAAATAAAATACGGGTAATCCAGCACTAATAATCCTGATTGTTTTATGATGAAACCAAAGGCCGCTTATCAAATCCATCCACACATCCCAGAGGAGCAGCCCAAATACGACTCTGTGTCGTATCAGACCTGTAAATAACTCAGACTGTTTTTATTGAGCCAGCACAAGTGTCAAACAGATGTATAGACCTCTGCTCTGAAACGGTTTGATTCATAGAAAAACAACTAAAGATGAGAAAAACAGATGTTTTTATGCCTCTTTCTGGAGCTGCAGTGACCACTGACCCAGTTTGTTGGCGATAGGACTCACGTATGTTTTCAATCAGAGTGTTTGTGTGCAGAAACAGACGACATGTCAGGACGCCAAGTCATCAGAGAGGAAAAGATGATGAATGAAAGCTTGCAAAAGGTCGGCAAGGACGTCACGCTGAATGTCGTTAAACAAGACAGCTTTTAGGCGGGTCAGGGAGGGTGAACATGAATTCAAATACTTTCATATTAAACAATTAGAGTCCTTATGTATAAAACCAAGATATTTATTCTAATCTGCAGCGATCAGAACTCACTGCTGTCACATTTCTGCAAAACCTGGACAGTCAATCAAACACTGTGACATTTTCATTGTTTCATTTTCCCCTGATGACACTCTTTACTTTGTTTCTACACTTTCCTCGTCTTCTGTGTTTGTTTGTTGGCGTTATTATCAATGTTTCTGATCATTAAACATCTGTTATTCTCTTTCTTTCCTTTTTTGTTCCAGATGTAAAATCCATAGCTTTCCATCTGCCGTATTTTTTCCGAAAAGGAGCCGTCAGCGTGAGTGATGGCAGCTGCTGAGAGGTTTTATTAACTACAAACAGGGTGAATAACTCCCAGGTTGAACTCACAGGTGATAGAGAGCAGAAGAGAAGATGTTTATGTAACACCACACATCTTAAAAGCAAAGTGTGAAGTAGCTAAGACTCGGTGGCACACCTGTTCTCTGTTCTCCTTCATCTTCTCCACTTTCTTCAGTTTGTCTGCGTACTCCTGGACTTCCTTTAGTCCCATGTCGGTGCAGAGTCTCACCAAGAAACGCAGGCCTGTAAAAAAGACACACATATACTCTTTACACCCTGATCTTTGAGTTAAATGTGTGGTCAAGAGTTTTGAATATGAGGGTTGTGTAACAAAGAGGATGATTTACATTCCACATTTTCAGGAAACTTGCGGTGAATGTCTTTGTATGTTTCCAGAGCTTTCTGGTAGTTTCCTGTAATAACAAAGAAAAGGATGTTAGTAAGTTAAAGGTTCTTAAACTGCATAAATCTACAGCAAGTAAAGACTAAGTGCTGACGTTTGTGGGTGTAGACATTTCCTTGATTATACCTTTTTTTTTTTTTTATTACAGCAGCTCAATTTGCAACTTCACAAAGAAACTAAATTTTTTTTTTAAAGATATATGTTGGGGCTTTTTTGCCTTTATAAGATAGGACAGCTGAAAAGAGAGAGGAAATGTGGGGAGTAGAGAGCTGGGGAAGGCGTGCAGGAAATGGTCGACCGGCCGGGAGTTGAACCAGCGACCTCTGCGACGAGGACGCCTCTATACGTGGGACGCTTAGATCACTAGGCCATCAGCGCCCAAAAGAAACTAAACTTAAGGGGAAAAAAAACGGTCATAGATACAATCAAACCAACATTACAGCCACTAAAAGACCTTTAACCTGCATTTATCTGGAATAAAGCCCTGTACTGACTTTGCTGCCTGATTAATGTACAGATCTTGCAGCCCTGTGTCTCTGGTTTGATGGAAACACTTTTAAATACATGTTGTTTAATGTCGGGGACAGAGTGGTAGACTTTAAATGTTATTGGGCAGATTTATTACTTCACTTTACCTCTTTGTGTCCTCTTTCAGCCTCACTTTTCCAAATCTTTTAATCTGTGTTTATTTTCTCTGAAGTGACATCATCTTCTTACAACCTGTCATTGTCCTTTAACGCTTTAATTCTTAGATGGACCTCTTTATTTGCTTTAATTTACTACTTCTACTGCCATTGAAGACCTCTATTTTATCACTTTTGTTATTTTGATTTGCATTATTCTTGCAGACATTTTGTGTTGCATTATTATCATTATTATATATATTATATTATTATTGTATTCTTTGAACTTTAAATTTGAATTTGCAGACAAAGAAGTAAAGCTTGTGAATTTCTAATATTTTCTTCAGTCTGGATTTCATCGTGTTCTTATTGAATCTGTAGGAAAGAGGTGATGAATTGATATTCTCCTATTGCACGAGAGGTAAAGAACAGAATAAAGCTCACCACTTCTCCTGTAACAGCTTGCCACCACCAGCTGCCACTTCACCCGCGTCGGTCTGAGAGACACAACAAACAGTCGGCATAAACACACAAACATGCAGTGAACTATTCAGCGTGTTTATCTCCCTGCAAGCTGAATGATGAGACTTTAATGTGAGGAAACATATTGCAAGACAAAGCAAACTCTAAAAGATGTCTCCTCTTCTTCTTACCCTCTATCTAAGCTTGTTTTTCAGAAGTATGCAGTGGGTGGAGTTAGGCTCAGACCTGGCGTTGAATTTACCATCATACCATCATAATCTGGTCACAAAAATTATTCTGAATTCATCTGAAAGGCTCTCAAAATCGAATCATCCGTCCTGTTCCTTCAATAGAAAAAACACTTCCAGATGAGAATAAGCTTTTTGATGAAACAGAGATCCAGACAAGAATCAAATCAAGATGAAATAAATCACTTAATCATGTCAGGAGAGCGCAGAAGAAGTGGAGCCATCATGGCACAAATATTTCTCAGGACGATACAGCAGCTCCTGGGACGTGACTCCACCAAAAACAGTTATTATTTCTCTGGCATTAGGATAGATGTGAGCTGCCATTTGTTGAATTATGATCAATTTTATTAAGCACATGTTTTTACTTGTGTTTCTTTGTGTACTCACTGTATGAGTGTGGCTCTTTCAAAATACTGAATGGCCTTCTCACAGAACTGCGTCTCGATGAAGTAAGCACCGAGCCACTCGATCACAGCGATGTCGCACGGGAAGCACCTAAAAGACTGGAAGACAATAAAACCAGACGGCATCAGAGCGTTTAATCAGAGCCGCTAAGTGAAAACATTCAGAAATGCTTCTCGTACTTCTTGGTAGTATTGGAGAGCCTGGGATTTGTCCCCCTCTCTGTCGTGCAGCTCGCCCAGTTTGGCCAGTGCCTGTGGGTCTGTCGGGGTCACACTCACGACCTGCATCAACCACTCGATAGCCCGCTGGGTGTCCCCAAGAAGCTCATAGCTGAAGCCAACGAGTCAAGGAATTAAAAGGTGTGCACAGAAGCAGTCTACTATACAGGTTTGAGAAGCAACCCTTCCAAATCCACGAAGGCAGAAAACTTCTCTGAGAGGGCATGAGGATCTGATTATAAGTGGACATTTCTAAATATGTCAGTTTACACCTCTCAGCAGCTCTTTTCCTGCTCTATATTAAAGCACTTACTGTGCTCTCTTTTGTAAAGCTGAAGGAGTTGTTATTTTAACCCCTGACACGATGGAAAACAGGAATCCTGTTCCTGCTCTCAGTTCATATATAAGAATCTATTTCCTGTTGTTGTCTTTTCCTGGTTTCACTTTAACTTTACAGTTGACACAAAAATATGTGCCTACTTTTGCTTATGCAGAACACACAGACAATCATTCATCCCTGCAGCCATTAGGCTTCACAACTCTCTAGCCAATGGGAGATGAGCTGTCAGACAAGTGAATTACTTGTTTTTATGTGATTTTTAAAATTGTATCTGCCAAACAACTGAATTTCCCTTAGGGATAAATAAAGTACATTCTATTCTTTTTTTTTAAAGTTACATTTTTGGCATCTTTGCCTTTATTTTATAGGACAGCTGAAGAGAGACAGGGAGTAGAGAGCAGGGGAAGACATGCAGGAAATGGTTGACCGGCCTGGAATCAAACTGCGATGAGGATTGTAGCCTCTGTACGTGGGGCGCTTAGACCGCTAGGCCACCAGCGCCCCTATTCTATTCTATTCTATTCAGTTAGCTACTGGAAGTCCTTCAGTGAGGATTAGAGAACCAGTGGTGGATAGTAACAAAGTAAATGTACTTGAGTACTGTACTTAAATACATTTTTTGAGAATCTGTACTTTACTTGAGTATTTTTTGGGGGGGAACTTATTACTTTTACTCCACTACATTTCTATCAGTGCTCTAGTTTTTGCTTTGAAGTCAGCTGATGAATTTTCTTCTCTTTTCTGAAATCAGATCCCAAAGACCGTAAACTGTGTTTGTGTTTGGTTTGTCTCGACGGTGTAGCCGTACCTCGAGCAAATGCAGGTGTGGGGCTCCGATCATATTATCTGCACAGGGAGATCTCACATGTCAGACTGGTAGCTGTTTACATCCCCCCTCTGCCAACCTGACTACGGCGTCCAACGTTCTCAACGCTGCCAAAGCCATATTCCAGACAGACCACCAGAGTGACCTCTTCCTGATCTCCGGGGACTTCAACCATGTATTTATTTTCTACAGAGTTTATTATAACTTATTGTGTATAGAGCAACTGTAATGACTGAATTTCCCTCCCCAGGATAAATAAAGTATTTCTGATTCTGATTCTGATTCAGATCAGTCCGTTCATTTAGTCGTGATGATGATCACTATAACCGAGAAGGATGATGATTCTCTACCCGAGCACCACGGCCATATTTTAAACCCAAGTTTGAGGTTTTGAAATAAAGAATGATTGGTATTGTTGTAAATCTCTGATCTGTTTACCACACAAACAAAACATCATCATCTAACCTGAGAGAGCATGTGGAGGTCTGGAGCTAACACACTGGGTTGATTCCAGATGAACATTTGAAACTTGTCTGTGCTTGTAGTAACTTAGTTTATATTTCATGGTAGACTTTTTAGATATGAAATCATGTTTTCTAGATAAACAGAACTTAGCAGAATGTACACCCATGCATTCTTGACTGCACTCAAGCTTTGTGGAAATACGTTTAGAGATATTCTAAAAAGTACTTTGAATACTTCAGTATTTTTAAAAGGAAGTACTCCAGGACCTTTTTTGATGGAAGAACTTTCACTTGTATTGGAGTAATGTTTGACCAGGAGGATCTATACTCTGACTTCAGTAATGAAGCCGTGTACTTTGTGCACCACTGCCTGTTTGGTTGAGGTGATTGGATCTAGATGTGTCCTCATATTAACTGAGACATGTTAATTCAAGGAGTAAACAAGGCTACAGAAAACAATAAGTAACACTTCTTATCAGTAGGATACAGGGTCGCCAGCTGGAACATGACCTGAGAACTGTTCCTCAGAATGGCATGAAGCTTATCAAAGCAGTCCAGAGCCTCCTCCAGACGATTCAGTTTCTTATACGTCAGACCTGGTGCAAACGGACAACAGCAAAATATTCTGAGTCAATTCACAGTATATACTGGTTGTGGACACATCAGCAGAACAATCTTAGTTTTGAACATCTGTGCATTCATCAAGTTACCCAGGTTGTAAAGCGCCTCTGTGCAGGACGAATCATTCCTCAGAGCTTCTTTGTAGAACTCTGCAGCTTTCTCGTGATCGTTCTTGACAAACACAGTGTTGCCTTTATTGATAAGTGCCGCCGGGTTGTACCGATCAGCGTTCATGGCCAGGTCGGCGTATCGGTCGGCCTGGTCGTAGTCCTTCTCCTGTAACATGGGGAAAGATCAGATCGTCCAGCAGCAGGTTGGTGACAGAGAATGTGGATGTTTCAGGTCTTCTTTCAGGTTCATTTGTTTTCAAACATGTAATAAATCTAGTGCAGGCTCTCAGCTCGTAAAATAATGTGTTTTTGCAGAGTTTTTTTCTCTCACCAAGAAGTAGAGGAACGAGAGGTTGGTGGCTGCAGCACTCTTCACTCTGCTGTCCTTCTTTTCAAACGTCTTCAGTGTCTCTACAGCCTGAGAATCAGATCAAAGAGTCATCACGGTGAAAACTGAAAGAGTTACTGCATCACTTAAGATATTTCCAGCAGCATGTAACACGCTCACAAACATAAAAACCAACATTCTGATACACTTAAAGTTTTATAACTCTCTATATCTTTAGGATAAAACTGATATGTGATTGATTATTTATGTGATTTGATCATTATAGTGCTGAGAGTGTGAGGACAGATGACTGCACCACATAAT
Organism: Notolabrus celidotus; assembly: GCF_009762535.1. Classification (NCBI taxonomy): domain Eukaryota; kingdom Metazoa; phylum Chordata; class Actinopteri; order Labriformes; family Labridae; genus Notolabrus; species Notolabrus celidotus. Next base: position 32,220,122 of record NC_048281.1, on the reverse strand, counting down.
AATGACTGAAAATGATGGTTGGTTCATATGCCACGTAAGCTTGTTACATGCTGGAGACATTTTTTAACAGTCTGTCTGTGAAAGAGTTCGCTTTTTGACAAACCTACACTAAAAAAAAAATAAAAAAAATAAAAAGAGTATAAAAGTATAAAAGCACCACAACCATGCATCAGATTTTTATGAAACTCCATAGTGTTCAATATTGGATAAATGAATAATTAAATATTGAAATAAACATATTTTCAAATATTTGACTAGTACAATAAAAATGTAATTTTATTATTTAATTTTAACAAATTGCTCTGAGTTTGTTTAGCATTTTTAGCCAATGAAATTCCTTTAATGTCGTCTTATTTCATCATTTTATGATAATAATATTTTTTGTATTATTTAAATTATTTCGCAACTATGATGTTGTCACTTCCCGCTCACTTTTCAGCCAATCAAATGTCCCGCATTTTAGGCTTCCAGCTCAACAGCTGCTTTAAGGACAGGCCAAATAGCCACTGTTAGCTGCAGCACAAAGCTGTTCAATCATCTATCTTCTGCTGGTAAAACAAGCCGTGCACAGGCCCCATGATTCCGCTGTTATTTTCATTCATTCATTCATTTATTTATAGATACTGAACACTTTGGGGTTTCATAAATGTAAAGCCTGTGAATGAGGGAAAGTTGGTGCAGTTTCATGCCCTGAGAACTAAAGAGGAAACATTGTTTATAATCTCCTCCCTGCTGCTCTGCGGGTTTCAAACCGATAACTGCTTCTCTAACCTTCTGGCCAGTGCTGTTATTTGGAAAAGGCATGCTGTAGTGCAAAGGGAAAAAAGAAACAGTATAACATAACAGTGAACATGGAAACAGAGGGCACACATACCTCAACCTTAGGCATGCAGATGGGAAGGAAACAAGACAAAAGCAAGAGAGAATGGAGGGCAGTGAGAGGGGGAAATTTAGATCTGATGCAGAACACAACTGGAACAGCCACAGCAGGAGAAAACTGACATTTATTAAAATGATGAATGAAGGAAAACACCGGCAAATAAAAAATAATGGAAACAGCGTGTTGTAAAAAGTGTTCAAACAACACTCGTAAAAATGTAAAGGAAAACAAGTGATGCGCTTTTAATAAAGGGAAATACCACTCAGTTAAACGGTTTATAAAAGTCACAGCCGAACAGACACACCCAGTATGTTTGAGGTAAATACTGAAAGAGGAGGTATTATGCTCATTTTAAGCTTCATGTTGTCCCTCTGAAATCTCTGTTATACCTTTACATGATTTACAGCTCAGAAAATTCTTAACTTATCTTAGATTGGTGTCTTATAAACTCCTTATGCCAGCCGCTGTCTCTTTAAGCACTCCAAAACCTAGCATTCTTGAAGCCTCCTTCACTGTTGCAATACCACAAAGTCATAGCTCTTTTTTTAAAATGACGGATTTGTCCTTTTTAGGGAGATTCACTAACTGATGATGTCACGATTTGGGCAAATCTCGTGTTGATCTCGCTGAATTCTCATGTGACTTTGAACATGCCAGGGATTACTTTAACACACCTTTACCTCGGGCACGGACTCAGCCTAATGGTTAAGTTGCGTGCCCTTATAGCGGGTGGTTCGAATCCAGCCTGGGGCCCCTTTCCTGCATGTCATTCCCCCACTCTCTCCCAGTTTCCTCCACTATCCTCTCCTCTTAAAGGTGTAAAAGCCCCCAAAAATATAACTTAAAAAAATAAAAAACACACCTTTACCTCACAATTTGAAACTTTTACAACGTTCAGTATTGATATCTAACATTTTAACTTGATATTTGTTTTTAAAATATGAAAAAAGAATATTACCAACTCTTAGGGCTGGGCGATATGGCCTAGGAATAAAATCCCCAATTTTTTTTTGTGTCTTTCTCCTGAAAATAGTAATAAAAGCAGTATAACTTTCAGCTAAATGTCTAGCTTGAAACAAAGCAGTACAACTTAAAGAGACTGAATTTTCCATCTCATGAAAATAATCATTTCTTTGACTGTGACATTAAGCACCATGAACCAAAACTACTTCAAAAAAGTAAAAATAAAAGTACCTCCTCTGAAAAAATGGGTCTTTTTTTTTTAGAATTAACCTCCTTGAAAACTAAATTATTTATGCTATTGTTGAAAAAATACCAATTTCCCCATTGGGATAGATGTAGTGCAAATATATCTTTCATCAAACTTTACATTTTTGCAGATAAATAAAAAGTGTCTCCTTTATCCCTGAAGACATATATAAATAAAATAAACTGCATCACATGTAAGCAGAGTTTTTATCTTCAGTTTCAACATTCTTTTTTCCTAAATATTTATATATATACAGCGGAGTAGGTTTCAGAGAAAATCTAGATTATCTTTTTTTTTTAAATCGCCTGAAACCAAAAATGCAAATCAATCGATTAAATCAATATATCGTACAGCCCTACCAACTCTTTAAGATTTTAGTTTCATGCACATCCTATGAAATGCATAACCTCTACCTTATTAAAGGCAAGGTGTACGATGTTATACAAAATATATTAGAAGCTTTTAAAATATCACATAGCATGATCTTGTTATGAATGGGTGAGTCTACCAGAATCACGTTGCATTAACAGAGCTGTGAAACTTTAACTGTGGCGCAGCCAAGAATACTTTGAGTGGTATCTCCCTTCATGCTGCTGAAACTAACAGTCACCTGGTTGAAGTCTCTCTGTCTGAGGTAGGTGATGGCTTTATTGATCTCCAAATCGTTGGCAAGCTCAACATACTGAGAGTTTTTCACCATATCCACACACCTACATGAAAACAACAACAGAAAAAATAACATGTATGACTGTGCAACACTTTAACTTTTACCATCTGATGCTCAAAGACACACAGCAGGTAGAATGTAATGCTTATTTTAAATGACAGCCATAGAGCTGCAGTGTTCTGGTGTATTTCATGCCCTCTAGTGTCAAGACGTTAGAATTAAAAACACAAACCAGTCGAATCCAATGGCAAAGGATGACTCAATGGCCGGGGCGATGAGCTTAGCTGCAGTCATGATGAATTTCTCAGCCAGGACTTTCCTGTGTAGGGCCGAGACACAGATTCAGAGTCATCAGTTTCATGCTTTAAGTGTTCAGATATCATTATTCATCGTCTTTGATGGACAATTTGCAGGTATTCAGGAGGAAAATACATCAAATGAGAGGTGTAAAGCTGTCATGTTTTCTGGAAGCCAGTGTGTGTTGAGGTTACGTGTGAGTGTCTCTTACAAATCTCTCTCCATCTGATGAAGTTTGTCATTCTTAATGGCCTCAATAACCATGTTTGAGCTGGTGTCATCCTGTGAGGGAGGAAAGAAAAGGCGTACTTTAGGATTTTACAGGCAGAACTGCTTGTTCATAGAAAACAAGGGATTAATTTGAAGGGCATTAAATAGAAGCATCTAATGAGTTCATCCTTGTTAAGATAACAGAGAATTTGTTGTTGTAGGAAAAGAGGGAAAAGTAAAGAAAATGTGTGATTGTTTCGTCTTTAAAGACTAATTTTATTCCTGCAATGCATTAAACAAAGAAAAAGGAAAAGTGATCGCACAACTCCACTTTTTCAAACTCTGCACTGGTTACCTGTTTATTTTAGGATTGATTTAAAAATACTTGTACTTGTTTTTAAAGCTCTTAACAACCTTGCTCCTCCATACATCACAGATCTCGTGTCATTTTATGCTCCACCATGATGACTGAGGTCGTCGAATGCTTCCCTTTTAAATGTTCCTCATGTGTCCCTCATGAGCTTCCTGTTTTTATGCACCTGAACTCTGAACTCTCTGCCTCTGGACATGAAAACAGTGAGCTCTCTGGGTGTTTTTTTGAAAGCAAACTAATGAATGACCTTTTTAATCTGGCTTTTGATCCGGAGTCTTTCTTTTTAGCCCTGGACTGCATTATTGCCATTATTACCATTGCTTTAGTATCATTTTATTTTATTCAACTTTATTTTATTTTATTTTATTTTATTTTATTTTATTTTATTTTATTTTATTCTATTTAATTTTATTTTATTCAACTTTATTTAATTTAATTTAATTTTATTCAACCTAATTTAATTTAATTTAATTTAATTTAATTTAATTTAATTTAATTTAATTTAATTTAATCTAATTTAATTTTTCTGGTATTTATCTTATTTTATGTTATGTTATTTTATTTTATTTTAATGATTTCATTTTTATTTGTACGTATTTCGCATTACCTTCCTCTATCTTGTTTTAGCCTCCTATCATTTTATCTATTGCTGTTATTTTCTGTCTCAGTTCTTTTGTGGAGCACTTTGGGCTGCATGTTTGACTGTATGAAATGTGCTTTATAAATAAAAATGAGTTGAGTTGAGAGATGTTTTTTAAGAAAGATAAAGATAGACAAATATTAGACTTTCAAACCCAGAAAAGGTGATGCAGGAATGTTAACTTGTATTCACAGTAACTCACATTAGTCGGGATGTACTTGTCTTCATCGTCGATCCCCAGAGGAACAGTGATGAGCTTCTGGAAGGCCTTCTTCATCCTCTCCTTGTCCCCCACGGCGTAGTAGCACAGGATGAGGTTGAAGCCGGTCTTGATGTTGGGGCTCTCGCTCATGATGTGCTCAAAAGATGTTATGGCTTCTTGGTACTGACCCGTGCGGACAAAGACTACGCCGATGTTCTGCAAGATCTTGATCCTCATTTCCTTGTGGGAATTGGAGATCTGATCCAGCGCCATGCGGTAGAACTTGATGGCTTTAGGGTAGTTCTTCTGTTTGACGTAGATGTTGGCCATGTTGACTTTCAGACGGCCTGGAGGAGTGATGGTAAACAAAGCAAAAGAACAGCTGATACTAAACACATAATCTTACCATCATGCCTTCAATATGTGTCTCAAAAAGCATTAAGCCAAGCGTTTGTTCACCTGCATTACTGAACATCTTGTTCTTCACGATAACTTGGTAGCTGTTCAGGGCCTCTGGGTTCATCTCATTGTTCACATACTGGTTGGCGAGGTTGAGCATAACCTGGCAATGACAGAAAAAAGGTTTCAATTTTTTAAATTAAGTAACAAACAACAGACAATAAAGCTAACTCAGCTAATGTGTTTTCTCTGTGCTGCTTCCACATAGCTGAGCGGTGAAGTTTATTGCCTGCAGCTCCAGACATATGTCGTCCTGGCTGAGGATCAAGTCCTGCTCTTTCTCTGACATGCAAACACATAAAAACCTGTTCATGTGAGGATAAATAAGATCCTGATTGTCCTCGTATGCTGCTCAGTCAACAAAGAAAATAAAAGCTACATGTTGAAAGAAATTCAACATTGTAGATTAATACTGAAGACATCAAAACTATGAAATAATCTGGTTTTGCCATAATCTGGATTACAACAGTAGTCAATTAGGGCTATCCATTGTGTGCTAACCCTAACTCTGAACAACACAACTGATGGTCTCAAACACATTAAGAAGGCAAGTCATTCTACAAATGAACTCTTGACAAGGCTCATGTTAATTAGAAACCATTCCAGGAGACCACTTCATGAAGCAGACTGAGAGAATACCAAGAGTGTGCAAAGCTGTCATGAAGGAAAAAGGGGGCTACTTTACAGAATCTAAAATATAAAACATATTCTGCTTTGTTTAACACTTTTTTGTTCATTAAATAATTCCATATATGTTCTTTGATAGTTTTGATGTCTTTGGTATTAATCTACAGTGTTTACAATAATTAAAATAAATGCAAACCTTTGAATGAGAAAGTGTTTCCAAACTTTTGACTGGTAGTGTATGTAGCAGCTGATTTCTTTGCTTTCCTAAGTTCACTTGAGCAGTGACATGTTTCATTTTTCAGACTGTAAGCTTGGTTTGCATCAAAGCTAGACAAAACTGTAGTCAGATAGTAGCAGAAGCATTTCAAAGTAGTTAAAGTTTAACTGTTTTGATGTCACATAATTCAAAAAGAAAAGCTTCTCTCTGGATCAAACAAAAATGGCAGCTTGTAGAAGGCTCTTACTCTGCGTATCAGTACTGAGGGAGTAGAAAAAGTTGTCCTTACAGTCAAACTATTACAATTTTCAGTGAAGGTGAGTAATAAAATATTGAAATTTAAGTCTGTAATGCTCAATAACATTAATTGCACATTATTTAAGCTAATAAAAATCCAGTAAACTTCTGCACCAACTGAAAAGAGAAGCTGGTTCAGGGTGAGTGAATTTGTGAAATTAATACCAATAAAGATAAAAAAATGTTCAACTTACAAAAGTGGCTTATAAAATAATAGATGAAGAGCAGGTTATTTAAATGGAGTGCTATTTCAGAGAATGGGAAATAAAGGCTCAATCATTTCGTTCAGAGACACTTGAAGCCGAAGTCTTAGCTTCTTACAGAGTAGGTGAGGTCTATGTTGATGTGGTCTGTGTTCCCCGATTGTTGCCTCTGTCTCCCAAGAACTCTCTCCTTCCTCCCTGCCTCTTTAGCTTTTTCAAGAGCCTGTGGAATAAAAAAAACACATCATGTACAAACACACTCTTCTGTGGAGGGACATGCATGTGGTCACACAACAACACAAACCAACACACACTCTAAATGAACAAAACCACAAGCTTGTAAAATATGCCCTCCTGCTGATATTCGAGGCCCTTCTCTCCCAAAACCAAAATCCCCAAAACTTCATTGCTATCAAACATTTCACTAAAGAACGTCAATGTCTGACCAGCTGGAAGGCTCCAATGCTCTGTGCCATGCAGCTCTCCTCGATCAGGTCGTTCACTTTCTTCTCCAGGATCTTGATCTTCTCTTCGGGCCTGCAGGATCACAGACAGAGCAACACAATGAGCTTCAACACACAGCTTTCCTCTACCTGCTTCACAAGAGTCTCCAGTCTCAGATAATTCAATACTGACTTCAAGTTAGAGTGACAATTCTTATTCTTGTTATAAAACACCTTAAAAACCTTTGTATAGAGCTTTTTCTTTAAAGGTTAAACACTCAGCTCGTACAATGCAAGGCGTATTTTGAGAAGCAACATTTAAACATTCGAGTTGATTTTAGATATCTACTCACGTGTCCTCATTCTTTGCTTCAAGAGGAGGAGCAGGGCCCTTGGACTGGCCCAAAGGGTCAAAGGTAGAGCCTGGAATCACAAATCATACTTAAATGAATCAGGGCAACACTGTCTGGTTTCAGTAACCACAGCCTGCTCTTATGGATGCATGCAAAGGTGAGAGTAAAAATTCACTAACACTCAACTTGATAGTGAGCAACAGCAGAATTACAAACGCAAATCTTGTGATGATCCAAATTCACACATATGAAAGGAGAATGTAACACCAATATACTTTATAGACAGCTTCTGCTTGGGAATGCTTTAAACTCACCTCGAACCATAGACGAAGTGTACCCTGCTGCTCTGACTGCAGTCATTGGTCGCGCTGCCCCGTCCTGTAACTATTAAAAAAGTGGGCTTTGATTAATTACACACGACAGTGGCCTGTGTGGATATTCAAAAAGGTGCAAAGCCACCTGAGAAAACCTGAAGTATAACTAACAGTTGTTGAAATAAAATCACCACATGTTCAGTCCTGAGTAAGCATGATTTAGAAAAGTCAACCTATCACTAAAACGGATGATGCCAGACTCAAGATGAGCTCTTTATTTTCAAAATCTCGCTCACCTGCACAGCTCCAGTCATTGGTCTACCCATCGACGAGGCCAGAGGGACTCGAGCCTTCAAGAAACAAGGGTTTAAGAAAGGTTGAAATAACATCAGGGGTGTTTACCTGACGTATCTTGGTAAATATGATTGTTTAACTCATGCATCAAAATCAAAACAACCTTTTTCATCACAACACTGCTAAAAAAAGACTCACCAGTTATTCTGTATGTGTAACAGAGGTGCTAATGTGATATAAGGAAGCCCTAAGCTGACATGCATCCATACACTTTAATTAATTAATTCATATCTGCTCAAAAGGTGATTTCAGGTTTGTTTGTTTCTTTTAGATCTTGAATTATCTATCTTGCAATACCAAGATAACAAAGCTTGTTATCTGGTGATAACCTCAGCCTGTTTGCAAAGACTCTTCAGATCATTTGTTGTGATTTGGTGCTACATGAATAAAGATTGATTGATCTTTGAGTTTCTAAAAAGAGCTTTACAAATTATATGTATGACTATTATTATCAACGCACATCCATTCATGGTTTCTATAAATATGTAGCAAATGTTTACACATTTTACCCCAGGATCATACTCTAGAGAGGGCCTAGAACATTTTGGCATTGTTGAAATAATTCAATTTAATGAGACTTACTCCAAAGGATGTGCCCAGGGTCCGAGCTCCAATGGCAGTGCCTGGAAATTTTGCAGTCATCTGGATGGATAAAGATATAACATTTAATAGAATTGAAACACATTAAGCAGGGCTCTCAAGTTTTGAACTTAGTGTTGCTTTACCCGGATACAGTGATGCTATTTTTGATTGGCTGTTGGGTAGCTATATTCCTGTCTTTCTTTTTGATTAGCTGGTGCATGGCAAGCTCCTTCTGAAGGAAAAGCGGCGCAACTTGGTGGTCGTTGTCCTAGTAATTATTGTGCGTGAGAAATACAAAGTGTGGCGTGTGAGCGTGGGAACAGGTTGAAATGCGTGTGTCTCACGCCCAATGTGTGAGACTTGAGAGCCCTGCATTAAGGGATTATTTTTTTAAGAATAACCTTCCACAGTTATCAGTACAGGTGGTGCTTACCGGAGGTCTTCTTCCATGACTTGTCCTGACAGCCTGCTGGAAGTCCATATCATTCTCCAACTCCTTGAAACGGGTCAACAGTGAGTGTTTTAGCTTTACATCCCTATATCAATTTCAATTCAATTCAATTTGCTTTATTGGCATGAACAAAGACATGTTATTGCCAAAGCACATACAATTCATACACATACATTACATATTTAGCAGCCAGAGGAGCTGCTGACCCTTCCCCCAGGAGAACTGACAGTTTCTCTTCTGGGGTTAATGTTGGGAAGTTTCTTACTATTTTACTAATTTCCCTGTAGTGGGAATCTCTTAGTAAAGAGAACTTGCTGCAGTGGAGGAGGAAGTGCATCTCTGTCTCTATGTCCCCTGTAGAGCAGTGAGCACATAGACGCTCCTCTCTTGGCAGCCCTTTCTGCCTGTGTCTCCCTGTCTCTACAGCTAGCTGGTGGTCGCTCAGCCTGTATTTGGTCAGGATACGTCTTTGTTTTGTATCTCTGACACTGTACAGATATTCAGATCATTTATAATCACGGTTTATGGTCAAATAATTCATTCTACTACTGGGTCTTTGTTTGGTTTCTCCAGTGTTCTAAATACAGATCTTTGGAGTGCTTCATGATGAGTTTAATTTGGTTGTGTTTTGGATCAGTGCTGACTGGAGTCACTGGAGCTGACAGCTGACTAAGGGGACTGTTTTCAGGGTTCAGCTCTTGGGTTTTTAGTGCTTTATATTGAAGTGAGTCTTTTGGGCTTAAATATAACCCCATACTGCAGTACAATGTCAAAATGGACCTTCATCAGCAAGTTAAACTCTTAGATTTACTTATACTGTCTTTAATCAGATGTATTTCGAACGACTATTAGCAATAGTTAACACTGACTGTATCTAAACGGATGGAGTAGTTGCCAATTTCAAACAGGCTAATAACATTTTCACGTCCTAGCTAGCTTACCTCGGAGTCAAATGTTGGATTATAATCATTATAACCCGAGTAAAGATCTTCCTCCTCCATAGCCAGATGCACATTCTCCATTTTACGTCTCCAGCGAGGTGGCTTTACAATAAAAGCAAGATGAATCAAAAGAAAACTGTGATTTAAGAGAGTTTTCAGCACATATCAAACCGTCCTCGGTTTGTTGTCTCTGTAGGCTGAGATCCCACAATGCAATGCGGCGAGGGAGGGACGGTCGGACTTGCGAGCCTCTGATTGGTCAAATATGCGGAAATCATGCAGAAGCAGGAACGTAATTGGCTGACGCTGATTCTGTCCGTTGCTAGGATACAAATGTAAGCTACTACTTCAGTCTTTTCTTGTTTCAAGAGAGAGTTCAATTTATTTTCATTAATAAGATAAGATATTACTTTATTGATTCCCCGGGGGGGAAATTCAGTTGTTACAGCAACCCAGACACAAGTACAATCAAGAAGAAGTTTCAATAAGTAAAATGAAATGAAATGAAATAAAATGAAATAAAAATAAAATAAAATAAAATGAAATAAAATAAAATGAAATGAAATGAAATGAAATGAAATGCAATGAAATAAAATAAAATAAAAATAGATGAATAAAGCTAGAATACAATTTAGATATATACAATGTTACAATGGAATTTAGATTAAATAGAAGTAATTACAGGCAGTATTAAAAATGTTTCAGTAGTGACAGGTTGACATCGTGTGATAATGGTTGGTAATGACAAATTAAGCAATAAATACAAATAAATATGGGTATGTAATATGACCATGAGTTGTAGTTACAATAATAATGTAATATAACATTATATTATATGGCAAAGATAATTATAATACAGTTTATTATGCATTATAATGTCAGCAGCAGTCAAGAGAGTCAGTTCGGGATGAGATGATGAAGCAAGGAAAAGCAAGTTTATCTACAAAGCATTAGTAATACTTAAAGAGCTATTCAAAGTGCTTTACAAAAAAAATTAAGGTTACATTTTTTTTAATTATTATTGTTCTGAGAAAAAAGTTAGAACTCTGAGATTAAATTCTGACTTTAATCTCAGAATTCTGACCTTATTCCTCAGGATAATAATTATAATAATAAAAAGAAAATATTCCCCCTTTTATTTTAAAAAAAAATTTTTTTTTATAGTGGCCCTAATCCTCTTCTGTAGCTTTAACATAACATCACACACATTAACAATTTATCTTTATAAGTCATTCCCCAGCCATGAAAAGCACAGTACAATCTGTTCTTTCGCGTTTTTTGGACCTTCTAGGCTTCCATACCGGTCCTGAGCAGCGTGACTCCGAGGGGGCGTGGCTACAGTTTTCATAAAGATACTCTACTCTCTGCTCTGAATCGAATAACATGAGCTCCCCGGACAAGAAGACTATAACCGTAATCGGCAGGTGAGCTGGAAATGACTTTGTGTCAGGTGTATGATATTAGCTGCAGATTAGAGGCTGCCATTGCACTGAAGCTGCATGAACTTTAACAGTTTTTAGTGACTTATCTTGGAATTTGTTGGATTGCCATTAGTTTGCATTAAGTTTTGTGCTTGTGTTGTCCATTTCTGTGCTTTAACTACACATTCCTGCAGGTTTGAGTTGAACTGCATGCTTAGATTGGACGTTATGTGGCTACCTCAATTTCCTGACCTCTTGTACTTTATCACGACCCTTTGCAGCCAACATTCCCATTTGTCCCATTGTTTGTCATCATAATACACTGTTTTTAAAGATAAGAATCATTGGATTAAAATGTCACCACCAGAACTTATTTTGCACAGGCTTAAACTTTAACCTGAATTCTGTATCCTGTTCATGCTCTTTTCTGCAATCTCAGCTAAACTCTGCAGTCCCCTCTAGTGACCTCTCTTAGACCTGGAAAGTAAACACTAAACCTGCAGAGTACTACTCAAGAATGTCAAAACCATCTAAACTAAATGTTTAGCTGCAGGATTTTGCACACTGACACCTGTGTATGTAAGGGAATAACATGCAACCAAGATATTCTGCAGCATAACAGAAGAGGAATTCATGATGCAGACACACCACATGAGCACAACACAACAAAGAGAGAGTCCACAAAACACCCCACAACTCTGATCATTAATGACTGAACGTATAGGCTGTATAGGAAGTCTTTCTCTCTTTACAGGGAGAATTAAATGTCTCTTGTGTATGATTGGTTTTGTGTGTTTCAGCGGGCTGATTGGCCGCTCCTGGTCCATGGTCTTTGTCAGTGGAGGCTACAGTGTGAGAATCTATGACAACCAACCTGGGCAGGCTGCCAATGCCATCAAAGAGATCAGGTCAGCAATACCACACAATACTGCGGCCATTTTCCAGAATATACTGATGTATACATTTAAATCCACCCTCTTGATATTTCTATAACCGCACTCACTTGTGTCTACACCTTTAAGTAGACGCAAGATGGAGGAGATGTTAAAGTTGTAGGCTTAAAAAGTCAACTGAAGCCATGCACAGAGTTAGTCTATACAAATATAATAAACATGTCTTGTCCAGATTTATGTTGCGTTAACAAATCTTGGTCTGCCATCCTTTGATGCTTAGAAATATACTTACATTTCCATCTTTTCTGTTTAAAATAGCTTTTTTATTGTTAATTTAGTCTTAAAACAGTGTTTTTAATACACTAAGAAATATACATTTTGATCGGGTCACAGTTGCTAATTGAAGAGTAGTTCATTTGTGCAGAAAAGGAAATCATGAACATTTAAGGGATGATTAAACCCAATTCACAATTAAATTCCCCTCTTAGCAAAAAGCAGTTGCAATATATAGGAAATATTTGACCAATTATTGGTTGTTGGGTGTAGGGTTAGGGTTTAGGGTTATGGGTAGGGTTAGGGTTATAGTTTAGGGTTAGGGTTAAGGTTAAGGGTTAGGGTTAGGTTCAGGGTTTAGCGTTTGGGTTAGGGTTTAGGGGTAGGGTTATGTTAGCGTTTAGGGTTAGGGTTTAGGGGTAGGGTGTAGGGGTAGGGTTTAGAGGTAGGGTTAGGTTAGGGTTGGGGTAAGGGGATAGGGTTTAGGGTAAGGGGTAGGGTTAAGGGTTAGGTTTAGGGTTTACGGTTACTGTTAAAGTTTATGGTTAGGGTTGGGGTAGGATTATAGTTAGGGTTAGAGTTTAGGGTTAGGGTTTAGGGGTAGGGTTAGGTTCGGGTTCAGGAAAAAAGTTATAACACATATATAATACTGTAACAACTCTACTGTTTGTTAGACCTGTTCAGTGTAGATGTTCTTAATTCCTACAGTGTTGACAGTTAGTGAAGGCATCAGGAGAGGTGTAGAGTGTGTGAGTGGGAGAGAGGAGAGACAAGAGGAGAAGTTCTTCATTCATTCAAACATTGATTGTTGTTTTGTTGGTTGGTGTGATCACGGCCGACAGTGACCGGTTATTAAAACTCAACATGTTCACGAATCGGCTCGTCATCCCTACAGCATCCGGACGGACGCTACAGTACATCTACATTTTCTGTAGGACTTACTAAATGTCATTAGTTCTTCTGCTTGTCAGAGCCCCGTGGTGAGAGCTTTTTAGACTCTGATCCAGACTACAGTCCTGAGTAAAGCACCTCATCGGGTCAGAGGGGACAGGCCCGAGGTCGAGCGAGAGGGGCAGTAAATAGTGGCAGGGGAAGCAGAGGCAGGAGACGGAGGAGTACACGCCGGGGAAATGTACGCGCAGGAGGCGGGCAGAACGGCAGGACGGGATTTGAATGGTTTAAAATTTTGGCATCCAAAAAACGCTGATTGGTTGGTGTTTTCCCAGGTTTACTCCGGCTGTAGAGAGCAGGTTTTCTTTGCTCTTTTTTAAGAACACATCATGTATTGATTACCATCAGGACATAAAGATCATTTTAACCAGTAGAACAAAAAGTATATCTCAATCTGATTACCAACCCCAGCTTTAAGCTCTTAATGGTTCCCACTTATGTTTTTTTTTTTAACACAGCTCTCTTCTCTAGATGCTGCCAAGTTTTCATATCACTGACACCATCCTTACGAATGTCATTTTAAGTCCTCAGTTATAAAACATGAAGTGATCATTAACCAGATGTGTAACTTAAACCAGCTTCCATGCACAACATTAAACCTCCTCTTCCTTTTTAGTGCTTCACATAGGAGACACACAGTCACTGCATGCTCACTGACTTTCTCCCACTGTAGGAACACACAGACAAACACACAGTCAGGTCTGCTCTGTTATTGCCCAGTCATTGCTGGTTAAACATTACTGTGGAATGACAAAGAACTTTTAGCGTGGAAGACAAAAACATCCCAACGACATGATGGTGACCTTTAATACTGTGAGACAGAGCAAATGTATACTCCAGGATCGCATTGATTAATTTATTATGTAGTTTAATCTAAAGCTGCTTCTGATTTTTCTACTGCAGCTGACTCTTTGAGATTCAGTCGCCTATATGAACTGTAGAGGATTGTCATTGTGTTGTTTTTTGTCTTACATAAGCACAGTAAGGACTAGGAGTATACTTTACTTACATCTATTTAGCTGTATGTTTCAGACTCATCTGATATACAGAATTGTTGCTGCCTCTTTGCTCCCACAAGTGGCATCCAGCAAACTCCAGTCTTCAATCTTGGCTGGAAAACCAATCGCACAACAATCCCATAAAAACACTTCACTTAGACATCCACCCTGAGGGTTTATGGCCCAACATTTGTGTTCTTAGGAAACAGCTGGAGGAGCTGGAGGGAGTCCACATGCTGAGAGGAGAGCTGGCGGCCTCGCAGCAGGTTGCCCTGATCAGCTGCTTCGATGACTTGGCTCAGGCTCTGGAGGGAGCCTTCTTCGTGCAGGTGAGACACTCGACTAGACCCAACCGCAGCACAAGCACCTTTCTCTTCCTTTGTCCTCCCATACTTTAACTAGAATAGTTTGGCTTCTGTTAGTTTGTTGTCCTCACGATTGCATTTCCATCTGTCATACATAACAAGATAAATGTAACCTCAAATGCTCCCAGGCTTTGATAAAACATAGAAACCCTACCTACAGTTTGAGTTCTGTGAGATGTATGTAGATAGATTATTGCTATAATGTGGATTTAGTCATTAGCTATTCATCAAACTCTGCAGTGATCACAGTAGTATTAATAAGTCCTCAGTCCGTGAGGGCTTAGGGCTGTCCCACTGTCAAATCTTCAAGTGTGTGAATGATCTATCACAGACTTTTTGAGCCTTTTATGCCACCTTTCCTTAAGATGGCAATTTGCAAACCTAGCATAAGGGAATTACCCGTAGTTCATAGCATTGTGACGATTAACACACGACTCCCACAGGAGGCCCTTCAGCATGGAAGTGTAAACGAACGCTGTAACATGAAATTTAAAAAAGAGGGACGGTAGAAGAAACATTTGCCCGTAAGTACAAATGTAGAAAACAGCCTTAATCAGCCTAAATGTATTCATGTTCACACGTGTATATACAGTATTATTCATATATCTATAGTTATATATTTATATACTTTCAATTGTGTGGTTAAGCAGTCTGTACAGTACAAGACTGGTTCACATGTCAATCAGTCAGTTGGTCCCTTAAGTGCCTTAAATTTGAGGAAAGTAAAAATTGTGCATAAAAATTCCTAATATCGCTAAGATGAGCTACATGACGTCATGCAGGTTACATGAGACATCTCAAAGTGCTGTCCCATTCCCAGTTCTACAGTTTTGTTCCCTTACAGTCTGTGGCTCTCATCACTTTAAAGGTGACATCAATTCAGCCAATCAGGGCTCAGGGCTTAGGGTTCAGGGAGGACATTGAGGTTGGGCCAAGGTCTGCTCTGCTATTTTCTACACTACACTAATGCTCCAGAAGGGGGCGCCACATCATCGATTCATGAACCTCTAAGAACACTCGAGGAAATGTTCATTAGACATGTAGATACATGTCACTACTTGGTTCCACAGTTGTCACTGTTTTATGTGGTTACACTTCACATCTTTTTAAATTGCTGTTTATAGTTTGATGCCTTAAGATAAACTATAATTATATCATTTGGCGATCTGGATCTTGTGGCTCCTAATATATTTATATTTTTATTTGTGACATTTTTGAGAAACTTGATGTTACCCACATGGCTAGTTTTTAGTTCTCAATCTCATTTATTTATCCTATTTTTTTTTATAAACTGGGAAGGGAATTTTATATATCCTTATTTCATTCGAGCAGGGAGGACCCACTGAGACCAGGGCCCTGCAGCAATACAATTAATACAATTAACTAAACAAAAACACAAATAAACACAGTTAAAAATAGTCACAGATACATAAAAAACATTCATGTTTGCAATCCTAAACTGCTCTAAATGCTTTCATGTTTTAAAACAATTGCAAGTGCTTTCTTTAGGTAGCTCTGACACTATCTTCATAAGATATCAGGGAGGGTAGTTTAGCTGTCATTTAAAAGGAGGCGACAGACTAGTCAAGTAAGGAGGGAGTCTACCTATAAGTGCCCTATAGATAAACAGAGTACTGTGCTGCTTTCTATGAAGATCCAGCAAGGACCAGATGACATACAGGAAAGGGCCACAGGTTGGATGTGAACCTGGACTGTTTGCTGCTGGGACTTTAGCTTTATGCTGAACTTAAGCATAAAAAAGGGAAGACTTTACAAGTGCTGAACTGCCTCTTATGTCCTTGTCTGTGTTAACTGTGGTATTAAGTATGGGTGAATAATAAAAAATGTCACTCTTAAGTTTAAAGATACAGTATATATGAATATGGATGCAGTGTCACTGGTTTCAGGTGAGGTTAAGTGAGGCATAATGTTAAAAAATCAGTGACTGAATGCTGTTTTTATGACAGTTTACCCGTGATGCTTCAACATGCTTCATTTATTCATAATTTTCAATTCAAGCTCAAATGTTCTCCTCTTGATCTGAATATATATGCAACGTCTGCAGATGTCACATCATGACCTACTTTACGAGACGTCTTATAAATAGTGAGTTAAGTAGTACCTCACTTTGACAGAGGTTAAGGTGGAGGCTGTGATGAAAAGAGCTGCCCTACCTACACGACATCTTTACACCTACTCACTCATCTTGTTTTGTTATGCTGAGAGCGCAAAACAAACACACGATCAGAAGTGGATCCTCATTCCTGTTCATCCTCAGTAGTTCATCACCTGTGAGGAATGAAATAGAAAGTTCACTTTTTAAGCCAGGAAAACAACTCGTGTGTTACCCTGGCTCTGCAGACAATAGTGCCCTTTATTACAGTGAGTCAGGTAAGAATAAATCAATACTCAGTGCTGAGATCACTCTCACCAGGAACAATATAAGACTTATTAAGAACAGGGAAATATCAGAGGGGAAGTATGCAAAGTTTTCCTGCTCAGATAGTCACTCCTACATGTCGGTGGCACTAAGCTTAAGGTATTGATTTATGCTTTTCTAGACACGTCTGTCTCTTGATCTACACTCGCCTGCTGGCTAAATGGTGTCAACGTGTGGGGAAACAATATAGGACACACCAAGAGGTATTTTTATGAAGGGAGGAAACTGCTTTTTACATTCCTCACTTCATTTTCAAGACAGAGCTGAAGTCAGAGAACTGTTCAGTTTTTAGGAGAAAAAGAGGAGACGTGATCAGCCAGATATCTTTAATTTATCTTTTTCAATACATTAAACTTTTAAAGCTAATAAAAATGTAGACTTAATGAAATAAAATGATCAGAGTAGAAAATGATGTCTGTTGTGTTTCAGTGGAACAAAAGCCTCTTACGTACTCTCATTGTTAATGATAGGAGCATCACGTTATCAAGCATGCATTAGGCAGGTATGCTGCTTGCTCAGCCAGTTGTTGCACTCTCCAGGTGAATGCCATTATAAAAGCATTTTAACACAGAGCTATAGCTTTTAGCAGCCACTCCTTTCAGGCACTGTCACGGCACAAGGCAGACAATACAAACCCAAACTGGTCGAATCCAGTTTCTATTAAAGCTCCTGTGAGGAATTTTTAACACAGACTGAAATTCATAGTGATGCCTCTTTATGATGTACAAGAGAAACCACAGTCAGTGACAAGTTTGACTGTTCTAATATGCTTTTATTTATGCCTGAAATTGCTGCTGCAAAGTTGCCGACTGAGGATTTATCAATTTCAGTCATTTTTGTTTTGATGTTTACATTTTTCAGGCCGAAGTTCCTCAATAAGTGATACGTTTGACTGCTAGGAGAAAGCAGGTTGACATTTTTGTTGCACTGCACATGTGCAAAGGTTCAACAAGTTAAGATGTACGGCTTTGACTAAAATCAAAGTTCTCCTCAGCAGCTTCATGTGAGAAAAAAATCATCTGTCAGCTGAAGCTCCACGCTCGCTAAAGAAGAGCCTATCATCTGGTGTCATGAGTCGAATGTGTGTCTTGGCTGTTGAATGAGACAATACAAAGTGTACAAAGTCAAAAGTTCAATCAGTTCAGAGAAAGTGATGCTAACAGGCAGGAGGGGGAAACTGCAGTTCCTTGATTGTCCACTAGAGGATGGCTCCAAAAGCCCTGGAAGCTCCATTTACACTCAGCTTTAGTAAACATGTTGACAGCCTGGTATCAAAACTGATTTTGTTTTTTTGGCTATTAAAGAGTCACACGTATATTTGCATATCAAGAGGCGTGACAGGCTGCCGGTTTGGCATGTTGTTGTAGCTGCTACCAAGACTCGCCTCAACTCCACCTGTACCTGTTCCTAGGCTGACCAGGTTGAGTCAGCGTTTGTGTCATGGTGAAAACCATTGTTTAACTGACCTCACCGAGATTACATCCTTGTTTTATGACGTCTTTAATAGCCAGGTTGAGAAGTTTAATACAGTGTGATACGTGAGGGTACACACATGACTGATAGTGAGCTGTCATTCACAGAAACCACATGCCAAGAATAATGTAACAATTTTCCCTCAACATGTCAGACCGTTTTGAGAAGGAGTTATGATAAACAACATTTCAAACTTTAATTTTTTTTAACTAAATGTGCAACACTGAAAAATAAATCCTCCTGAATTATAAAGAGGTTTTTATCTCTTCTCTAAATAAAGATCTCTGAAAGGTTTGGTTTTATTTCCTCTGAGTTCATTTTTAGAAGTATGTTAAAACAGTAATTTACCAAGAAACCAGCACCTCAGGTGTGAAGGTTCTTCTCTTTCCTTTATTCTTCTTATTTATTTATTTACTTATTTATTTATTTATGTATTTCCTTCTTCCTTCTCTTTCTTCCTTCTCTTTCTTTCCTTCATTCTTTCTAACCTTCATTCTGTTGATCTTTCTTTCTCTCCTTTTTCTTTTTTTTCTTTCCTTCTTTGCTCTTTTTCTTACCTTCTTCCTTTCCTTCCTTCTTTCTTCAATTCTTTCCTTCATTCTGACTATTTTCTCTCTTTCCCTCTTTTTTCTTTCCTCTGTCTCTCTTTCTTCTTTCCTCCTTTCTGTCCTCCATTCTTTTCTTCTTTCTTTCTTTCCTTCTTTGTTCTTTCCTATTCTTTCTTTCTTTCCTGTATTATCTCTCTCTTTCCCTCCTTCCTTCTTTCTTCCTGTCCTTCTTTTGATCCCCATTAGCACAACTATCAGCTACTGTTCCTGGAGACAAACACACAATCAGACACATTTAAACACAATACAACATAACAAACGAGGGGAGAGATGAATATACTTCCTGTTTGTCTGTTGTCTTTTTTGGTCTATTGTAATGTCAAAATCAGCTGATATGACAGTTAGATTTGAGACTTGTAACATTCCTCTGAATTATTTCACGATCATGATCGTCTGTGTGGATACTTCTGTTTGTTTTAACACCTTTTCTATCTGTGTGTGTTTTCCAGGAGTGCGTCTTCGAGCAGCTGGAGGTGAAGCAGAGCGTCTTCCAGGACATCGAGCGTCTCGTTGGAAAAGACGTCGTCCTGAGCAGCTCCACTTCCTGTCTGGTGCCGAGCAACGTCTTCTCTAAAGTGCAGAACAAGAGTCGCTGCATCGTCTCCCACCCGGTTAGTCTGCTTCAAAGTCACAGTTTTACCTTCATAAATTACAAACTAGATAAAGGAAGTGTGAATTAATGTTGTATTTGGAGGCTTAAGTAGCATCTCAGAAGTCCTATGATGGAAAATAACTCTGATGACATAACAGGCTTTGAGACAGATCAGCTGTTTCTCTGAGGTGCCCACTTCATGATGTGTAATTTTCCTGTGCTCACCAGGTAAACCCACCCTACTATGTCAAACTGGTGGAGCTGGTACCTCACCCAGAGACTACATCGACCGTTATGGACACCACCCATGCCCTTATGACCAAGGTAAAAATCTTCCAGTAACAGGTCTATCTGATCTGGCATTGCATCACTAGTTCCTGGTACACCTGTATTACCACACTCTGGTGACAAACCTCAGCAGTTTGCAAATCCTTTCAAGTCCCTGCGAGAATTTTGTAACATGCATGGATTAATTGGAAAACACTGACATGGAAAAAACCTAGAGGGTTAATACCTCACAAGTGAAACCTTCCACAAGTTATCACAGTCCTCCTGACACTACTGATTCCTCTTTGTCCAGGTTGGCCAGGCGCCCGTCCGTCTAAGGAAGGAGATTGATGGCTTCGCTCTAAACAGAGTGCAGGCGGCCATTATCGCCGAGTCCTGGAGGCTGGTCCAGGTCAGTGTCTGGGGAGGATTACTGGGTTTCTGTCCTAAAGTGAACTAGGAGGGTTACTTTGGCATATTCTCACACTCATTTCCCCTGATACAAGAGTGCTTGTATCAGGGGAAATGAGACTTCAGTTAGCTTTTCGCTTTCGGTTTGTAACCTCTCTAAAACCATACCACTGCTGCACCGGGCTGTAATGGACTTTATCTGCTGGCACTTTTTACAAGCAAGACCGATCTCCTACAAGAAGCTTAGGTGAGATTGTCTGTTGTCGTTGTAAGCCTTCTATTCTAAATATGAACGACATAGAAGAGGAGAATAGACTGAACATGTTGGAGGTGAAGAGAAAAGGAGAAGGAAAGTAAATTGCACCCTGACACTGTAGGGTTGTCAGGGTGCGGCCACTGATTTGACTCCCAACCTGCTACCATCTGGAGCATGTCCTCTCCTCAGTCTTTCCCAAGCAGCAACCTCCGGTCTTAAAATATGTAGCCCATGCAGAAGTGCTAAAAACTGCAACTGCAGTTGACCAGTTTTCCAGTACTGGAAAACACCTGGAAAATGGAAGAAAAAGTAAAATGTCCTTGAAAATTATTCCAACATGACTGCGTGCAACCTGACAAGGTTAAAAAAAAAACACATCCCCATTCAACATTTGTGGCCAATTTTGTCATTCAGTTCTATTTAGGTCAATTTATGCACTGATCCTCTGATTATTATTATTATTATTTATTTATTTCAGTGAGGCAGATCAAGATTCCTTTGTTTTTTTCTGAGCTAATTTTAAATTTTTTGAGAAAAGAGAAAACTGAGATTAGAGTTGGCCATCATTGTTACTTGGTTGCACTAATAAAGTGCTTTATATCTGTGGTTGCATTATTCTATAATCAATTTTCTATCATTTTGAAGCATGTAAGAGATGATTTTATGGGTAGCCATAGACTGCTCATCTTTCAATGTCTTCTACTGAGAGGAACATATTAGACTATTTAGGAACTAAATTTAGACTGTCATACCAGCTTGATCATCACTGAAAATGTCCTTTGCAGAAACACAGGAAACCACATACACACCCATTCAAAGAAGACGATCTTTAGAGCAGAAATAAACATGTTTACAGCCTGGTTCAAAAAACAGTTTAGGTCTGAATAGCTCATATCTCTATCGGCACACACTGTATGGGGGTAGATTTTTTTCATGACTTGGTATTTTTGAAGATATTAAACTTACGAGTTTTGCCCAAATAAGGGCGTGGCTCACTTGATTGACAGCGGAAAAGCTTAAGGCCCGCCTCTTTACCTCCCACTAGCTCGGACGAAGTTAGGTTGTGTTCAGCATTTCCAATATGGCAGCCGCCGGCAATTTGCTTCAAAAACCCTCCATAAACTTCAACTGGTTCAAAATTCAGCCGCCCGTATCATCACACGCACCGCCTCCATCCACCACATCACACCCATCCTGTGACAGCTCCACTGGCTCCCCATCACACACCGGATCAACTACAAAATACTTCTCCTCACCTTCAAATCCATACACAACCTCGCCCCTCCATATCTCTCTGACCCTCTCCATACTGCCACACCCGTCCGCACCCTCAGATCCTCCTCTTCCATCCACCTCACTGTCCCCCCTGCTCACCTTGTTACCATGGGGAGCAGAGCCTTCAGCCGCTCTGCTCCCCAGCTCTGGAACTCTCTCCCACCTGACCTCCGTAATACTGACTCACTCCCACATTTTAAATCCAAACTCAAAACCCATCTGTTTAAACTGGCTTACTCCATCTGACCACAGCTCCTCTGTCCATTCACTTCAAACTTTTTAAATTGTGTTTTATTTACTGTTTGTTATTTAAACTCTGTTTGTTTTTAATGTTGTAAGGTGACCTTGAGTGCCAAGAAAGGCGCCTATAAATAAAATGCATTATTATTATTATTATTATTATTATTATTAAAATAGGGCTTCAGAAACAGATGGGTGACGTCACAGATACTTCGTCCATTTTTATACAGTCTTTCCAAGCCATTGAAAAAAATACGATCCCTTTTCTGGTTGTAGATTTGATATTTTGCTTTTTATTCATTTGTTTATTTACATGCTTGCTTGTTAATTGTCACGAGGTGCAAAGAAGAAGAGCAGATGTCACCAGTGCTTCACAATAGAAGACAAATCAGAGATTAAAATAAGATATCAAAGACTGACAAATTAAATAAAAGCAGATGTAGACAGATTCAACATACACAAGTCTAAACATCTTTTAAAAAACATCCACAGCATCCACAACTCTTAATTCCAGCAGGAGACAGCCCCTAAGTTTAGGAGCAGCAACTTCACATGCATAGTCTCCTTTTCCAAAGCACCATGCACAAAATCAGGATGTAAGCATTGCACAACAAGAAAGGTTATGTACATCTGTAGTCCTATGGCAGGCTATTGGATATGAACAAGTTTTGGACCACAATTATCGACTCTTTTAAACTGAGGGAAGTCTAATCCTGCATTTTGCAGCAGACCTCATGCTGAAGGGTTTGAGATTTTCCATATTTTAGCACTAAATAAGTATTAAAAACATTCTGAATCCTCATTACAACCCTGTCCCGGTTATATAACCCTGTCTTCATAATGTTAGACTCACAAGAGAGCAAGTTTGTTTTTCTTCCCGAACAGGAGCTCCTCTGACTCAGTGCTGCTTTGTGCGTCTGTGTGGGGCTGCTGATGGGTTTGTAATAGAAGCGGGCAGAGAAGAGGAAGCCCCTTGTCGGCTCACCTCTTCTATAATCTCCACGCTTTCCTTCCAAAAAGGAACACAATGAGGGTAAATGAGCTTTAGCCTCTGATGACAGGCTCCATTATATGATCACTCATGGAAGAAATGCCCAGTATGATAATAAAGGACGATGAACGTGATGACAGTCGTAACCTGAGCTGAACTCTTATAAACACTGCTGTTGCTTTTTTGTCTTTATATTTGCTGCATTTTATTATTATGCTTCCATGTCATCTGGAAACAACCAGAAGGAAAGACAACTGCAGGTAGCAACAAAATAAAACATGCATCACTTTATAAACCACAACCTGACTTCTTGACTGCACCTACATGGGTGTGACACTTAACACATGATCAGTTATTTCAACAGAGGAGGTCGCCCCTCTGAACTTACCGATGCATATTTGCCTCTGATGAATTTGTCTTGTTGTCACAGGCAGAGAGTCATGTTTGAATTTTGTCTCAAAGCAAACATGAGAAACACAACAGAGTCCTCCGCCTTAAATTCAATATCCAATAAAAGGATGTTCATCACCTGCAGGTTAGGGTTAGGGATAGCGCAGGAATTAACAATGCACATGATAACAAATTATAACGTGCACACCTCTTATTGTGTAACCGTCTTGGATCAGGCAACACAATCAGTGAAACCTGTGTCCTCACTATACAAACAAACACCAGATCAGAAGACAATCAAATGGCACCTTTGCAAAATTCAACAGAAGAATCATTTATTAAGTTTTGACAGATTCGAGAGACGCCTATTTTGAAGTGCGTGAAAGGCATTGCACCAGAACGGGTCAATCAACTGATTCAAAGTGACTCCAGATCAAGAGGTGCTGTAGAGACTAAACCAGCAAAGCATAAGCCAGCCAAGTCTTCTCTCTCAGATTAACACGGGACTTCCACTAGATCCATGTCCGGTCCATCTCCGATCCGCTGCGGTCCGGCTCCGTGCTCTCGTCCGTCAACACTCACTGGTTTCGGTTTTCAGAACGCAGCACAGAGCAGGACCGCCGGACAGCTGGAGTCCTGTGACCGAGGTTTTCACGCATTCATTACTGAATCAAGGATTCTCCTCCTCCTCTCCTCATCCATGTTGTCTTTCTGGTCCTCTGAAAACCTCTGACCTGTTGACTCCAGGCCTGGCTCCGCTCATCATGACGGTTTGTTGTTGTAGTTAAGTGAAATACGATCTGGTGATAACACAGAGTGTTTTATTCTGAAAATTAACCGGATGTTTTCGTTTTGTTTTGGTGAAACCTGACTTCCTGTCCCGCTCCATCTGCTCTATTGAGATTGATGCGTCGTGCTCCGGCATCCGGTACAAATAGAAGTCTTGCATATCTGATCCGGAGGACTCTGACCTGCCGGATCAGAGATGCAGCCGGAATGCAACTTAGTGGATCCAGTGGAAGTTAACACATTGACTAGAATAGAAACCTATCAGATCTGGTGCTGTGACGGATCAGAGACGGACCGGACACGGATCTGGAATATCCTATCACCAGAAATACAAACATTTACTGACTCTTACTAAATCAAATCTTTGGCTTAAACAAAGGCAAATCTGTGAACACTAACTTGATGAGCGCTCAGTGAAGAAACCCACCCCACTGTGTCCTTTAATGATAAGTGAAGTAGGCTACCCCATGGCTCCTGATGTCCCCCAAAGCCTGAGATAGAAAGGACAGATAGGCAGCGAGAGCCAGCTCATCACTGGGGTCATCAAGTGGGCTCCTCCCTGCACTGATTTTACCTTTAGTTAGGCCTAGGAGAAATCGTAGAGGCTAAACAGTTAGCTCCAGTGTCCCAGAGCATGCTAACTCCTACTGTCCATCATATCTAGTAGAACACCCCAATTTAATAACCCAACACAGACAGCATCGCCAAGTTCAACGGATCCAGGCTCCGTACATGCAAGCTCCAGGTAGTGACAACACTGATACTACCTACTCTACCACCAGGCCCCTAGCTGCCCCCAACACCCAACACACTACAAGAGGAGTCTGCAGCCAGATATTAGAAGTAAATCAAGTCTTACTTTATTCATAATGTGGGCTGTGTTGAAGTCTCTGAGGTCTATAAACTTAAACACCTGTTATTTTACAAACAGGGTGTTTGTGTTCAAGGTGCTTATTGCTCTTCTTAGTAAAATGCATACTGGCTGTAGGGTGCTTTTGAAGGGGTCATCCCAGACCTCCACACAGTAAGAATGATAACAGCATCGAATATATCTTCAGAAGTCAGAGTTTTTCAATTGCTGTAGATACATCAAATTAGCATATTTAACACTTTCACTGACGTCTTACTGAGCGTCATTTCAGACCCTTTTTGAAAACACAGGCTGCAGACTTTGTTACTCTTGCAGGACAATAAACATCTGTAATAATCTCATTTCCTTCTAGAAATGAGGAATGACGGAGTTCCTCGTAACGTTACGGCATTACAAACCCCAGAAATCAGTTCTGAGTTTCTCATGTGACGTTACAGTCGAAGGATTATATACACTGTGGGATAGAATTCCCCCCAGCACTAACTGAGGAGAAATACACGAAGGGAAATGTTACTCATGTTAAGTAATAGTAGGGATGGTTTGTCACGTGCAGTACCCTTTGATTTGTTTGATTTCATTACACAACATTACATGCCTGTTCTTGTTTATTTACTTGTACAGATGTATTGTTTCCTCCTCTTCGCTGGTACAATACACTCCCTTCATTTCTTGAGTAACTCAGTTAATCTGGAATTATATCGTTGATTGAAGGTGTGTTCAAACAGCTTTTATGTTTGAAGTATCAGTTAACGCTTCATTTAATAGGTGGTGTTAAATCATTGTGTTTTTGAAGATGATACTTTTGTTTGTTTCACGTGTTGCACGTTTAATTTGAACACTATCAAGATGTAAAACCTGTTGACTGTAGGAAAATATGGACGACACACCTCCACCTCCCTCCATGTTAAACAGTGAAGCCAATATAATGCCGCTAACGTATCTGCAAAGTCATGCATCATGCTTCCAACGAATAATTAAAACGAGACTTCTCAGGAAAATAAACACTTGTGCACAAATTAGCATGATATTAACTAACTTATAGATGGATAGCATGTTTGTGAAGAATTCATTTTATATGAATACTGATTTTTTTTTTAAACCATGTGCTGGGTGAGCTCTAAATGTTTTGGCTTCACTTTTGTGGAGGGCTTGTGTTGTCTATCATAAAACCTCATCGTGGGGCATCTAAGCTCTCCTCTTATCCTGGTTTATGTTCCTGAATTGTTTTTCATCAGAGAAGAAGGATGATGAACGTACTCTCTGATACTTAAGGACTCTAAACTGTACAATCAAAACATTATTATTCTTTGAGCAAGTATTGAATAAGACATAATGTGCAAGCCTAAAACTAGCAAAGTTTTAAATCTACTGGTGCCAAAACAACAAAATTATTTCAAAGTTTATTTCTGAGCCAACACTGCTCATCAGCATGTTAGAGCAACCAGCAGATCTTCTGTGGCTCTACTGCTTTCTACAGTCTTTTGGTGACAATCCATATTTACATCTCCAACTGAAATCAATCAAAGTGGCATTAATACCATGATATGTAAATAGACGTCTCTCTGATTATCTCACACACTGAGTGGCAGATTATTTCAACCAAAGTTTGACTGGCAGAACCAGCTGCTAAACTGGATTATCTAATTACACATCCTCAGGGGATCATTTCCACTGAATATCTCTTCTTTAAGGTTTTAGGTAGGTTTAGGTTAGGTTTGCGCTCTTTGTCAAGGTGTCTTCCAGTGAAACTCCAACTAATGACAACTGGGCTTACACGTGACATTCACATGATAATGTACATGACCACAGAGAGCAGAGGGAGATTACACTTGTACTTTTAGTCAGTTACACCAAGTGAGAGTCGACCAGGCTTCCTTAAGTTTTTCATCCGATATGAAGTCTTACATATTTAGAGTCCAATGCAAAACAACAACCCTGCAATACACATGACTTCTGCCAGAAGTGTTAACTACTTAGCAATCATGGTAGTACCATGGCTCTGAGTATGACACAGCTGTAGGCCAGTTCCAGGACCTTAAACTTATTACACAGCATCAGATTTGACTTGGTCCAAGCAGTGACATCACTCATGCATATATCCTGGTTAGCTGAGACGGTTCCAGAGCATTGAGCATGCTCACACATGACTTTCTGGTACACTTCATGGAGTTGAGCCACTTTTAATGTTATTAGTCATGCACCTGGTTGAGATGTGTGGCATTAAAAGGGCCTCCGTAGATGATTTTCATGTATGCATTTCTGCGTAAAAATCAATTACTTTGCAGCACAGACTGTTATAAATGTCTGTCTGTTTACATCTACATTGTTAGGGTGCAGTTTAGTGCACTGGTCATAGATTTGACCCTTTGATGCACACCTCTGCATCTCTTTTCTCCCCACGGTTTCTCTCTCTCTCTTTGCTGTCCTGTCAAATAACGGCAAAATAGACCCCAACAAATTGTTCCCAAAGTTTCTGAAGTAAGTTTTGTTTTCCATGTGAGAGGAGAATCTAAAACTTTTGTATCAACTCTCAAAGAAGACAGTTTATAAAGACATATCTGTTGAATATCTCTGTTGGATGCATTTCTCAGCTGGACAAGGAGAGAGGAAAAATGCTGAGTGTAAAGACTTGAGGGGAATCACTTCGAACAAATGTCCTGGGTTTGTCACAGTCTTGACTTTTTAAGAGTTTGGGAATTTGCTCTTGCTCCTCAAGCGACTGTGATTTTGAGTTTCAAGAGGAGCTTCTTGGTTCAGTGGTGAGCTAAGACGGCTGCAGTCAGCTGGAGGCCCTTGTTAGTGCATTGGTAGAGTCAGTAGTTTGAGTGTTGTCTCTCCTAGCTCACATAAACAGAGCTTAAGTTTGTTGAAAGTTGAATGTGGCGATGCTATCTAGGTTGTGGTGGCCACTGAATGCCATGCAGTAGATTAGGTAACCTATCAGGAGGGCAAAGGGGCTTAATTGGATTAACCTTTCCATTAAGGCACAGATATTGTGTTATTACAAATTGCAGAACATGACAAAAAGGAGGCTAGGAGTAACTTTTGCTCTTGGCCTCTAGGTTTTCAAGGAAACAAATCAGACATCTCCGTCCACGCTGTGAAGGCTGTAACACGACTTTCACGCGTCCACTGTGCGATATTTGTGTCTTCACATCAGCCTGTGGAAGCTCAGACTCATATCAGCATGACATTCCATATCATGTGTGGATCCCTCATTTGAGAGGCTCCTGTCGAGGAGAATTAACCCCGAGGGCGGCCGTAGGTCCTCGCTGACAAAAATGCCACATGGCTGTTAAAGTGTCGGAGTTTAGCGTGGAATGAGCTCCTCATGCAGCGTCCTCCAAACGGCTTCAGGTGACATAGACATGAAAATTAGAGTCTGAAGGGGACCAATGAAAGTAAGAATAGATATTGTATGTGTGGCATGTTTGGAGGAAGAACTACTTGAGTGGGTCTGATGTCTTGCTGGGGTTGTACACAGCCAAGTGCATCTAAAAAAGGGTAGAAATCATTCGTTTTGCAGATGACCTTTTGACTTTTTGGGTAACCATTTATCATTTTGTTGGATAAAAACAACAACCCTTGAAACTCCAGTCATGCAGGTACATTAAAGGTGACATATCATGCAAAATGGACTTTTTAATGGTTCTCTACCTGAAATATGTGTCCCTGTCTACAAACCCCCCGAGAATGAAAAAAATCCATTCTGCCCCTGTTCTGATTTCTCCATCTTTCTGTAAATGTGTGTGAAACGAGCCGTTTCAGACTTCCGTGTTTTTGTTACGTAACAACAATATCCGGTCTGTCACGGAGTCAGAGCTCGGAGCTTGTTCAGCCCATAGACTGTATAAAATACAACTCAACCCCTCCTCCGTTTTTCCTTACCTGCACAAATGTGTGCTAACAAGGAGCTTAGGAGGGAGGCATGCTAGTTGTAGGCTGTCTTAATAAACACAAAGGTCGGTTTTACTCCCCACGTCTGCAGATTTGAAGATCTAGTGGATGATTTTTATTTATCATGGATAAGTGCTAGCGCTAATTAGCATAGCCACATAGCTACATGTCGTAGCTGTAGCTGTGTACCAAGACACACGTCGACATACTGACAAATAAAACAACAAGAAACACAGAATCTGTGACCAATCCTTCAGAAAGGTCCTGCTGCCTTTCTGGTAGAGGTCGGTTTTACTCCCCACGTCTGCAGATTTGAAGATCTAGTGGATGATTTTTATTTATCATGGATAAGTGCTAGCGCTAGTTAGCATAGCCACATAGCTACATGTTGGTAGCTGTGTACCAAGACACACGTCTACATACTGATAAA
The DNA here is from genome assembly GCF_009762535.1 of Notolabrus celidotus. Lineage (NCBI taxonomy): Eukaryota > Metazoa > Chordata > Actinopteri > Labriformes > Labridae > Notolabrus > Notolabrus celidotus. The sequence continues at coordinate 32,190,571 of NC_048281.1, read as the reverse complement.
TAAAACAACAAGAAACACTAAATCTGTGACCAATCCTTCAGAAAGGTCCTGCTGCAGGCGCCTCTCCGTCAGGATCAGATTCTGGATCAGATTCAGAGGGTTGAAGTAACGCGATCTCTGAGCAGCCGTGTATATTCAGCCAACATGTAAACATTAGATCAACATGCTGGAGAGCCGAGGCCACACCCACTTCCTGAGGGGGCGTGGTCAGAGGGAAAACAGAGTGTTCTGAGGAGGACTGAAGAAGAGGGCTTTTCAGGCAGACCAAAATCTGATTTCAAAGTGTTTTTTGAGCATAAACTTTAAAGACATGTTTTGGGGACCTCTTAGACCAATATATATTGATGAAAAAAGCGTGATATGTCACCTTTAAGAATCAAATATGAGGTTTTTCTTCTTGCATATTTACTCTCCCAGCCCATTTTGTAAATTTGGTGATATTTCCTGCAGCTATTTTTAAGGGTTTAAAGCTTTCCCAACATTACTACCTGAACTAACAACATCTGAACTCCAAAACTAGAGTTAAAGATGAATAAGCAAATCAAACATCTGAGCACAAGCCTGTACTTTAGTTCAGCAGGGCTTTACAAGCTGCTCGTTTATTTCATGGCTGAGCTGCTGTTATGACATTAACTGGAACAGAGCCATGATTAATTACAGTTATTAGACCTGTACCTTTTCCGCTTTGACAAGTCAAGATTTCTTCTTTGGAAATGGTCCATGAACATCTGTAATAATATCCTTTGCAGGCATCATAAATCTGCTTGGTTGTTTAGAATAACCTGACATGTTTTTTATGGAGAGAAGCGGGAAAGGGTTTTTATTTTAGGGGAAGACTGTCTTTTAAAGTAAGTGAATATTTGAGCTTCATTTTGAGGTTTACTTACACTATTTCAAAAACAAGGGCAGACCTGTCCAACAGGAATTACCTTTATGACTTTTGACAGCTGCTCATGTAGATCAACAGGTAATTCCTGAACTCTAAAGCAGCCTCAGTATGTGGGCCTGGCTTTAATTTCGTCATGTTAGGTGACTAAGACGTTACTCCGGAGAGAGAGAGAAAGGAACTTTGAAATATTTCCGACGCCTGAGCCGTGAGCAAGTGAACTAGATAAACTGCTGAGCAAAGTGTGACCTCAATGCTTCCTCATGTGTGAGGAATAAATTGGTGAACAATGCAGATGGAGAGAGGGGCAGAGTATGATACAACAGAATTCAGTACAGTGCAAAATGAAAACTTTGGATTGTTGGCTTTAAAATTATTGTTAAGCAAACTGGACAAACGTCAGTCGAGTCAGCAAGACTTAAATTTGAAGTCCAAGCTCTGTGCCGAGGCTTCATGCAGTGCACGGGGTCTACTGTGCACATCAGCAGGGGTCTTCATCCACACCTTCGATTTTAAAGTTATATTTTTGGGGTTTTTGCTTTTATTATGTAGGACAGCTGAAGAGAGACAGGAAATGTGGGGAGTAGAGAGTGCGGGAAGACATGCAGGAAATGGTTGACCGGTAGGGAATCGAACCAGCGACCCCTGCAACCAGGACTGTAGCCTTAGTCTGTACATGGGGCGATTAGACCGCTAGGCCACCAGTGCCCCACACCTTCGATTTTAACACATGCATGCAACGCTTCTTTTCTCCACATGTGGATTTTATAACACTGTGAGGTGTGTACTTGGCAGATTTGGTTGAATTTCTTCAAGTTTCTTTAAGTCAATGTTACAAAACACATGGAGAGCTTCTTTATTCTTTGTTGTACAAACCAATTTGGAGTAGACGTCACGATTACATCACAGCAGATGCACACTCATAGTGGTTGCAGAAAAACATGGAAGCCGGCTGGATCCCTTTCGTTGAATGTATAAATGTCTTATTGTGCCAATACGATAAAAACATATCTCAAAATTTAAGAATATTTAATTTCCAGTTAGTTAACAGTAACTTTTCCCTTTAAGACTCCTTATAAGCCGCTGACATCAAACAAAATAATCCTGGAAGGCGTCCAGTATGTGCGTAACTTTCTGATAAGCAGCTACTGCCAGCTTTCTGCCACCGCTTTGGCTCCGGCCCCAAACATGACATTACAGTTTACCACACAAAATCTGTCAATATGTGTTGTGTAATATTTACCACAACAATCTCTGATGCTTGAGTAATATTACAATCAAGAACAATATAAGTGTGACTAAGCAGCTCCTGTATGTTCTAAGACACATGATGTACAGCCCTCTGTGTTCAAATGTAGAGCTGTTTTTTAATGTCATTTTATTGGGTGTGCAAGGGTCTAAATACATCAGTGCATTCTGTGTTTCAAATAATTAGTCATCTTAATTCCAAAAAAGAGAAAAATACAACAAACAAAAAGAAAATCAAATTTCATTCCATAGATCCTGTTTGTGTTATTCATTCACATTACAGTCACATTAAATTGATCTCTCAGGTAGTTTCTGTCCCTTACACCCACTCTGAAGCATTTAACAGCTCTACATTGTCAGTCCCCTTTTTACTGCTGTTCAGTCTCATCATACAACAAAGGGATTCATAATGCAGTCGAGGCTGACACACACCTAAAGATTTCTGAGTTGTAAAACAGTTTCTGAGTGACGCCGTCTGCGTTTGTCCCCAGAGGCATGCTTCTAGTTTAGACTGCTGTCGATTGTAACCAACAGGAATGGAAAATAACCATAGACTGTGCAACTAATGCATGTAGCATTTGTGACGTCACCCATCTGTTTCTGAAATGTTGTTTTGAAGCTGATCATCAGTGGGAGCCATATTGGAAATGCTGAACTCAACCGAACTCAAGCTAACGTCTGTGGAGCGAGTGTGTGGGAAAGAGGCGGGCTTTGAGCCTCCACGTTAACAGCTACAGTGTTCCCGCCTGTCAATCAAGTCAGCTGTGCCTCTCATTGGAAGACTCTTAATCTTAATATCTTTGAAACTGCCGTGTTTTGAAAAAATTCACCCCCTGTACAGTGTGTGCCGATCATAGACTGTATAAAATATGGATGTAGTATCCGTGACGTCACCCATCTGTTTCTGAAGCGCTGTTTTGAGGCTGCTGTCGAGTGATTGTGACGTAAAGAGGCGGGCTTTGAGCCTCTTAGCCAACAGCTACAGTGTTCCTGCAATCAGCTGTGCCTCTCATTGGAAGACCCCGTACAGTGTGTGCTGATAGAGAAATGAGCTATTCAGACTACACTCTTTTTTTGTACCAGGCTGTAAACATGTTTATTTCTGCTGTAAAGATCGTCTTCTTTGAATTGGTGTGTATGTGGTTTCCAGTACTTCTGGAGTCAGCCTCAAGTGGACACTCGAGGAACTGCAGTTTCTAACACTTCAATTCTCGTGTCAGGAGGTTTTAAGGTGATGATTCAATCAGTCCGAACTCTTAGTGTACCAGTACAAGTCGGAGTCATCAGTGCTTGAATTCAAGTCAAGTCACAAGTCCTGAAAACCAATCAACATTGATGGAACTGCAGAAAAAAGTTGGAGGTGAAGCATGTCTTTCTTTAAATAGGTTCCAGTAGCCATGCATTTGACTTATGTCAACGATGAAAACCTAGATTACAGAAAGTTACCAACCTTTTTCACGGCATCTTATTAAGATCACATATGTAAATGATGAAATTGAGGTTTCAGGGACTTGTTCTTTGCACTCTGGCTGAAATGTCTGACCAGCAAACTTAAACAGACTGGAACCGTAGTAGATATTAATAAAAACCACTTGTGTCAGCTCTATCCTGACAGTACCAGCTGAGTTACAGAAGCCGTGCCAAAGCTGAACCGAAAGTCACGCAACTATCATCAAGCTCTCCTCTTCGTGTCTTTTTCACCAAAACTTTAATTAGCTACAGCCAACGGTGGCAATTTCATTAAAAGCAGCCAACACTCCACTACTTCTTCATTATCTCCATTATCTCCATTATCTTGTGGCCTGTTTTCAGCAACAATAAGCCTGAGTGTTCGGTTGTGTGTTGTGACTTCACACCCGTTTACAAATTCAGCTCAGAATCACCAGCTGACCGACCAGGAGTGTGATCTACAACATGAGTAAAAACAAAAGCGTTATTGTAAAAGCAAGAGGTGATTAAGGAAATGTAACTTTGATTTACAACCTATGAAGAGTTATCAAAAGAACTCCAAATGTGACCACAAGTTTGTGATTGAGCACCAAGGACTTTGGTCTCAGGGTGGCCTTGTGATCGTTCTTACATAACAGGGACCCTCCTTCACCCCGTCAAACACACACACACACACACAGAAAATGGTCCTTGAGTCAGAGCCAGCGTTGGAAAGCAGAGCAGCTGAGAAAGCGCCTGGTTACCCCGAGTGATTACCGAGGAGAAAGGACCCCACCCACCATCCTGCTTTGCTCAGATAACAGGCCCGTTGTTGGGCGCAAGGACGGAAACAAAGACGACCCTGTCCCCCTCGTCTTGTTCACCCTGCTCTCTGTCTCTGTATCCGAGCTTTGATTTCCTCAATGGTTGGCCAACAGGTATCTCTAACTCAAAGTTACCTGAACCACTCCCTCTGTTTCTGTATCCTCCATCCTCTCCGGCCCGGTACTGCCTGCATAATCCTGTGGACACTAAACTGGCTGATTAGGGAAACTTTATATGGTGGGAGTAGTTCGCCGGGATCAAAGGGAGTGTAGTTTGTCCAAAAAACCTTGGGGGTAAAGAGCCATGACTTGGATGAAGTGCAGAGGAACATACTGTGTGTTTTTCACCCTAAGACACAAATTTGAGCGGGGCTTTTATTTAAAACAGGAGTTTGTTTGTTGGTAGCAGAAGCAGAATCAAATGCTCAACTCAGGAACTAGGCAACATTGGAAAACACTGATGGAGGCCTCAGGGTGTCTCTCTACGATGAAGACAGCATTTGTCTGTAAAGCTGAGATGTAGTCATACTGACTGACTCTCTGTTATTTTGGATAAGGAGACTAATCTAAATCAAATCATTAAAATGTGTTTGTGTCTATTTGTTCTGTCTTACTTCATCAGGATGGCGTTATCTCTGTTAAGGACATCGACCTGGTGATGTCAGAGGGGCTGGGGATGCGTTACGCCTTCATTGGTCCCATGGAAACGATTCACCTCAACGCACCAGAAGGTATTTGTTCCCTTTAGGGAGTTTTTGTTACATAAAGAGAAGATAACAGCCTAACAAACCTGCTGCATATCCTGACTTTAGATCAGGCAGCAACCTCTGGTCTTAAAATATGAAGCCCATGCAGAAGTGTTAAAAACTGCAGTTCATCGAGCATCCACTAGAGGCTGGCTGCAGAAACACAGGAAACCACATACACACCCATTCAAAGAAGACGATCTTTACAGCAGGAATAAACATGTTTACAGCCTGGTTCAAAAAACGGTTTAGGTTTGAGAAGCTCATTTCTGTATCGGCACACACTGTAGGGGAGATTCATTTTTCATAATTCGGTATTTTGGAAGATATTCAACTTGCGTGTTTTGCCCAAATAAGGACATGGCTGACTTGATTGACAGGTGGGCACCCTGTAGCTGTTGGCTAGGAGGCTCAAAGCCCACCTCTTTACGTCACACTCGCTCAACAGCAGTTACTGTATGTTGAGTTCAGCATTTCCAATATGGCACCCGCCGACAATTAGCTTCAGAATAGAGCTTCAGTAACAGATGGGTGACGACACGAATACTACGTCCATTAATTATAGAGCCTATGATTCATACTCATTCACATACCACTGTCCGTGTCACTGGGACTAGTTTGGAGATCTTGGGGGTCTTGTTCAAAGACATTCAGTGAAACTGCAGGAGCTGGGATGGAATCGCCAACCTTCTTATTGAGGCGACCAACTCAACTACTGAGCAACGTCTGCCCAGACTGCTATGACTTACAACCAATTACAGACAAACAGGACCTAAAGTAAGATGCCATTACAATATAAGCTCACAATAAATAAATAAAAATAGTTGCAGTAAGTTAGTTCTATTTATGTTGATATGTCTCTGTGTGTATGTGTTCCTGTTGGCGCCTCTTGGTCAGGTCATGTTTGTAAATGAGAACTGGCTCTCAAAATTTTTACCTGGTAAAATAAAGGTCTAATAAAAATAAATTTAAAATTCGAAAAGACAAAAATGGAGCCAAGACAAAAGAGGATGAAATTAAACACTTAGATTTTTCTCAGTTGTTCAGGAAAATCAAAAATTGGTGCTAGTACGTGAAGAAATTGTCACTATAACACTAGGCCTGTATCTAGGAGGTCGATACAATCCCAGTCTCCACAGCTATTGCCATTTTTTTCAGTTTTGTAATAATTTTAACACTAAAAACAATGAGAACCCTTTGTTATATAATACCTTGAAAAACAAGGGTTTACAGAGTGCTTCTTTAACACAAAAGAAAAAAGCGTAAGAACCCAAACCATCCATCCAGTACCTCACCTGGGGTCACGGGGGAGCCTATCACAGGAAAACAACCATCCCCTCACAGACTTCCACCTACAGACAATTCAGAGTGACCAGTTATCGTGATGTGTGGATCATGGATTGTGCGAGTAAGCTGGAGTACCTGAACTCTGCCTATGAAGCAGCAGCACGAGTCACTTTACGACCATGCAGCCCACGAGAGAACCAAACGGCAAAACAACCAAGACACCACGAGAACCAAAAGGCAGTAAAACCCAAACAAGGAAACCCAAAGAGGACTGATGACGTTTGATGACGTAAGCACATAAAAAGATAAAAGCGAAAAAGAGATAAAGTCAAAGGAGATTAGAAATTATGTTTTTCTGTTTTATTACAGCTTGTGGCGATTCTTTTTTCAAAAAGGACGATTCCTTTTTTGGAGAGTCGGACGATTTGGCATAAAGTCCCTCTTGTATTCATATAATTCAAATAAATTAAAGGATAGATATTTAAAATTACTAGAAATATGTCAAGGGGAGCTTAAAAATTCTGCAACAGATTGAATTTACAATGTTTTAAAAGTGCGCTCATGTGCAGAGGCTGAAGTGGTCGATAGTTCGACTCCCTTTGTTGCATTTCAACCCCCCCACGATCTACTGCCGGCCTTTCCTGTCTCTCTCCAGCTGTCCTATCTACATCCACATAGCTCACATGTTTAAGCCCAACATGTGTGTACTGTACCATACTGTGGGGTTCCTGTGTGTGTGTGTCACAGAGAGAGAGAGAGAGGGAGAGTGAAACCTCAGGGAGATGGAGAATATCAAAGGGGAGTGTGAAACCCAGAGAGTAACCCTGACTGTGTACACACACCGAAAAGGGGACGCTTTGGCAGAACAAAGCAGCCTTTTGATGGGAAGCGATGAATGCACTCCCTCACACCAGTAATCCAAAACTCACAGAGCCCACATCTCGGCCTTCAGACCAGGTGCCAACTCTACCTGTAGTTACAGTCCTGGAGCTCTCTACTGATGGGTTGTTTTTCTGCTCAGGAAACACTATGATCGTGTTCTTTAAAGACCAACTCCTGTTGTATCTTCCTGTCCTTAAATTATTCCCATCAGATACCGGAGCACTCAGGCTCTCTGTCTCTGTTTCTGCTCTGCCTGAATGACTGGGCTTTTGTAGACCATGTGTACCTGCACAGGAGACCATTATCCTTTTAGAAGGAATAATCCACCGGGAACAGAAGACTGTAGTCTTGAAATGTTTGTAACTTCCTTTGTGTACTTTCAGAACAGATTCAAAAGAGCAACAACAAATCCCAAAGGTGATCCAGTTACAAGCTTTTCACAGCCGTCATTTAATGATACAGACGGCAGCCTTTGCAGCGCTGCATTTCATCCTTCATTCACTTAATGCCACATTTTTACCGATATCTGATATGCCAATAAATACACACCTTTGTTTTTAACTGTAAAGAACACAGGGTCTCTCCTGAACTAGAATTGACCCGTTACTCTTATTGTGTCAGTCTGTTTCTTTAATCAACAGACACAACAAGATGAACATTTAGAAACAGGCATATGTGAGTCTAACATGAGTCTGGTCCTGCTGGAGGTTTCTGCCTGTTAAAGGAAGTTTGTCCTTGCCACTGTAACTTGCTAAATGCTGCAAAGTGCTCTGCTCATGGTGGATTAAGATGAGATCAGACTGAGTCCTGTCTGTAAGAGAGGACTGGATCTTATCCTGTCTTGATTTGGGGTCTTTGTTAATAATAGGACATAGAGAACGGTCTAGTCCTGCTCTGTTTAAGAGTCTCAGGGTAACGTTTGTTGTGATTTGGCTCTATATAAATAAAGATTGGTTGATTGATTTAAAAGTCTAGAAATGCTCATGACCAGTCGTGGCTAGAAACTTGAACACGAATCAGATTGTCAACTCTGAGGTTTGCAGCCAGGTAAAAACTCTGGAATGACCATGTCCCATTAAAATTACTAACCATAGACCTTTCTGGAGTCCCTGAGTTCCTTTGTAGTTTCCTCTGGATCTCTGCCGTAGACGGCCAGACTCCAGCTGCTACAACTACTACTATCCGTCTCCCCACTATCATCTCTCTCTCTCTCTCTCTCTCTCTCTTCATCTCCCTCTATCCCTCTCTCCAACACGGTCTCAGCAGATGTGTGTCTAACATGAGTCTGGTCCTGCTGGAGGTTTCTGCCTGTTAAAGGAAGTTTGTCCTTGCCACTGTAACTTGCTAAATGCTGCAAAGTGCTCTGCTCATGGTGGATTAAGATGAGATCAGACTGAGTCCTGTCTGTAAGATGGGACTGGATCTGATCCGGTCTTGATGTTGGGTCTTTGTTAATAATAGAACATAGAGTACGGTCTAGACCTGCTCTGTTTGGAAAGAGTCTGAGGATAATGTTTGTTGTGATTTGGTGCTTTCTAAATAAAGATTGATTGAAATAAAGATGTGTAGAACTGAAAAAAAAGAGGTTTGGACAGGACTTGTACTCAATGTCAAGAAGTCTGTGCCGGTGAAGTTAACAGTAGCATCAGCGAGGAGCTTCTCTGTGTGACTGAAGACTTTGAAGCTTACATCTGAGGAGTAACACTGAAGCACTTTCACTGGTTATTGAAAGCAATGACTTCAATGATTGTTGTGTTAAGCTCCTTTACCTTAAGGAGGTCGCTGCTATATCTCTCAGCCTTGTAGAATAACTGAAGTAGAGGCTGCTGACAGGTTTTTGCTGGCGCAGAATGATGGTTCTTTAGATGCACAATCAAACTTATTGTGTTAAAGGAGTGTTTTGTGGGGTGCTGGTGGCCTAGCGGTCTAAGCGCCCCACGTACAGAGGCTACAGTCCTCGTCGCAGGGGTCACCGGCTCGATTCCCGGTTGGTCGACCATTTCCTGCATGTCCTCCCCCGCTCTCTACTCCCCACATTTCTTGTCTCTCTTCAGCTGTCCTATCAAATAAAATTTAAAAAAAGACAACAAAAAAAGGAGTGTTTTGCTGTTCCTTGCTTCATCTTTGCTTTGCAAGTGTTGCAAACAGATATCATGCTGTTCGTTTACAACACTTTAAAATACTTCCATACAGCCGACATGTTGAAGCTCGTTACTGGAGCGCCTAAGCTGTCATTGCTTTTGCATAATTAATGCATAACTATCAGCCGTACATGTCAGCAGAAATGTTCATGTCTATTGATACAGATGCACTTTTATGACTTATATTTTTGGGCTTTTTGCCTTTATTTGATAGGACAGCTGAAGAGAGACAGGAAATGTGGGGAGTAGAGAGCGGGGGAAGACCTGCAGGAAATGGTCAACCAGTCGGGAGTAGAACTGGCGACCCCTGCAACTAGGACTGTAGCCTCTGTATGTGGGGCGCTTAGACCGCTAGGCCACCAGCGCCCCCTTTATGACTTTTATCTGCTGATACAGATATTATGTCGAAACATCATGCAGCCCTTGTTATTTATTGTCAAGTTAATTCCAGGAAGTATTATTGCTCATTCACTTGGACCATCTATAAGCATTTTTAATTTTAGTTTACTTCCTTTGACTTCATATTAAACACATGTTGTTGCCATAAAGAACAAAACTAGTTATCCTTTGGTTTTGTAGTTGTCCCTCATTCCCCTTGATTCTTCATTTTGATGCATGGAGTACAAATATTTAAAACGAGTGTAAGAAATCTGCGAAACAGGGACTGAAAAAAAGCAGATACCTTGAAATAACTCTTGTGTCTGCCTCCCAGACAAAGTCTGTTTTGTTGAAGGTAGATGGTAGTTATCACACTGCTGTGTGAGATATAGTGAGTCCCACTAAGTTTCATGAAAACATCCAGTGTTCAGCCTGAAGGTAAAACATTAGACTGAAAAGAGTTCATGAAATTAAAAAAAAACACAATTAAATAATACTCTGGATCTTTTTTTTTTCTTATCTTTGTGTCTCACTTTGATGTCCTCGGTGTGAAACTTCATACGAGTCTGAGAGGACGATTTAAAACGGGTACCTTCTGACCCGCTGTAATTAAAGAGCTGCTGTGAACAGCTTTCTTTTTTCACTGGCTTTGTGACGCTCCAAAGATCGAGTCCTCCGTCCTTCTGTGTTACTTATCCAAGGAATGTCAACAAACCGTACCTCCTGGCCCTCTTTATGATATGTTGTGTTACGTGTTGTTGGGGGGACCTGTGGCGCCTCAGAGATCATTAGCTCTGTGTTGTTGGTTTTTATGTCTAATTGAAAAGACATTGACACAAACGCTTGATTCAGAAATGTTTTGCTGAGACACGCTTGTATTAAGTGGCTGCTTATGGCTTTTAAAAGGTAATTTCCCAGTTTCTCTGGGCTGTGTCGGCTCTATTCATGTTCTTTATTTAAACAAGTCAAGAGACAAACTGCTTATACAATAAGTCTTCAATTCTGGAAACAAAAATTGCTCAGTGAGGCAACTTTTACTGAGATAAGAGAAAACTCTAGATGTTTGATTTAATTTGTTCATCATCATGATATGAAATCAGGTTGTTTTTTTCACTTGAATTATTAATAATCTGAACAATTATTAATTTGATTTCCGCTGATTAAACACAACATCAGCAGATTTAGTCCTGCAGCTCATTAAGTAGATATTAACCGGAGCCCTCATTAATTAATCTTTAACAGTTTGTTTGAGCAACACTTCAATCATTCATCAGCTAAAGTGACTGCTGCAAATAAATCATTAGAGATAAATCAATGCAGGTAATGAGAGAATAACTCAAACTAAGTCAAAGTTCAAAGCAGAAACTGAGAGTCATTCAGAGGTGTTAAACAAGTGCTCTCAGCAACAAGTCCACATTTCAGACTAAATGGCGTCATCGCACCGTGACATCCAGAGCTGTGAAATTTAATCAATGAGCATGTCTGGCCTTTTTGACAGAGGTTCTTTGTAAAGTATGTAAACAAAGTAGATTGAAAATAATTTGATGCAACAGCTAAAATTCATTGTACCGGATATGTTTGAGTTGATCTTGAACAGCTGACACAAACATAACTTTTACAGTCAGATGTTGAATTTGCCTCTTTTTGAAGTATCATAGAAGAAGAAGGACTGATGTGATATGATTTGTTCTGATATTTTTGCAAACATATGCAGTCGACCAGTCAACGTACGCCAACTTTTGGACCCGTCACAGTGCACTTACGTCACTTAAAGGTGACATATCATGCAAAATGGACTTTTTAATGGTTCTCTACCTGAAATATGTTTCCCTGGCATGTCTACAAACCCCCCGAGAATGAAATATATTCCATTCTGCCCCTGTTCTGATTTCTCCACCTTTCTGTAAATGTGTGTGAAACGAGCCGTTTCAGACTTCCGTGTTTTTGTTACGTAACAACAATATCCGGTCTGTCACGGAGTCAGAGCTCAGAGCTAATTCAGCCCATAGACTGTATAAAATACAACTCAACCCCGCCTCCGTTTTGCATTCCCTGCACACATGTGTGCTAACAAGGAGCTTAGGAGAGAGGCATGCTAGTTGTAGGCTGTCTTAATAAACACAAAGGTCGGTTTTACTCCCCACGTCTGCTGATTTGAAGATCTAGTGGATGATTTTTATTTGTCATGGAAAAGTGCTAGCGCTAATTAGCATAGCCACATAGCTACATGTTCGTAGCTGTAGCTGTAGCTGTAGCTTTAGCTGTAGCTGTAGCTGTAGCTGTAGCTGTAGCTGTGTACCAAGACACACGTAGACACACTGACAAATAAAACAACAAGAAACACAGAATCTGTGACCAATCCTTCAGAAAGGTCCTGCTGCCTTTCTGGTAGAGGTCGGTTTTACTCCCCACGTCTGCAGATTTGAAGATCTAGTGGATGATTTTTATTTATCATGGATAAGTGCTAGCGCTAGTTAGCATAGCCACATAGCTACATGTTCGTAACTGTGTGCCAAGACACACGTCGACATACTGACAAATAAAACAACAAGAAACACTAAATCTGTGACCAATGGTTCAGAAAGGTCCTGCTACAGGCGCCTCTCCGTCAGGATCAGATTCAGAGGGTTGAAGTAACGCGGGTCTCTGAGCAGCCGTGTATATTCAGCCAACATGTAAACATTAGATCAACGTGCTGGAGAGCTGAGGCCACATCCACTTCCTGAGGGGGCGTGGTCAGAGAGAAAACAGAGTGTTCTGAGGAGGACTGAAGAAGAGGGCTTTTCAGGCAGACCAAAATCTGATTTCAAAGTGTTTTTTTGAGCATAAACTTTAAAGACATGTTTTGGGGACCTCTTAGACCAATATATGTTGATGAAAAAAGCGTGATATGTCACCTTTAAAGCCCCTCTTGTTATAGCGGAGTACCTACTCTAAAGCAGGGGCTAAAAAAGTGTGTCTAAACTTGGTTCTAGGAAATAGAATAGTTCATAGTTCCTGCAGTGTGGAATCGCTGAAAAAGGGGGAGGGTTCCTACAGTTCCTAGAACTATGAAAAAGTTCCTGTGGTCTGAAAATGCAAAAAATGTATAGCAACACTTGTTTAAAGCCTTGTACATGTGCTCTTTTAATATCTTTATCTTTAAAAGAACTTGTTCCAAGCTCTTATTACTAGCCTTTACTTACTTCTCACCGAAACTCAAGTTTTCTCTATGAGCTTAGAGCAAAATATCAAAACTTGAGTTTCGGTGAGAAATAGGTTAAGATTAGGAGTAGGTTTTAAAAATGTGTTCCAAGCTCTTACTCCTAGCCTTGACCTATACTCAGATACTTGTTTAAAGCCTTGTACATTTGCTCTTTTAATATCTTACTATCTTTAAAGAATATCTTTAGAGAAGCTCTTTCTCCTAACCTTTAACTACTTCTCGAAGATACTCAAGTTTTGATATTTTGCTCTAAGCTCTATGCACTTAGAGCAAAATCACAAGAGTTTCTGGGGTTAAGTGAGTTAAGATTAGGAGTACATTTAAAGAATGTGTTCTCAACTCTTAATCCTAAACTAAACCTGTACTCCTACATAATCTAGATACTCAAGTTTTGGTATTTTGCTCTAAGCTCATAGAGCAAAATACCAAAACTGTGAGACGTAGGTTAAAGCTGGGGTTAGTAGTCACAGAAAACTAGCATGAATTTGAATGTAGCATTTCCTCAGGACTCCTTCTAACCTGATTCATGACCATATGATGGTGACTGATTCCAAACCAGTCCTCAGCACATCGTTTGTGTTTTGCACGACGTCAACTCATGCCTCACTCCAAAGAAAACACCAAAACATTCTCATAGTGAAAGTTAAAAACACAAACAAACAGGAAATGTACGCTTTGCAAGAGGCGGGCAGAACGGCAGGAGGGGATTTGATTGGTTTGATAATTTGGCTCCTGATGGCAGGGATTGGTTGGTGTTTTCCCAGGTTTACTCCAGCTGTAGATAGCAGCTTTTTTTCACTCTTTTTTAAGAACACATTATGTATTGATTACCATCAGGACATAAAGATCATTTAAACCAGTATAACAAAAAGTGGATCTAAATCTGATTACCAACCCCAGCTTTAAGGTTAGGGGTATGTTTAAAGAACATGTTCCAAGCTCTTACTCCTAACCTTAACCTATACTCAGATACTTGTTTAAAGCCTTGTACATTTGCTCTTTTAATATCTTACTATCTTTGAACTTACTAGCTCTTACTCCTAACCTTTACCTACTTCTCACAGATTCTCCAGTTTTGATATTTTGCTCTAAGCTCTGTGAGCTTAGAGCAAAATATCAAAACCACTCAAGTTGACCTACTTAATGTAAATATCAAAACTTGAGTAACTATAAGAAGTAGGTTAATGTTAGGAGTAAATTTATAGAATGTGTTCCCAGCTCTTCCTCCTAACCGTAACCTACTTCTCACAGATTCTCCAGTTTTTTATATTTTGCTCTAAGCACCATGAAACCCCTTTTCTTGCACTTCAGCAGAGTTTTCACATGCTCTGCTGAAGTCTGGGCCTCAGACATATTTCATGATGTATATGAGAAACAACTGCTGCCAGATCTGTGCTGTTTGCACGTGTTTCCATTCCTGGTGTTGCTCCTCTGATGAGCTGTCTTCTCACAGGTTTGGAAGACTACATGAAACGTTACGGAGAGGGCATAACAAGAGTCCTGAAGTCTTTCGGGCCTGTACCGGACTTCTGCGGCGAGGGATCGAAAAGCATCGCTAATGTAAGTATGATGGAAGCAAAAGAGGACTGATTGAACTTATAATATAATGCTGCTCCTTTTTTTTCAGGTCAAAGATGAAACATTAAAACAGATACTTTGATTTCTTCTGGCTCTTTCAGTGAAGGTTGAACGGTGTCTCTGGTTCTGCATGATTAAAAGTCAAGAGTTCCTTCTCAACTGGCACTAAATAGCTCTCTCCTTAGCACATGGTCACATGCTGTCACAAGCTGTTAAAGTGTTAGCCATAGAAGGTCATTGTGTGAGGAAACCCTGAGCCGGTGCAATAAATAGTTTAAGGTCAACTAGTTAGAAGAGCAACAGCAGTCTTTCTTGTTTTCCCCCCCACTTAGAAACCAGTGCACGGCTTTAACGTTGGTCTTAACAAAATAAATACTCTTTAAATATTAAGTTTATGAGCATACTGGACAAGGTGAAGTGTCTTAATTCATATTTAACTACTACACACTTTCAGGAAGGCACTGAAGGAATGAAAAGATTCCTTCGTTTGGCTTCTGTGTTTAAAGGAATACCAGACTGAACACTGATGTATGAAACACTCTCACCTTTTACTTTGAAGGTGGAACTTCAAAGTTGTTTCTGAGACCTTCTTAAAGAGCTGATGTCAGCCTGGATTCACGACAGTCAGGACAGATTTCAGCAGCAACAACTTCTTATTGTGCATCATTTTCTTCTGCAGAGAATCATGCAAAAGCTCAAGCCTCACTTCAGCTTTAAACCCTCAGCTGTTAAAGGGATAGTTCAGTTTTTTTGAAGTGGCGTTGTATGAGTAGTCGCAGCCACAATGGATGCCACTCAGCCCGGCCCCTTTAATGTGAAACTGTAGGGGGCAACAGAACGCAAGCTAGACTACAGACTTCTATAGACTGGGTCAGTTCTGCCACAAAATTTAGCTAATTTTGAAAGACTCTGACCTGAGCACTCATCTCAGTTTAGGTGTGCGCTCTACAGGGGATGTTTTCAGCACTTCACTTTGCCACCAGAAAGTTTGTTTTTGCACTATTTTCAGACGCAACACAGGCGTGCTCTTCCTCCTGCAGCGCACTGATCAGCTAATCCGATCTATTCCGTCTGCAGAAATCTGAAATCTTATCTTTACTTTAAACTGGAGGTGTGTTCAGCGGTTAGCTTCAGCCATAGATCGGCACTTTAACACCCCATCAAGAGGAAAGCTTCTCACTGATTGGCCATTTGGCGTAAAAACGTCATTTCTGCAACAAGTTTTTGGTTAGTTTGGACGTTACGCTCTACGAGATAAGATCAACCTTATGTCCACATGATGAGACCGAAATATGACACAACTGGAGTTAAAAATAACAACTTAATAACTCAACAAAATGACAATCTGTGGTCATTGCACCAGCTCTGTAAGACCTACATCATCTTTGGGGGCGCCAGACTCTCCTGAATTTATTTTGAATATGCTGATTGTGACAAATGTGGTATCAATGGAAAGCTGAGAATTTTCACTGTAACTGAGTTTTTAAAACTTGTTGATCGGATTAGCAGTTCAAAAGTTATCAAACATTTAAGAACAAGTAGCTGCCGGTAGCTGTCTGGGTCTTTGAGGGTTAAGCTAGGGTGTAAAGTCGACACTGAACCAGACGTTGAAACTAAACATGGCACAAGAAGTAAGGAAAGTTGTGTTTGGTTGAAGATTTCTTTGTTGTAACAGTGCTCCTTGCAATAAATCTTACACTATTGGAAAGCCTTTATTTCCCCTTTGAAATGTTGCCAGATTTGTAAGAAACATGCATTTTGGGGATGAGCAGCAGAGCGGTGTATGTGAATTTGCACAATTTTCTCTGCCAATGCCAACAGCTTATTCTTCCATTGACTCTTCAGGCACCTGACAGGCAGCACCTGAAGCTCAAAACCAGAGTCGAAGGCTGTTTCCGAAACGGCCTGCTACATACTACTTACTAATGTAGTAGGCAGTAGGTATTGCCTACTACATACTGTGTTTGAATTTAGTATGTAGTATGACTGTTCTGTTCGATCTGTCATGCAGGATGCTGAGCCAGACTTCGCTGGATTTCCGGTTTCGGAAAGCGGAAGTAAACAACGACGAAGCCGATAAATAAAATGCTTATTTAGCATCCATTTATGATTTAAAAAGTTAGGAAGTGGTTTATATGTAATTTGATAACTTTCACAGCACCCAAAAACGGATTTCCTCCCGTCAAAAAATGAGGAAAAAGAAAAAGCAGAACGAGCGCTGTGCATTATGGGAAACAGTACGCGAGGCAGACTGGTCTGATGCATACTGAGATATTTTCCCGAATCAGTAGACATCCGGGGAGTTTTGGCATACTGCAGATTTTGCTCTTGTTCACATACTACTTACTACATACTGAATTTTGGACATATCAGTACGTACTGCTAGTATAGTAGGCGATTTCGGAAACAGCCAATAACAGCAGAATCAGCTGGCTTTCCAACAGTATAAGATTTATTGCCATGGAGCATTGTTACAACAAATACATCATCTACCAAGCAAAAATGTCCGTACTTTTTGTGCTGAGTTTATTTTCAACGTCTGGTTCAGTGTCGACTTTACACTCTGGCTTAAGACACAGCTGATACAGAGCTGCTGCAACAACCACAGGTTGTCATTTTGTTGAGTTATTTAGTTGTTATTTTTCAAATGGCTTGTTAACGATGTAGTTTTAAACATTGCGTCTCAGTCATGCAAAATACAAGTTGTACTTTAAATTTATTGTTCATAATCCAGGAAATTGGGCCCTCATCTTCCCCCAGTTTGGAGCATCCATCACTCTGTGAATAGTTGTCTTTGTGACAGCTGACCCTGCTCTAGGCCAGTACAGATCTGCAGACAGACGACATGCCCCTTGAGGAATGAACTGTGTTGCAAGCCTCCAGGACTTTTTAGCAGCCAACAATGGCCGTCACCAAAAATCAGAAGGTCATACTACTCCCTAACTGCTACTGAATCAAACTACTAATCTTGGTGCAAGCTTGTACCAAACACATAACTCAGACGAAAAGCAAAGAGGTGGTTCAACAACTAACAAACACTTCTGAAGTTTCTAGAAGCAGAAAAAACTTGTTACTAGACTTATAACAAATCCTGTCAGCTCCATTCTCCTCCTTTTGTTCTCATGCTCCTGTTCCTTCAATGAGAGGAATAGAGAGCCTTCATTCCTCCCCTCCTCTCTTTGACGTTTCCTTCCCTTCGCCCCAACAGGAGATGTGTGAGCTGATTCCCAATGACCGGCAGCATCTGTCGGCCAGGATGGAGAGGAGGGACCAGCTCCTCATGTCTCTGTCCAAGCTGAAGAAGGAGCACTGAGGACGACGAGACCTGAAGTTTCATGATTCTTCTAAATGTTGCTGACCTCTGAGGGAGGCTTTTCTTAACTCCTGTTATGCCAGATAAATAAAAATGAATGCAACCTTTTAAATTTGGTTGATGAACTGTAATCTAAATAAGAGATCTGAGAAGACTGATTTTTTATTTCTTTTGTAAGTAATCCTGGAATAAAAGAAATCCTAACCTCAAGGACGAAGGTATATGGGATTACATTTGTCTGTATTTGTTGCATGTATAACCTTCTTGTCCATCATGATGCCAGGACTAATGTCTGGTAAATTAGAGACAGAATTAAAGCATGCATCCCTCATGGTGCAGCACATTACATAATCATCTCCTCAGTTCACCCATTCATAAAAAGATTAACATTTCACTCCCTCAATGTTAAACTTTCTACACTTTTTTAATTCAAACAACACAGAATGTTTGATTCTGATCATGAGAAAAAATCTAACTATGAAATCATGAGTTAGGTGTGTCTGGAGGAGAACTGGAGCGGTCTCTGTTCCCTCCTGCAGAACAAATCGCTGATGTGAGTAGCGTTGAGCAGTTACTGATTAAAGTCCTGGAAAGGAATGAATGAAGGGTAATCACGAGTGTATCAGAGAGACATTTCTGCTTATGCTGCAAATGTTTCACAGTAATATCACCTGATCAGACATCCTGCTTGCAATGTGACGAGCTGCATGAAGACAGGAACATGTTTACAGGTTGTGTAAACGTGTCCATATTGAAATATTGAAATAAACCAAACGTGTATATAAACAGTAGATTAAACATTTGGCATGAAGCCTGAAGCAAGTTTTTCAGAGATGAAGGTTGGCTTATTGTGATCCAAGGCAATGCTACAACAATATCTTGGAAACTATTAAAATAACACGTACAGCTTCACCTCTTTAAGGATGAATTTTGTGACTGAAGAAGTTGAAATATGACAGAGTGAGTCAGGTAATAGAGACCATGAATTACCTATGTATAAAACTGATTTGGTGAAGTTGCATCAGACTGAATCCAGAAAAACACACATACTAAGACCTGCATGAAACATATAGGTGAGATAAACTTGGTTGTATCTGTAGCTATACATTTCTTCAAGGTCTTTAAGGTTTAATTGATCTGGCCAGATGTTGATTGAAATATGCAGCTAGTCAGAAAAAGGAGGTAAGCCCATACACATACTCGATACCATGAGAGGTTTATTGAATCAAAACGTGTCGACCTGTCGGGTGCTTTTTCTTGCTGATGGTTGTCATCATCTTTCTACAGAAGCCCTAAAAGGACACAATTAAATACATTTCATTTTCTCAGTTTGATCGACTTATTTTTCCTCTTGATAACAGGATCATTAATCTTGTTTTATCCAGAGAACGAAGCTTGTTTTTTGTGTTTTTGATCTTCAACTTGTAAGATAAATGTCTCATAACAAAATCTTTTTATTCTTTACTGAGGAAAAATGTTCTAAACAATGTTTGTGAAAGAAACAAAAGAATTAAAGAAACTAATAACAGGCCTTTCCTGTTATGAAGTTACTTGGTTACTATATATATAGATGTGCTCCTTTTATGTTTAGTATGGAAGTCCTATAAGGACATGTATACATACATTTTATTTTCTCTGTTTTCTCTGCTTATTTTTTCTTGTTATCTCAGTTCATCCAACTCAAATACTTCACTTCACAACCCTGCCCTGTCACTTCAGGTGTGCCCCAGGGCTCTGTCCTGGGGCCCCTCCTCTTCATCATCCACCTTCTCCCACTCGGCAATATCTTCTGCAAATTTGGCATTCACTTCCGCTGCTTCGCGGATGACACCCAGCTCTACCTTTCCAGTAAACCCGACTCCACTCTCCCACCCTCCTCCCTCACCCTCTGCCTCTGAGATCAAATCCTGGTTCACCTCCAACTTCCTTCAACTCAACAGCAATAAAACAGAACTCCTCCTTATAGGTACTAAGTCCACCCTATCCAAAGCCGACAGTTTCTCCCTCACCATAGACAGTTCAACAGTTTCCCCCTCCCTTCAGGTAAAGAGTCTGGGTGTCATCCTCGACAGCTCACTATCTTTCCACTCTCATATCAATAACATAACCCGGTCTGCATATTTCCATCTCCACAACATCAACCGTCTCCGCCCCTCTCTCACCCCTCACACCACTGCTATCCTGGTCCACAGCCTCGTCACCTCCCGTATTGATTATTGTAACTCACTCCTCTTCTGTGTCCCTCACAAATCCCTCCATAAGCTTCAACTGGTCCAGAACTCTGCAGCCCGCATCATCACTAGAACCCCCTCCTTTCACCACATCACCCCCGTCCTCCAGCCGCTCCACTGGCTCCCGGTCATCTTCAGAATCAACTTCAAAATCCTCCTGTATACATTCAAGGCCATCCACAACCTCTCCCCCCCTGTATCTGTCTGATCTCCTCCACATTGTCACCCCCTCTCGCTCCCTCAGGTCCTCCTCCTCCCTGCACCTCTCTGGGCCCCTCTGCCCGTCTCAGCACCATGGGGAGCAGGGCTTTCAGTCGCTCTGCTCCCAAACTCTGGAACTCACTCCCACCTGACATCCGTAACTCCGACTCACTACCCCTGATCAAATCCAAACTTCAAACTCACCTGTTTCAAACTGCATTCCCTGTCTATTTGCACTGCCTCATTTTAACTTGGTGTAACTGCTTGTTTTTATTTATTGTGTTTTAATCTGTCTGTAAAGTGACCTTGAGTGCTTTGAAAGGTGCTTCTAAATAAAATGTATTATTATTATTATTATTATTATTATTATTATTATTGTTAAAACAAAGCTTTTAGGAGCCATAATGTCCATTTTCTTGTGATGTTTGTTTATCATGATTATTTCCTTTTATGGTTGACTTAATTTCTGGTATTAGACTCATGGGTGTGGTTAACCTTTTATGTTCCTGTTCAGTTGTGGGGGGGGAGGCAGAAAAAGAGGGTAAGTGGTTTTGAATATCATCATCAATGTCGTCATCATCATCATTGTTTATTGATCAGCCGACATGGGCTTGTTGGTTGTTCTCAGAGCGCGTTTGAAGTCCAGGGGCTTTCAGGCTTTTTCAGTCCGGGCTCCTAAACTGTGGAACGACCGACCAGCTGAAATAAGATGTGCTACCTCTGTATGTAATTTTAAATCACTTCTTAAAACCTTTTTTTTTCTTAAAAGGCCGTCATAACTATGTAAATGTTATTTTGCTGTGGATGTCTTGTTATGTGTTCTAGTACTCTGGAGTTCCTTTGTATAAATATATGTATTTTTTTTATATTTATAACTTTGTTTAGAAAGGTGCTATAGAAATAAAGATTATTATTATTATTTAGATCTTTTTGTTATTTAATTATTTGAAGACTTTTGTTAATAAATAGAAAACTTTTCCTGGACATGGATACTTTGACTTTGTGATGTGCCTTACAAAATCAAACACAAGCCCACTTAGTCTCAGCTGCACTTTTCAATCTTAGCTGCTTCAAAGCTTGATATCTTGAGATAATGAGAAAAATAAGTTGGGATCTTGAGAAAACAGAGAAAATAAAATGTATTTAATCATGTCCTTTTAGGGCTACCGTAGATTTCCCATGTTAACATGTTACTTTGAGTTCTTTTCTTAAAATCTCCACTTATATTTTGTTATCTCAGGTGAACAAAGCTGGTTATCTGATGATAATGGGTTAATTTATTTCATCTCAGGATAACAAAGCTCATTTCTCATGATAATGTGATCATGTCCTGGTTATCTAGAAAACTAGGGTTGTCCGATCATTGATGATGCATGAGGAAAGGTAAGCTTATCTCTTTGTTTGTTTTGTGCTTTTGCAACTCAGGGATAAAAGTTATGATCATCATCAACTTCTCAAGAAAACAACTGACCTTAAAAAAGCAAAAACGGAAGTACTATCACTCAGGACTGCACGTCCACTCAGGGCAACCATAGAATTATGTCCCAGACAAACTCAAGTCCCCTGCAGTGAAACTACCCAGTACAGAAGAGACAGTTCCTAGAGTGAACTCCTCCATCAGAGCCCTGCTGGCCCCACCCTGATCCTGGCCCCTCCCCTCAGTCCTCAGTCCTCAGGAGCCATGGTGAAATCCCTCTGAAGCCTCAGGTGCGTCTCACACTCAGCTCAGACACCGGACAAGTCCGACCTCACACCGGACCACCTGAGACCTGATTCTGTCTGAGTCCGGGGAGCAGATCTCTTCAGATCACAGAGGAGGGAGAGGATTAACCGATTCTATCTTCATGGGAAGTTACTGAAGATTTTTGGATTAGCTCTCCAGAGTAAGGTGAGTCCTTGTTGTTGTGATAGTTAGATCTCTTAGTCGTTTCACTCTGTCTTTGTTTTTTAGTTTAGCTTTACAAATGACAACCAAGACAGTAATCTTTACCTCTTAATCATAGGGATAATAATATAATATTAGACTCTGCGTAATAAGAGCAGAGCGTCACCATGTATAGACATGTAATGTAAAAAAAACCATATCTAACCTAATTAACAAAAACAAAACATATAATTATAATATTCTGTAAACTGATGGAATCACTTTGAAAATCCTGAACTGCCTTTTTATGGAAAATATCACGTGCTCGTCTTTTTGGCAACTTCTGCCAGACCAAATACTTCTTTCTTCCCCAAAATAGCAAGATTAATTAAATCAAATATTATCTAGTGTTTAAGGTTAGTAAAAAAACATGAATTCAGTAGAGACTCAAGAGGTGAATTGCTCATGTTGTGAAATAATCCCACCAAAACACTACATAATCTCTCTAAATTCACTTATGCACATAGAAAAAAAATCACTTATTTGAATTATTGCTGTAAATTATATTTATACAGTTATTAAAAATTATCTTAATGATTTTTTTTTAATATCAGCTGGTTTTGGACCTATATTTAAAGTGAAATCTGTTTAAATATCTGTTTAAAGACACAATATGTACTGCAGTGATGATCTATCTTCTACACATAAGTTTGGAGTGACTCAGTCAAATTTACACCTGATGTATAATGACGCATTCATGCTGTTTAACTTGCTTTCATACATTTATATGCAGCATTTTTGCACTAGACCTTTACAAAGCACATTGTTTGTGACGATGAAAAGCCGTCATTAAAAAAGGAGTGGCTCTGAGTCTGCACCCAATCACATTCCCCACGTGCATCAGGGCGGCTTGACTGACTGACAGAACAGCTTTTCAAAAGTTATTCCAGTGAGAATTTTTTAATCCTGGGCGGGTGAGTCTATCAGAGACCTGTAGTTTGGATCTGTTTTTCATCCCTGCATCAGAAAGCGATTTAAAATCCCTCTCATGATTCATGTCAAGTGGTTTTATTCAAATGAATTGTACTTTCTACAACATAATTTATCAAACAGTAGAATAACCAAAATAAACTCTACTAAGAAAAGAGCAGGAGGCCAACAACAGGTTGGAGACAGTGCAAGGTTCTCTGACTACATCAACACTGAATCCTGATTCTCTGATCTTCTAACCCTCTTCTGTTTCCTTCCTCTCTCCAGGTTATCTGAGCTTACAGAGTCCTCTTCACCACAATGAGTTGGGGGGCACTCTACGCCCAGCTGGGCGGCGTCAACAAACACTCCACCAGTCTGGGAAAGATTTGGCTCTCTGTCCTTTTCATCTTCCGCATCACTATCCTGGTTCTTGCTGCAGAGAGCGTCTGGGGGGACGAGCAGTCAGACTTCACGTGTAACACGCAGCAGCCCGGCTGTAAAAACGTCTGCTACGACCACTTCTTCCCAGTTTCACATATCCGCTTGTGGTGCCTGCAGCTGATCTTTGTGTCCACTCCAGCCCTGCTGGTGGCCATGCACGTGGCCTACAGGAAGCGAGGGGATAAGAGGACCATGCTGGCATCCAATGGTGCTGATAAGGCGACAGATAATGACCTGGAGACTCTAAAGCGGAGGCGTCTGCCAATCACAGGCCCGCTGTGGTGGACCTACACATGCAGCTTGTTCTTCAGGCTCATCTTTGAGGGAGGGTTCATGTATGCTCTGTACTTCGTCTATGATGGTTTCCAGATGCCCCGGCTGGTAAAGTGCGAGCAGTGGCCTTGCCCCAACAAAGTAGACTGCTTCATCTCCAGACCGACAGAGAAGACCATCTTCACCATCTTCATGGTGTCCTCTTCGGCCATCTGCATGGTGCTGAATGTGGCCGAGCTGGGCTACCTGGTCGTGAAGGCCATCATGAGGTGCACCAGCAGGGCGAACAGGAGGAAACATAACTACACCAACACGGACAGCATGTCCCGGGATAACGCCCTCAACAAGAAGAACGAAATGCTGCTGTCTTCGTCTTCAGACTCTTCTGCCAATAAGACCATGTGTTGAAGGACCACCGTCTGTGGTGGAGTGTTACAATGAAGAAAAGCACAAACAGCAGATTCAAGAACTTTAAACCATCAGAGTTTGTGTTTTGAGTTAGGGACAGAGATGTTTTCATGGGGAGGTGGTCGCTTCTGAAGCAAATGATGAGACAGTAGGAGCTGAAGATGACCATGAGTGAATTAACGGCACTCCAACAGTAGTGACAGCGCTGTATGAGATTAATAGTTGCTCTTAGATTCTCCTTGATGCAAAAACAATCTGGTTCTAATCTTCATCATGATTTAAATGTGGTAGTATTCCCACCAGTGAGTGTTACTTTGAGAGCCTGTTTTTGCTCTCACAACAAAAAGCTGCCGGCTTCTAAAAACCGTTAGTCCGTAGAGAACTGTCCTCCTCACGAGTGTCACCTTACTTTTCATACAGTGGCTGTTTGATAGTGTCTTGAAGTTTTAATTTATTGATTAGAGTTTGATGTTGCTTGAATGTGGTGTGCATTGCTTGAGTGTGACTGGTCAGGTCTCTGAACCAGAGGTGAATGAGTCTACACTGACATCTAGTGGGCGTGTGGCGTACTTTCCACGAGCGCGAACACTTCACTGAAGGATTCTTTGGTGTTACAGAAGAAGAACGAGGAACAAATGAAGTCGAATGAAACGTTGTAGTGACTAGTTTACATCAGCTGACACTGGATCTTAATCATGTTTGGTTTTAAACAGTAATCCATTAACACTGTTGAGTTTTGTGACCCTGTTGTAATTGAACCGAGTGACTGTAGCATGAAAATGTGTTGTAAAGTGACTCTAGAGTTTTTCATTCATGTTTGTTTGTTGTTTGTGATAACAGAGATGTGTGTTGCACATGATTAGAAGAGTTTTAACACATGGAACCACACCAGAGCAGTTTCAACAGATTTCACGCTTCTTGCTGTTTAACCTGATCTCTTTTACTTGAATGAAGAGTATTTAAATCAAAGTGTTGCCTTAACTTAAATGCATAAACAAAGTGACAATGTGTTGCATAATTTAACACATGCATGTCTGGAGAGACTGGATTACACAAGACTATTTCTTGTCTCCCAAATTGTGAGTTGTATGATTGGATGTGAAACTGCAGCGTTTATGTGGATATCAACATTTTCAAAACGAGGCAAAAATCTACTTCCTGATGAATCTGCAAACTCTGAGTTGGCTCTAAATCTAGTCTCAGACATACTGCAGGTTTGGACTTGTGTTGTGCTGACCCCAGCTGGTTGCATCAGCTTCCTTCACGTGCCTTATTACAGCTACAACAAAAATCACTGCCTGACAGTCTGTGTGTGAGCATGTCTTTGTCCTGCACACGTTCAGGACAAGACGACACGTCTACATTGGGGAAAAAGAGATTAAACTTATGTGCATGTGGTTTAGTGTTGTGATAATTAGATGCTTTTTTATATCAGAATCAGTTAGATGTCTAATACAAAGAAAGTCTAGATGATTTGTGCCTTGGATGTTCATCACTGATGCAGACGATGCCGTTCTCTTGCAGCATGTTTGACACTCTTCCAGATCAAATCGTGCATCGTCACAAACAAAGACTCTGTACAGGGTTTAGAGACAGTCTTTAAAATGTGTTTGTCTGCTCGGCGCTGACTTAACCTTTCTGTTTCCTGTAACAGCTCACCGACAGTTTGATGCTCTTTGATATGTGTGATGCAGAGCGTTGGTTTAATCCGGGACCTGCCTGATTGTTCCGGTCCCGTCGTGTCTTTCTCTCAAACATAGAGATCTTCTTCTTCCATCTTTAGTCTACTGAGCACAGAAACGACGTAGTAAAGAAGAGAGAGAGAGCGCACTCTTTACCAAATGAAGAAATCAAATGTTTATGATTATGTTTTGTACTAAGATATTTTGTTACACTCGCACTTTGATCCTTGAAGTAATTTTGCTCTTTGAAATTGTTTTTCATAAATCAGTGAAATCAAAAACTATGTGTGGTTTATTCTTTCCTGTTTCAGAGTGACCGATGTTTGCAGAGGTTTTAAATGTTAATACAGCTCCATGTTATGCCTGAGTTGTGTTTTTAAAAATATTTGTTCCAAGATAACCAAAGATCAAGATTTCACAACTCTCTCTGTGTAGTGTTTTTTTATGCGGAGTAAATTTAATACATAGGGTAACCTTTCTTTGATAATGACATGATAAAAGGTCCTAAAATACTAATATTAGTACTACAGATGCCTCTGATGCTTACAAAGGTTCAGAATCAGAATCAGAATCAGAATCAGCTTTATTCGCCAAGTATGCTTGAACACACAAGGAATTTGACTTTGGTAAACTGTGCTCTCTTTGTACAAGGCAGAATAGGAATAAGAATAAGAACTACAATAAAAAATAAAATGAAATATAATAACAATAACCTTAGCTATAAATACAAAGAAACAACAAATAGCTTGACTAATATGTACAGGCTAAAATAATATGATAAAGTGCAGTGGTGAGTTGCAGAGGTAGTTTTACATTATAAAATAGAAGTTAAATAATACAAAAAATAGAAATATGGAATTCTGCTTGAGAATTGTTGCATTGTATATCTACATGTATATTTACAGAGAGTATTTATCTGACAGGTATGACACTGTTATGGTTTAGTGTTCATCAGAGTGACAGCCTGGGGGAAGAAACTGTTCTTATGGCGGTTGATCAGGTATCAGTAAGTATTCCCTTCCATGCATCAATCCAACATTATACTTCATCAGCCTGCAGCCGAAAT
Source organism: Notolabrus celidotus (assembly GCF_009762535.1). Lineage (NCBI taxonomy): Eukaryota > Metazoa > Chordata > Actinopteri > Labriformes > Labridae > Notolabrus > Notolabrus celidotus. Next base: position 32,163,517 of record NC_048281.1, on the reverse strand, counting down.
CAGTTCCTCTATGTACACCACAAATCATTGCTTCAAACCATCACGCCATTTTATTTAGTTTATTTGATTAGGACAAAGCTCTCATCAATATTTCAGCAGTGTGCCTAAATGTAAATATGTCGGAATTAGCACAATAGCTAAATTTTATCTGCAGTCAAAAATCAAGGGGTGCCAGTGGCCTAGTAGCCCATATATTGAGGCTATCGTCCTCATCTCAGAGGTTGCTGGTTCATCTCCAGGCCACGACTATGTGCTGCATGTCTTCCCCCCTCTCTCTACTCCCCACATTTCCAGTCTCTTTTCAGCTGTCCTATCAATAAAGGCAAAAATGCCCAAAATAAATATAAATAAAGAAAAAAAGATGAAAATTGTCGGTTCGAAATATTATACTTCCTTATTATGTTGCAATAGTGGAGACGGAGAGCATTACTATTCAAGATTTTGATGCATTAGGCCAAGTTCAGGAGCAGGACCACACCTCAGACACGCCTCTTCTTATAAGGTCAAACCTCTCCTTCTCCTTCCCTTTCGTTCTCCACACCCTTCCCTTTTTCTTTCCATTTCTTCTTACCTCCTATATGTAAAGACAAACAACGAGAAATTCAGACTCATTATTCCAGTCGAATCAATAAATCATTGTTAAATTGCATCCTGTTGACGGACTGGTCCTTGCTACATAAACTGTTGTTTTGGAGGGAGGATGCAAAGGCTGATTTCAGGTCAATAATCACACCTTAGTTACAAACAACAACAGAGGAGCTCTTGGAGAAATTCATGTTATTCTGAGGTGGGAGAATGTCACAAATCAAAGCAAATCAAAAAGTAGCAAATTTAATTTGAGTGTCTCTCCAAATCTTTTTAAAGGTTACAGAAAATATAAATATTTGTTCATGGTTTTTTTTAAGTTATGACTTGGTGTCTGTGCTACATTATTCAATCTTTGTATGAGTTGGTTTAGGTTTAATATAGAGTCCAGACTGGACCAATAATGTCACATCCATTATTAGGGTTTGGATTAGTAATCTCTTCCTCAGATTCTCATGTAATGTCTGATCTCTTAAAATAAATGGTTAGTACTTAAATCTTTATGAATCCACTGTCAGCAGAGTTTGAAGAGTTTTGAAAGAGACTTCAGGGAAACTCTGATTCCTTGGAAAGCTTCAAAGCTCGCTCATGTTTGGTAGAAATTCTTTGAAGGTTTTGGAAAGATTTCGGGCACATTTTTGGCATCTCTTGCGGAAAGGTTTAGTAGGGGTGTGGTGTAATTTTAGAGAGACTGTTGAGTCTGTGGATTCAATCATGCATGGGCACAATGATGCAAAGCAAACATGTCTGTCTCTCAGTTTAACTGAGCTCTCAGACCTGACAACAACAACTAACTATCCGGGACAGGCAGGCAGGCAGGCAGACCACAGGCCGAGAGAAGACTTCACATCTAAATTAATTTATTTTGCAACTTTGAAGAAAGTTAGTCAGAGCTGTAAGAGAGCAGCCTTGTAACAGAACTGCAGAAGGCTTCCTGTTGAGAAGTTTTAATGTAGTTTTTTTTATAACTTAATATAATCATTGTTCATTTTAATGTCACTTTATACTTATTTCAATATTCTATTTTTTTGTTTTATCTTCAATTTATTTTTTCAGTTTTATGTTATTACTTCTTTTATAACTATTTCCATTTATTGTTTATTTATTTACATTTTTTTGCAACTAGTGCGCATTACTCTCTACTTCAAAAATCTATTTCTGCTTCATGTTTATGTTATATTTGCCTTCGGTCTCAGCAGATGTGTGTCTAACATGAGTCTGGTCCTGCTGGAGGTTTCTGCCTGTTAAAGGAAGTTTGTCCTTGCCACTGTAACTTGCTGAATACAGCAAAGTGCTCTGCTCATGGTGGATTAAGATGAGATCAGACTGAGTCCAGTCCTATAGTGCGTTCTAGAACTGCTATGTTAGTAAGGAGTCTTCAGATAACACATGTTGTGATTTGGTGTTTTATAAATAAAGATTGATTGATTGATTGATGTTACAAGCAAGTGTCACTTTCACCTAATCACTGCATCACCTACATTACACATTAGGTCGACAGCATCTGAGGTTTGTTCACAGCTTGATGTTGCTTGACTGTGCATTGGAAAACTAACAGGTCAGGTCTTTGTACCAGAGCAGAACGAGTCTTCACTGACATCTAGTGGCTCAGAGCGAAACCTCCTCATTAAAGCTTGTATGAAGAGGGAGTCCAATCATAGACAAAAGCTCTGGAGCATTTCTGTTTCCAGTAAAGGAATAAAGTGTAGTGCACTGATGTGGATTAAATCAGAGGTGTAATGATGAATTAAAGCGTACTATAGGTGTGATTGTTGTAACACATGTAATCCAACAGGTGTGGAGGAAATCAAGGCATGACCTCAGTGACTGCTCACACAGTCGAAAGTTTTAAAAGATCTTCTCTGCTTAAGAAGAGGAGCATGAGATTTGGCAGCTGGAGGGGGGTGACTGATCAACAGGAAGGAAATCGGTTTGCATGACTGACCTGTCCCTGACCACCTCACACTGAACTCAGCCACAGAGACACAGGCAGACTCAGACTTGGCCTGGTTTACTGTCAGACTGGCCTGTGCAAAAAAACCTGCAGGAATCCACTGGAAAGAGCATTTCTGTGCGTGGCATTAGAAGATATCTACATGCAGATACACAGCACAGTCTTTAAAAACCAGTGACCACACTATCTATCAGTCTCCAAAGCTGGCAGGTGTGTTTGGATGACCAAAAGGCATCACTTTATTGAAATGCAAGCTTCAAGCATATCTTTGCTAAAGGGTGTTTGCCAAGAACCTTTTGAAAGATCAAATTTATATAAAGATCAGCTTCTTCTACAAAATCATCAACTCAGAGTGATGGAAAATATTCTTGTAGTTGCATGGCCCGTAAATCTGTGCAGGTTTATTCACTGACAAACACACTGAAGACTAACTTGAACGAGGAACAGTAGAATGATAAGGTCGAGCATCTCCCACATCGACATCATGTTCAATTAAGAGACAGGAAGAGGAGTGTCCGAAGAGAAAGCAAGGGTAAGATAATTCTAGTTTACTCAGCTGCTTCTTTCATGACTCAGGAAAATGCATTTAGTCTCTCCTCTCTGTTACCTCTTCAAATTGCAAAGATGTGTTTCCCACTAGCTTGATATTCTTTTTGGCTTCGGTAGATTGATACGGCACAGTTGTGACTTTCTTCAACAATAAAGGTTTTAAATTCTGCAGGTTTGGTCTCGAGCCTGATAAAGAAAAGACAAAGATCTGTGCCTCACAATCACGGCTCACTAGAGGAAGAGGTTTAAACACATGATCACACTACTTTTACATTTTGCTCAGGGATATCCCTTCAATCCATCAATCAGACTTTATTTGTAAAGTGCTTTTCAAACAATGATATTGTAACACAAAGTCCTGTGCTTTAAATTGATAAAAATAGAATAAATTAAAAATAAGAAGACTGCCCATCCCAAACCCAGCCGACCCCAAAACCCACCCCACAATCTTTATGTAAGCTTAGGAGCATGCTATATGCAGTAAATAAATAGATAAATAAAAAATAAAACAATAATGAATTGAAAAAATAAGTTGCTGAATGAACTGCGGAAACACTGAAGGTAAACTATGATGTTAAAACTCTCTTAAATAAAATAAATTACTAAGATAATACAACAGTAAAATAAACTAAGATGCTAGACTAAGAAATGCAGCAAAATAAAACAGAATAAAATATTAAAATGCTGAGAGGTAATCTGTAAAAATCATAAGATAAGATCTGATTAATAACTAAGAAACAAAGAAAAATGAAATGATCCCCCAAAATTAAAGAAAATAAATAAAAATTAACTGAATACATGACATATGTGTGTCAATAATAATCTAAGATGAGACATTATTTACATAAAAAGTGACTACAATTTGAACTGGATAATACATAAATAAAGTAAGATGGACTAATATTATTATAAGACTATTATAATAATAAAACTCAGTTAAAAGCAAGACTAAAAAGTAGGTCTTAAGTTGGCTTTGCACTTGCTGCATTATCTGCATTATACAATCTAAACCTTCCACATAACCAAGATTATCCAGGTAATGATGAAGGAGGAGGTAATCCTGAGTAACAGCAAGTGGACAATGTTCAGTTTGTCCATAAACAAGCTGGAATGCACACACTCTGCATGACTTCTCTTGCAGCAAACTCACCAGGACATTAAAAGCTAGAAAAATGGCATATTACATGAACATTTCACATCAATATTTTTTGCATAAAGCATGTCTGATGGTTACCTCCCAAGAGATAATAAAGTCAGACATGCTCAATGTGGAGTTTCTAACCCAACTTCCAAGAGTTGTTTCCAAATGAAGCTCTCTGCAGTTCCCATCAGGAGACAATGTCTCGAACAAAGTATTTTAGTTCAGCCCTTGAACTTGTGCTGTTGTTGCAGAGTGTACTGACCCCAGCTGGTTGTATCCGCTTTCAGTGTGTGCCTTATTTTAGCCAGCTCACTAATCACTGGTAGCCCTTTAAACACAAGGAACTATACGACCCATCTCTGGGTGAAAATGTCTTTGTCCTCCCACCATCCAGGAATAGCCGAGTCAGATTACTCACATCTGTGTTGTTTAAATAAAACTCTGAGGACAGAGATACTGTCATCGAAAAGACTACAAGAGGGTGTATGATACATGGAGGACAATCAGTTGGATGAATCAATGCAAAAGTTATTAAATGATATCTGGATGAGTGCTTCACTCACATTACATAACTGACTAAGCTGATTCAAGTTGTGTTATGAAGTGTAATGTTGACATTCTTCAGCTGGCTAAAGCTCCCTGCTCCCGGCCTCAGTAGAAAACAAAGATCACCTATATATTATTATACACTGCTCAAAAAAATAAAGGGAACACTTAAACACCCATCCTAGATCTCAATTAATGAAATATTCCAGTTGAAAATCTTTATTCATTACAAAGTTGAATGTGTTGAGAACCAAATAACATAAAAATGATCAATGGAAATCAAAATCATTAACCCATGGAGGTCTGGATTCAGAATCATACTCAAAATGAAAGTGGGAAATCAGATTTTTGAGCAGTGGACATTTTATCTGCCGTGCATTGACTTTTAATTATTATCTATTAATGCTTTATTTCTGATGCCAGGCTTTTCAAATCAACACTGTTCACTGACAACCTCAGTCCCACCATGTCTCTGTTCAAGCCAGCAGAGCTCCATGTTCCAGGTTCTGATTTGTGCCTCAGGAGTTTTTCTTACTCTTGTACTTTGACCCTTTAAGTCTTTCTGTTCTTTAGACTTCCTTTCATAAATAATAATCCGTTCCTTGTAAACTTCTGGATGATGCCCTGGATTCTTCAAATACTCAGAGAGCCTGTTATAACCTCACCTTGTGTGTGTTTCTTTAATGGATGTCAGGTTTTGGAGAACACCGTGCGTAAAAGTGAGTTTTTTGCTGACCTCGTCTGATTACTTGAAACCTGTGGAGGATATTTTTATTCCATAATCACTGCCTCTGCCTGGATTTTAAAGGATTTCATGGACTAGTTTTGAAAATGTGTTGAGGTGATTTTTCTGGAGAGTTTGGGGAGCATGTTCAGGTTTAGGAGAAGTCGTTCGGAAGTTTTGGAGACAGTTTTGGACACATTCTCGGCAACTTTTTGCGCACAGTTTTGGACAGCTTTTTGGGGAGGTTGGCAGGGGCGTGGTGTGACTGCGGACAGGCTGATGACTCTGTGGATTCACTCATGCATGGTCACACAATGTGACAGTCCAGACATGGCTGTAAACGGGAGGCAGCTCCGTTTGACCGAGCCCCATCTCCGACTCCAAGCCGCCTCCAAAAACTAACAACAACAAAAGGGAAACTTCTCCTTGCGCAAGTGACCGGGCCCGGGCAGCAGGACAGCAGACCCCACAGGCCTGGAGACGTTTGTGTTTGATGAGTTTGTGAGGCAGCTTTAAAAAAGAGAGTTTGTTGATCTGTCACAGAGGGGACAGGTTTTGGATCAGGGAGACAGAGGGAGGGTCGCTGCAGCTGCGGGAGGTCTACACTTTTCAACGCACTCAAATGATGGCACCAATGATGGCAGATGGATTTGCTTTTCGTTTTTAAGTATGACATCTCCAGTGTAAAGGTATGACGGATGGCCTGCTGTGAATATTCTCATTTCCTTAAGTGGAATTAAAGTAGAACAGAAGAAACGACTCGTTGTCAGGTAATTAAGAGATGTTTAATTTGAACTTTCCACGAGAGAGACAAAAGCCTGACAAAGCTTGTGGCGCTTAAAGGGAGTCTGGGGACTCTGGCACACTCGGTATTGTCAGCCTGGCAGGTATGGCTTTGTATTTGAACCTGGCTCTGTCTGTTACATTCGACATAAATACCACAAATACCTGTGAACTCAGATTTTAAGTTTGTCAAGGTCATCTCAAACTCAGAAAGCGAAACAAGACTTTTAATGAATGCAGCATTCCCAGTTTTAACTCCCTTTTTAAATCACAAAACTCAAAGGCAAAATATATTTGGAAGGATTTTAGAATCACATCTACAGATTATTCAAATAATCCAAATTTATACAAAAAAATTAAACTTTTTTAAAAATGAAAACATGCAGCTGCTTCTGTGTTTGTGCTCACTGTTTTAATCAAACACACAAAAGTAGGCAATTAATTTGAATTAATTCACCTGTGTTTTTCTCTTTCAGGTGTCAATACAAATTGTGAACCCTGGTCGATGGATTTATTACCTTTAATACAAGAATACTTTAGTAAGTTCCTCCTGCTGTGTGTGTGTGTGCTCTGAATGTGTGAACTTGCTGAGTTTGGAGATATTTCTGTTTAAAAGGTGTTTAAATTAATTCAGCTACCTTTATCATGACACATTTTTATAAGTGATTCAAGTGAAAATGGTGTGGTTTAATCTGAGCTGTTTAAATGTAGTGTAGAAGTCATCAAAATAGTTAAAAAAGTGTCTGGTTTTAGCTTTTAAAGTGAGGAAATATGCATAATTTTATATTTCTGTAAATTTTTTAGAACATATTTGGAGTTTGGACTCTTATCTGAACAAAATGAGTTATTCTGAGCTACAGGTTGGGCCCTGAAAAGTTGTAAAAGACAATTAAAAAACAAACTAAATCAACAAATCAAATTAAAAAGTAGCCGGATAAATGACAAAGTGAATAGCCTTTTGTGCATTTTCAAACTCAAAGCAGATCTTTCCTGAAAAACTCAACAGAATTGATCACATCACACATTAAATATTCATATCTGCTGTATTTACAGTAACCTTTTTACATTTGAAGCCTTCGGTTTTGTGTTTTACAGTTGACAGGGAGAGAGGATGGAGTGGTGATGTGTATCTGTGTATGTCAGTATTTGTTACAGGGTGTGTGTGTGTGTGTGTGTGTGTATGTGTGTGAGTGTGTGTGTGTGTGTGTGTGTGTGTGTGCATGTGCCACACCAGAGCCCCATCTCTGCTAAATGCTGTTTTCGAACATTATATTGTTGATCTCAGCAAATGCCTGCTGGGCAGTGGAGCGAGCAGGTGAGAGAGAGAGACAGGCCTGACATAGGGAGAGAGAGAGAGGGAGAGATAGGGAGGGAGAGAGAGAGAGAGGGAGAGAGAGAGAGAAAGGGAATGTGAACCAGGGTTGAGTCAAACAGGTGGCCTATACAGTATACAAGCTGTAAAAAAGTATCTGTGTGTAGAGCGGGTTCTGTGTTTCCATTTGTTAATAAAGTCTGAGGCCTTCGTGCCGCTTTTTAACATAGAGATATATCAAGTCCTTTTCCTCTGTGTCACTGCGTATCGTGTGTTCTCATGTTTTGAATGTTAAACCAGGGCCTGTGATTCTCCTGCTTCGTGCTTCCACCAGCTTCATGAGTATTTCCTAAACGTGTTCTCATCTGTTTCCCCCCCAATCCTCCCTTCTTTATCCACTCCAGCCTGTACTTTCTCCATAGGCTAGAAATCTTGAAGCATGGGCGACTGGAGCTTTCTGGGGCGGCTGTTGGAGAACGCTCAGGAGCACTCAACGGTCATCGGCAAAGTCTGGCTGACTGTCCTCTTCATCTTCAGGATCCTGGTGCTGGGGGCAGCAGCTGAAGAGGTCTGGGGAGATGAGCAGTCTGACTTTACCTGCAACACCCAGCAGCCCGGTTGCGAGAACGTCTGCTACGACGAGGCCTTCCCCATCTCACACATCCGTTTCTGGGTGCTGCAGATCATCTTCGTGTCCACGCCGACGCTCATCTACCTGGGTCATGTGCTGCACATCGTCCGCATGGAGGAGAAGCGGAAAGAGAAGGAGGAAGAGATGCGCAAAGCAAACAGGTTTCAAGAGGAGAAAGAACTCCTTTATAGAAATGGTGGGGATGCTGGTGGAGGAGGAGGAGGAGGAGGAGGTGGTGGCAAGAAGGAGAAGCCACCAATCAGGGACGAGCACGGCAAAATCCGTATCAGAGGGGCTTTGCTGCGTACCTATGTGTTCAACATTATTTTCAAGACCCTGTTTGAAGTGGGATTCATTTTGGGCCAGTATTTCCTGTATGGCTTCCAGCTGAGGCCCCTGTACAAGTGTGCGCGTTGGCCCTGCCCCAACACCGTGGACTGCTTCATATCAAGGCCTACTGAAAAGACTATTTTTATTATATTTATGCTTGTGGTGGCTTGCGTGTCTCTTTTGCTGAATTTGTTAGAGATCTATCACCTTGGATGGAAGAAAGTGAAACAGGGCATGACAAACGAGTATGCCCCGGAACGCGAGTCGCTGCGCCGTGTCGACATTGCAGAACCTGAGTGTATGGCCTCGGCCTCCAGAACTGCTCCATCCATTCTCAGCTACCCTCCCAACTACACAGACGTGACGGCGGGCAGCAGGGCCTTCCTGCCACCCATGGGGCCGGCGACTGTGCCCACGGTGGCAGAGTTCAAGATGGACGACCTCCAGCAGGAGCAGTCCCTCCACCAGCCTTCTCCCTCCTCCCACTACTACATCAGCAACAACAACAACCACAGGCTGGCCACGCAGCAGAACTGGGCCAACCTGGCCACCGAGCAGCAGACTCGGGTGATGAAGGCCACCTCCCCCTCCCCATCATCCTCCTCTGCAACCAGCACTGACAAAGAGCAGCAGCAGCAGCCACAGCCTGTGGATGCTGAACTTCTCCTTCCAACTACCAACAGTCATACCAACACGACGGCTACTGCCGCGTCCAGCAGCCCCGGCTCTGCCTCCAACACGGGCAGCTGGAATGGGGGAAAGAGTGAGCAGGAGGAAGGTAATATCACCACCACTACAGTGGAGATGCACGAGCCTCCAGTAACGGTCAGCACAGACCCTCGGCGGCTCAGTCGGGCCAGCAAGAGCAGCAGTGTCAGAGCGAGGCCGAGTGACCTGGCTGTCTGAATCTCTTCAGTCCTATTATGTCCCTAAACCCTCCCTGACCATCAACCCGTCTTTCCTAAAACCAAACCCTGACAAAGTGATTCTCAGACAAAAAAAACACAAACGTGCATAGTGCAAAAAAAAACAAACAAAAAAACATAAAAACAAAAAAGAAAAAAACAAAGAAGGCAAGTCCAGAAGAGACAGGGAGGCAGAGAGGTTAGAAACCTTTTGGGGAAATGTGAAATGACTTCATCAGCAGCTGTTGATGGTTTAGTGCAATCGGTGAGTTGCAGGGAAGTCGAGGCATGTTCTTTTTTCTTTTTTTTTTTTTGGTCTTAATTCATGCAAACCAAATGTGATCAAACTGCGCTTTGAATTCAGACGGCTCTGCTGAAAGTGCTGACTGAAGCAAAGAAAACTGCACTGTCATGTTTCTGCATCAAAATGGACACTTCACCAACATGTTTGGTTTCCAGTTGGAGCTGTTTCTGAGTTTGTCCCTTTTAACCTGGAAGTTTTCTTTTTCCTGAATTCTCCTCAACACCCTCCTGTTGTGTTTGATATATTCCATTCAGGAAGTAAATTGCATTGTGTTCCTCGTAGTTGCGTTTGAAGCTCTACAACTCACCGATTGCTTGATGAAATTGCACGGCAAAGTATGCGACTTTATGATCCCCTGCAGAGCTTCATGCAAAGACAGAAAATACTTGAATTGAGACGGAATGATTTGATGTTTCCTTCAGGAGGAAGCAGTCTGTACAAGAAAGGGGTGAAAGCTGCTGGTGGAATCATCCCAAACAGAAACCAAAGCATTCCCATGATGCTGTTTATAAAAAAGAGCAGAGTTTATAGCCTGCCTCTGTTAGTGTCACCTTCATTAGCATGTCTGAAAAGAAAAAGCTCTCCACTAACTGCAGAGGCGACAGTGCCTTCAAAAAGCTTGCAAGCACAAGGAAGCCACCTTCTGACATGACGAACAACACTGCTCTCCTTATCCACAAAAAACACCAAAGCTCTTTGGTGAGTCTTCAAACTTCATTCTTTTAGTTAACTAGTCGGCAGATCACGCCCTCAAAAACCCCCAGACCCCCTTTTTAATGATAACACCTAGTGATTGAGAGCTACTTTGGGAGTTAGATGATTTCACTGTTACACATTTCATGTGCTTCTTCATTGGTTTTATTCTTAAATTGCTATTTTTTTAAACTGAATTGAATTTTCTCATAAATTGCATCCTTGTAGTAGTCAGTTTGTGATTGAGAAACAGCTACATGAAAAAAAAGATAACCGGCGTTGCGTGTACCGGAAACGCCACGGTGCAGTCCGCCTTGACAGCTTCTACTTTGTTGTGTACATCTTGATTCTTTGGAGATCTTTGGAAACCCAAAACTCTTAACCAAATCTATTGACACCTGCGGTCCTCTGTCTCTGTTGTGTTTCTGTGCTTTTTCGGTTCATTCACAACCAGGCACTTACTTCTTTTTATTCCTTTTTCTCTTTACCACAGCCTGAACCCTCTGTATTATCTTGTAGATTCACCTCTGGAGTGGACGTTAACACTGTGAGAGCTCATCTGTTCTTCTTACGCTCACGGAGCATAGCGACAGGATTCAATCTTACATTTTTTGTGCACAGTATTTTGCAGGAACAGAACTTTCCCAGCAGATGACACACAGGCTAATACACTGGAGTAAGAGCACTGTAGAGTGGTATCAGCTTTGTTTTGTGTTCTTTTTTTATTTTCTGGCGGGGTGAAGAAATAATGGTACTGTATGATGTGAGAGTATCCAAACCCATAGGGTTAGAATGTTTCATACTGTATCCTATTTCAGTTGCATTTATGCATTAAGTGCAAAAGACACAAACAGAGGAGAGTACACATCTACACGATGCATGGGGAAAAAGCAGCCTTTCCTAATCCATGTTTTTTGTTCAAAATGACAAAGACATCTTTGTTCTCTGCATTTGTTTTTGATCCCTTAAGTTTACATTTTGGTAGTTGATAAAGATTTGCACATTTAGGAAAATTGCTGTTCTCCAATGCTAATATTGGTAGTGATAGAAAGAAAGAGAGAGAGAAAGTGTGAGTGAAAGAGAGAGAGAGAGAGCGAGTGAGATGTAAAACTACCACTCTTTATGATCCTCAAAGGAAAAAAATGTCTTACAGTAAAAACACGGTGGCTCTTCACAGAAAGGCAGCATGAATCAGTAACCACGACGATCTCAGGCTCACAAAATGACGAGCTCGAGGATAAAAAATCAACAAGAGAGAGAAAAACGATTCTGGGTATTTTTCTGTGTGTTTACTCGGTATGTTCTCGCAGACTGGTCGGGACTCTGGTTAAACTCAGACGAGTCCACTGTTCAGAGAATGTAAGCTGGGTAGCTGGCCCTTCCCTAACCCACCACAAACCCCTGACAGGATGTTGTGTTCAAAGCCCGTCATCCCTGTGACTCCTCCACACTCTCTCCTCTTACGTTTCATGCAGAGCATGAATTCTCTGGCTTGTCAGGGAGTAGGAACCATCTCACAATGCTCAGAACAGCAACCTGTTTCCAATGCTGTCTTAAACAAGAGAAGTGCCTTGTGTATGAATGATTCTTTTGTAAGAACAAGTTGATGTAAATGTTCATTTACCTCAAATGTTTACAAAACTGTTACTAAATAAATTTTTGTACCATATTTGTTTTTCTTGCTTTTATTTTGATCAACATGCAGAACATCAACGTGAGGCTGCAGACTCACGCAGACCTTCACAAGTCCTGAGCATCAACAGATTCAGGTTTTAAAGGAGGTAAACAGAAACATTGGACAGATATGTTTTGCACATTGAAGCCTGGACATCCTGCTACATGCTTTTTAAATTGAAAGATTTTGTAAGTGTTTGAACCTGAGTTGAAATAAGAACTTCCTCAGGCTGAGCAGATTCATATTTTTCGTGCAACTGATGCTTCAAAAACATCACAGCAAATCAAAGACAGCTTCCAATGTAAGCTAGTTTCTGAGAATTTCTACATATTTCACCTCATCTCAGTATTTTAATTTTATGTCCAACCCTTTGCACCCAGGAGTTTACATCCCTCTGAGCACGAACCAGGATTTCAACGTTAGCAAACAGTGAGAAATCAGGCCTGAGAACCAAATTTCAATGGGCTAAAATACAGTTCCAACATCAGCTTGTCTGACAACATATTTTGTCTTCCTATTTTCATAGATTAAAAGTAGAAAGTGCATGAAATGTCCATTCAAAGGCTTCATTTCAACACATTTTAATTTCATGCAAAAGCTGCAGCATGTTATGAGTTATGTGATATTTAAAAGGTTCAAATATATAAGTGACCAGCTTGAAACTTTCCCCACAGAAGAAGTAAAAAGACTGTGCATGTGCAGGAACGTTCACTGACTACAACAGCAGGACGACCCCTGGATGCTGATGCAGTTGATGAATGCCTGACGGATAATGTGCTTTAGAGAGACCACAAACTGGTGCATGCCAGTTTAGTGAACCAGTAGGTGCAGGCTCAAATCCGGCTTATGCATCTAACTTTTTTTAGTGTTTAAAAAAACAAATGCTGTTCATATCATGTGAATGTGACACATTTTTTAACAGAAGCTGATTTAACAATGAAATAGGTCTGTGGTTGTTTAATCGTCTGCAAATATAGTCCCTGAAAAAACATCCTCTTTTAAAATGTCTCTTTAAAAAGGTGGCCATCATAATTTTTTCTACATCTATTCAATGGGAAAATGCTTAATATACTGTCTTTTAAAGAGTAGAGGAGAGTAAGTAAGAGTTTCCTGCTTTTCGAGGACATCCCATTTAGATTCCTAAACCCAACATCTTGAGGAGATCTTCAACTTCAATCATGATGCAGGAACGCAGAGCAACTAAGGTCTAAGTGCAGGAAACTCAAACAAAAGGAGGTATGTTTGCATGCATATTAGTTCAACGATAGGATTCAGAAAGGAGGCATGGAAGGAGATCTTGTAACCAACACCGTGTGACTTCAGACACTGACGTAAGACTATTTGATTTTTAGGTCACAGTAAGTTTGCTTTGAACTCATGAGAGAGTAAATCCTTGATCTCAGAGTTCAGCAAAATCTTTCCTCTAAACTCTTGGAGAGATCAATGTTATTGTTGTAGTAGAAACAGTTTAATATATCCAACATGACTTGAAATTTTTGCAGCAAATGTTGGAGCCTCCCAGTCACTCAGGCTTTTTGGGATATATTTAACTGGTGCTTTAATTGACGGGTAGACTTCAAGGATCTTTACCTGTCCTCTGTCTTCAATTTCTGAGGAGGCCTTTTGAACTAAAGTTGTACAGGATGACACAAATACACAAATTCACATCCTCTCCACAAACTGAACCTGACTGCAATCCACTGATACCACAGAAAATCTGCAGAATAATAAAAACTCTAAGATTAATCAAGCAGCACAACAATAACTGAAGACTTTACAAATTATTAAACCACAAGGACTTCTTTAAAACAAACCTCAAACACAGTGAGGTGCATCAAGTGTCAGCAGTGTAAGTTAAAGCATGATTGGAGATTGACAAAATCATCTTAATTTTGCAACAAACAGCAATTTACCAGAGTTTTTGAAGCTCATAGTTAAGAGCTGAAACAACAATCCTGAGACACCCGGTGTGAGAAGATGTGAAGATAAAGACTCGAGAGTGGGAGCTCGGTCTTGACCTTGAAAACTGTAGTTTGCTATAAATAACATCCGACTCAAGACACACTTCTGAGCTGTCACATTTCATGCACTGATCTCCATCAGAGGAAGGAGGTCTCATCTCAAGTGTCAAACACAGTAACCTTTATTTTACCATAGCTGTGATTTCCACAGCTGTACTGTGAGAGATGCACATGCTCCACCTCTCTTCTTTAAGTTGCAGTTTTTAAAATATACGTCTTAATACTGTCTTCTTGTCAGTGTGTGTCTCTTGTTAACTGTAACTTCTAACTTCCTGTGTGTATCTGAGGTTGTGTGCCGCCCACATCAGCACCAGGAGAGCTAATAAGTGTCTTTGGCACTACTCTCTTTGTAGACTCTCTGACCTCCGACCTCACTCGCTCACTCCCTCGCTCTGCTGCATTCCAACACTGAATGTCAGAATGTGACGCTAAGTCAGGGGCACACACACACACACACACACAGGCAGAGTCAGACCCACTTCACGACTACATCAAGAATGGATTGGAATAAGACGGGCGCGACAGTCTTACACCTGAGAGTCAAACCTTTAACACAAACTCAGGCTCCTGCTTCTTCGTGAGACTATTCTTGTCACTATTCAGAACGTGATGGAGGAAAAATGTCCAGCTGCTGGGGAGATCTGTTTTGATCTCTGGGCGGAGTGGACCTAAACAAAGTGATAGCCAAAAGAGACACTCATAGAGATATAAATGGACGAGGTTGATCTGCACCCAAGAAGTCTTTAGGATGGAGTAAAATTAGATATTCAAATCTTATCAATCTCATGAGCGTGTTTAAAGCTGCAGTGGGTAACTTTCTGTTTGTGTCTATTTTGGCTCTCCATGTGGACGAATAGCTTTTTTGTGTCTCTGATCTTTTCCTGTACATGCCATGGTCGTCATTTCTAATAATAAATCTCATCCTTCTCTTTTAACAGTCAAATATGTCACTATTTATAATACAGAATACAAAGACAGGTTGTTTCTGTACCATGCTGTCAATCATCTGGTTTAAAACCTACCCTCTCAAAATATAGAAATCATCAGTCTTGTTGCTGCTGGTCTTGTTTGCTTTTGTAGATCATTAAAAAGCATCAGTGTTGATTTTAGTCTGTTTCACAACAAGTTAAAAACTCCTCACTGGAGCTTTAAATGTCTAGCTCGACCTAGCTTAGCATAAAAACACAGTAAAAGACACCCTGTGCACAGCTTTTATGTTTTCTTGCATCTATAAAGAAATAACATATTTATATAAAGGATTTTTGGGGGGGTTGTTGCCTTTTACTGCTCTTACCTGCTAAAATATCTCCCAAAAAATCTCTTAATTGTTCTAAATAGGA
Source organism: Notolabrus celidotus (assembly GCF_009762535.1). Classification (NCBI taxonomy): domain Eukaryota; kingdom Metazoa; phylum Chordata; class Actinopteri; order Labriformes; family Labridae; genus Notolabrus; species Notolabrus celidotus. The sequence continues at coordinate 32,148,024 of NC_048281.1, read as the reverse complement.
ACCAGCTTAAAGGTTAATGAATTATGAGACTTACCGTGTCTTGAGATGTAAGGTGGCGTTAGGTGTGAAACTAGCCTGTGGTTGATGGATTATGGCTTCTCTATGGAAACAAAAATCTGCAGCTAGTAAAATGTCAAAACCAAAAAATGTTTAAATATGATGAAACTTTCAATTCTGATGACAAAGATATATATTTACCATATCATTATGTAGATATAGTCATTGTAGTCTTTAGCAAAGGAAGTCTCAAACCCAGTTTATCAGTGTTAATAATCCATAACTTTTTTAATTGATCTCTTTGCAATTTTTTTCCTGCCATGGTGTGTTGTTGCTCTTCTCCTTCCCTCTGTCACTCTCTCTCCTCTGAGCTCTCCAGGTGCTTCTCGTTCAGTCACTGATTGAGCTCACCTGTGCTGGAGTGGCAATCAGGAGCAGAGCATAAAGAGCAGCTGCTCATGTTTAGACTTTTAGCTTCTCTCTTTCTTTAGTGTTTTAGAACAAAGCTTCCCAGTTCAGCTCATCTGCAAAACAATGATTTTACAAAACAATGGCTAATGTTAGCTCACAGTTTCATACTTACACACATACTGATAAATAAATATTAGAATGATTTCTTGGATTTGAAGCCTGTAGAAGACTTTCCAAGGATTTGAGTATGCTTGCCTCAGATTTTCATAGACTTACTAAGTTTCTAACAGGGCCAAATGCTAATAGTTTCTTTAAGAGTGGTTTAGGAAGACCCATGTGGTGCATTTTTGAGCTTACGAATAAAATAAAAGTGTGCAAAAAGATCCATCCATGTGGCAAATGTCAAAGTGGGCCCTGTATTTAAACTGTTTTAGCCTTCCTACTATTGCTTCCTCTCCTGCCACTGATTCTCGCTCTGCTCTGTACCCTGAGGGTCTTTGCTGGTGCTCTCCCTGCCTTGGCTTTTCAGTATGCACATGAAAGAAAAACGAGGTGTGCTCTCCCCTCATCAGGCTTGGGCGTTCCACATATGCACCTGGAAAGGAAGGGAGCTCCCAAAACAGAGCCATACCAACGAATGTAGTTTACTGCATGGAAATGATTAATTATTTTGATGATATCAGGATTATTTCTGGATGCAAAATATTTAGTTCTCTTGATAAAAATGCATTTAATGAGTTTCAGTGGATTTTTGGTGAAGCTTTATCAAACTCAGACTTGTGCACAATATTTTTTTAAAGGTGACATATCACGCTTTTTTCATCAATATATATTGGTCTAAGAGGTCCCCAAAACATGTCTTTAAAGTTTATGCTCAAAAAAACACTTTGAAATCAGATTTTGGTCTGCCTGAAAAACCCTCTTCTTCAGCCCTCCTCAGAACCCTCTGTTTTCTCTCTGACCACGCCCCCTCAGGAAGTGGATGTGCCTCGGCTCTCCAGCACGTTGATCTAATGTTTACATGTTGGCTGAATATACACGGCTGCTCACAGTACCGCGTTACTTCAACCCTCTGAATCTGATCCAGAATCTGATCCTGACGGAGAGGCGCCTGCAGCAGGACCTTTCTGAAGGATTGGTCACAGATTTAGTGTTTCTTGTTGTTTTATTTGTCAGTATGTCGGTGTGTGTCTTGGTACACAGCTACAGCTACAGCTACAGCTATGAACATGTAGCTATGTGGCTATGCTAACTAGCGCTAGCACTTATCCATGATAAATAAAAATCATCCACTAGATCTTCAAATCTGCAGACCTTCGGGAGTAAAACCGACCTTTGTGTTTATTAAGACAGCCTACAACTAGCATGCCTCCCTCCTAAGCTCCTTGTTAGCACACATTTGTGCAGGTAATGAAAAATGGGGGAGGGGATTCAGTATTATTTTATACAGTCTATGGGCTGAACAAGCTCCGAGCTCTGACTCCGTGACAGACCGGATATTGTTGTGACGTAACAAAAACACGGAAGTCTGAAACGGCTCGTTTCACACACATTTACAGAAAGGTGTAGAAATCAAAACAGGGGCAGAATGGATTCTTTTCATTCTCGGGGGGTTTGTAGACAGGGACACATATTTCAGGTAAAGAACCATTAGAAAGTCAATTTTGCATGATATGTCACCTTTAAGCTGTTACACTGTTTGAAAGTAGTCTCCCTGCCACGACCTCTGACCTTTTAAATAAACCTCATAAGAATTCAGGAGGATTTGTCGCACGTGATATTTGGCATGGAGTCTAACCACAGAGTACAGGACATGAGTGCAGGGCTCTTGGGTCCAGTGGCTGAGGAGTGATGGTTGATAGTTCATCTGTTGGCAGGACTAACTGGAGACCTCAGCCGTGTCACTCAGTCAGTAACACGCGACTAAACAGAGCTCAACGCTTTTCAGGGACATTTTCCATTCATCAGATGTTCAGTATTATTATGTGATTAGTCATGTTTTATCTTGCAGAGCTCTAGAGGTTAAGCACTCTGTTTACAGGGCAGATAATTTCCCTTTAAGGTTTATAAGACAGAAAAAGGAAATATGAGTCTGGATTTGCATGCACGTAAAATCTGAGACTTTTGTGCTTCATTCACTAAAACTGGAATACCATTTTTATTTGAAGCCGTTAATCATCAAACATAATAACAATTAAACAGTCTCATCATTAGAGGGGTGAAAGCGTTATGTTTTAGGGTCATGGTAGTGGTTTAGAGCCCGTGGCCCCCGTTCAGCCCCGCTCTGCCCTGCGGTGGAAAAGTTACGACTCCAGTGACAAAGAGAACTGAGTCACCAGTCTACAGCTCAAAGCAGACAGGAGGCTATATTTAGCCTTTAATCACCTAACAAATTCACACTCAGCCCACAGCACAAATACCTCAGCCCCTCTTTATGTATTTCAGGAGTGTGATGAATTTGTTTGTGGGGGGCCTGACCGCTGGCTCGTGGGTAGAGGTTGGTTTGTTTGACAGAAAGGCTTCTAGGTTTGCAGCAGACTGTTACACTGACGGCGCTTTTATAAGATCAGCTCATACAGCTTCAAAGATCTTTACAAGAGTGGCTTTAAAACTGTACAGAGAATAGAAGAAGTACTGTGAATCAGATCTTGAAATAAGTTTAAGAAACATTTATATATCTTTTAATATCACCTTTAACTTATTTGGAGACCACAAAACTTGAGATGCATGGTTCATAACTGACCGGTCACCAGCAGAGAAAGAAAAAGAGAAGAGGTAAAGAGCACAGAAACAGAGAGAGGGTTAAAAGAGACGTCTCTCTTTCTATGACTCTCCTCTATCCCTCTCTCCAACACGGTCTCAGCAGATGTGTGTCTAACATGAGTCTGGTCCTGCTGGAGGTTTCTGCCTGTTAAAGGAAGTTTGTCCTTGCCACTGTAACTAGCTAAATGCTGCAAAGTGCTCTGCTCATGGTGGATTCGACCATTCGCTGCATTTCTTCCCCCACTCCCAACTCCCCACATTTCCTGTCTCTTTTCAGCTGTCCTATCAATCAAGACAAAAAAGCCCAAAAATATAACTTTTAAAAAAAAGCTTGGCCTCATAACGGCCATGAGAACTGGTCAGAGGGGGCACCTTGTGAATTTTTGCCCAGAGCCCCCAGCAGACTTCAGAAGTACCACTGCTAATAAGGGGATGGTGAGCAGGTGGTTTTATCCACTTCAGATCTGGATCCTGCTGTAACCACCTGCTCACTATACATCATCCCATGCATTGAAAAGCTGCAGGGTTTCCTTTGGTCTGAGTCCTGCATCATGAAATTTTAATTTAATGTCACAAGCCTAAATTCCCGCGGTGCAGCCACGAACTCCAGCTACTGACATTTTTTAGTTTAATGTCATAAGCAGCAGGATTTTTGGAAAAGTGTGCTTCCTCTTTGATGCCTGCATGCATGATAGACATTATGAGGTGTCCCCACATGGATTCAGAGTACTGTATAAAATGCAACTCCTCTGAAAAGTGTTCATCTGACAATGACTCGACAAAAAACTTCAAACTAAGTTCAAAACTTTCATGCTTTCAGTCAACCCTGATGCATTTTGTATGTAATAATATGAATCTTTCTAATCTCTCCTCTGAGGTTATTAAACTTTATAAATGATGTAAAGTTGCAGCATGTGTACAGTGTGTGTGTGGTCATGTGGGATGGCTTGTTTTGACTGTTCATAGAAAGAGGGAGGGGCTGCACAGAGAGAAAGAGCATTATGAGAGAGTTATGAGAACAGAGGTCAGCTCTGTGGGGACATCTACAGGTCAGGGAGGAGTATGGACACGGTGCCCACAATGCACCTGGCTGACTTCATGACTCTTAAAAAGTGTCACCTAAAAATTCAGGAAACACCTCAAACCAAAAATAAATCAGGATCTTTAGCGCTCTGTTATAGCAACATTAAAGCTTAACACAAATGTAAAATAAAGATGGTGATGGTGATGACCTTACGTGACCTGAGAGGTGCAAACAAACTCAAAACAGAGCTTGGAACAGATCGAAGTTGGCCTCAGTTTACATCTTTTTAGGGGCTGTTAGTGCCATAAAATGATCTGACTTTAGGGGTTCATTTGAAGTTCTTGCTTTTGTTTTCTTATGGGTGTTTCAAGCTCACCTTAGAGATATGTCTCCATAACCTTCTGTATATTTCAGGGTTTTATAATGTTGTTTTTTCATCATAATAGCTTCAAAAATGTTCTTTAAAGGTCCCCAAACCAGCATTCTGTGCTTCAGCTGAATTCACTGATGAGTGGAGTGCAAGATCTCTGCCTCCTGAGGACTAGCTCATTATTTCATCAGATGTTTTCATGAGATTTGCAGGAAGCAAGAAATCAGGCATCCTGTTGCAATCGTTGCATCCATGCACATGCATCATGTTCCTGTCTTTTAGGGTCTCTGAGGACTTGATACAGTTTGTCTTAAAGCTTGAGCATCATGCATTGCATTCTGTTTCTCATCCTAACTAGTAGCAGCCTCTTCTTTTAATACGATGACCATCACTGGATGCTTTGGCATGAAAGTGATGAAATATTGTGCAAGTGACAGCTTTTAATTTCAAGAGGGTCTGGGGTCAAAGATAAGGCAGAAGGGGATGAGATCCTCGGTTCAAAGGGGAGCAGGGTGTGTGCGTCTGAGTGGCTGATGTGTCAGCAGGAGGCTGTTTTGGAGGAAGATGAGTTTGGTGACTGTGCTGAAGGGATTGTTCATCCCAGCGCTTCACTGTGACTCTCCAAATCCGGTCCAGCCGTCCTAAATTTAACCCAATCCAAGCCTCTCACTCTCCCTCAGCACCATCAGAGCCAGGGTTACACTGTTCAGTCTCTGTGCTTATGTCTTAAACAGTTTGTGTCGATCAAATGAGATTCAGATGTTGTCATATTTAGTTTTTGAAGCTTCTGCTGCCGTCAAAAAACAGATTCAGCAGATTTGTCTGTGCATTTTGCAGGAACATTTAAAGATGTCAAGATGAAAGGATGAAAGAGGATGAACTATGGAGGATATTTGCTTTGCACTTTGACCCACATCCTAGATAAACCCCTTTCCCATCCCTCAGCCGGTCCTGCACCAAGTGTTGAGGCACACAACCTGAGAAATGCATTCGTCATCTATTCCTGCCCTCTTGTCCTCTGTGCAGCTGTACACTGCATCTACACACACACACACACACATCCACACACACTCTCCCACACTGCCTCTCCCTCCCAGTCACTGTTGTTTTATCATTAAATGGCGACATTAGTTCATATCATGTGATTCGAAGAGGATTCATTGCACATTAGAGGCCCTAATCGCCACCTATAGTCTGCCCCCCGGGCCTCGCCCACATGACCCTGCTGAGCACAGCGCTTTCTTTATGCCCCCTGAAAGAGCTGGGGATTGAGCCCAAACAAAAAAAACCCCACGAGGGTGAAAAAATGTTTTTACACCCACCCCGCTCCCTCGCAGGCCTGGCTATGTGGGCGCACACGGCCGTTTTAGCTTTAGATCAATGGGACAAGTTACTGGAGTCTGGCCAACTCTGACAGATAGCACAGAAAGAAAAAAGCTTGCCTCTTCAAAAAATTAGGTTTTGTCACCGTGTGTTGTAACTCCAGCAGAGCAGCTCCCTGATGAGAAATGTGAGCAGAAATGGGAGAGTGTTTCCCCTTTTTTTTCCCTCTAAGCTTCCTAAAAGATTTGAGTTTTCATGCATGTATGGAGGGGGACAGGGCGAGGCTGGGGGTGGGGTAGAGGAAGGGGTGTGTGCACAGGCTTATGGGAGGAGAGGGGAGGCCGCCTCACGTCAGCTGGCTGCAGATGGAACCTCTTGTCAGACTGACACAGAAGCTCAACAAAGCTGCAGCTTGTCCTGCAGCTAATGATGGGTGTCAGAGTTTTACAACAGGTCTGGTGATGATGATGATGATGATGATGGTGCCGATAAAGCAGGAGACAACCAGCCAGCTCTTGCAGGGAAGGGTTCACAGCGAGGGGGTAGCGCCACCCATTGGTAGGGACATGACGGTGCCCTTTTTCACACACATGGACGAGTGTTTTGTTTTGGGATGAGGCCAAATCATCACATAGAGCTGCAGATATCACATTCATCGTTCAATTTACCTTCTGGTCTAAAAGCTGATGCATACTAACACTTATCAGCTTCACGTTATACTCTCTGATAAGTTGCTTTGACCAATCTGAAAACACACACTTTAATTTATTATGACTAAATCCAAACATGCTCACTAAAGAGTCTTATATGTGTGCTAAAAATACTCCCAAGCAGATGTTCTGTCAGCCCTTATTAGAGCTACATGTGCTTAGAATGAACAACTCTTGATATGTGATGCATTTTTAAGGCAGGGCACCCTTGGTTTAGAGCAGGAGTTTTCAGCAAGCGACCCCCAAAATATATATAGGTGCCAAAGACTCATGTCCCCCACTGTCCCTCAAAGTGATTTAATGTGGCTTCATTTAGCTGGTCTGCAGAAAATGAGCCTACCTATATGAGCATGTGTCTGTGTTTCCTGTGCTGTTATGAATTAACCTGCTGCTACTGATGCTTTTGATAATTAACTGTTCACTAACCCTAAACTTAGGAGTCATATGGAGAAAAGAAAGGCAAAAAACTAATTACATTTTCTATTTTCAAGGTTTTATTTCAAGGTTAGCTACTATTTTTGTCAATATTTTTTACTATAATGTGTAAAATGTACTATTTTTAGATAATTCAAAAGAAAAACCCATTCTGGAAGACATTTCACGACCCCCCATTTGTGTCTTGTGACCCCCCCAGGGGGTCCTGACCCACACTTTGGGAACCCCTGGTTTAAAGTGCTGAGAGGAGGATAAATTAATTATTTGTTTATTTATTTATTTGTTTATTATTTTTCTTAGTATTATTTTAACCATTATTATTTGAACCCATACATATCTATTTATTTCTTGTATTCACCTGATCTTGTTAATGCTGCCTTATTTTTAACTTTTATTTCCACTATTACTTATTTTATTAATTTTACTGTATTGATTTTATTTTATTTTTAATTATTTTATTTATAATCATGCCTTTTATAATTGTACCATTGCTGTTGTTTCCTGTCTCTGTTATTCTGTGAAGCACTTTGGGCTGCATGTTTATATGTATGAAAGGTGCTACATAAATAAAGTTGAGTTGAGTTGTGTTCTGTTCTGTTGCTGTATGATGGACTAATTTGCAGACGATAAGAACAGAGATAAAGATCTGTAGTAGCTGCAGCCTTACACATGCATAGCCCACACAATGCACTCATGCATGTGCACAAACTAGAAGACATGGAGCAACTGAAGTATCTGACATACAACAAGAAGAAGAGTCAAGAAGAAGTCTGTGTTGTTTCAGACTCCCAAGGACGTTTAGAGAGAGACCCCTTTCCTGTTTTGGGACTTACAGGGACAAGTTTCTGCGACCCCCAGGTCAACGGAGCTGGAGGACAGTACAATAGAAGACCAGATGTTGAGATAAGTTTGTGCTGTGTAGAAGGCCATGTCGCTGGCTCTCAGATCTATAAAAGGTGGTGGTCAATAGCAAACAGGGAAGACACAGATTGGTATGCTGTCTTCCTGCTGTCGTTGTTTCTTGTAATAAACGTATTACTACACCAGCAAGCCAGCGTCATGAAGTTCCTTCTACATCTACACATCACAGACGGTCAAGACACAACATCTGAGGAAGGTGGGCTAATCCCTAAAGACAGATTTGAATCTGATTCAATCTGGGCCAGGGTTTTCAGACAGACTTTTGTGGTTTGAGTTTTGTGCAACCAAGGAGATAATGTGGTGTCAGGTGTGTTCTGGTTTCTAGTTGTGTTTCTGACCACTCTTGTTCTGGCGGGAAAACCGCTCGCATGGAGAGCAAAATGTTGCCTCTCACATGTGTATACGTCAAACCTTGGTGCTACGGTTATTTCTGCAGGACTTCCCCCTCTGTGCATACCCAGACCCTCCTTCAAGCAACTATGACCTATACATCCATGCTTCTGCAACACATCCAGGCCTCTTCATCTTATCCCATGTTGCTTCCTGTCGTCATGACCTTGACCCTACTCTCCCAGGCTTTTGCATTGACCCCTGGGTGGTGTCGACAGGCCACACCCCCACTTACAACTGCTGTCTATCATTCCTCTGATAACACTCCCTGCCTCAGTGTCATATCCATCCGGCACCTTGTAAAAAATGGGACGATAGTGAGGGAGGTCAGAATATGGGGAGGCCTCCATGTTGTGCTGGCTTTCACACGCTTTTACCTATATTACCTATATACTTTTAAAAAGATCTGGGCCTTTAACCCTCCTGTTATGTTGGGGTCAAATTGACCCATTTTAAAGATTTTTTTTAAAAGTATTATTTCACTGTGAGACTTTTTCTGCTGGGCTTAATTAGCATAAACAACGTATACAATGAAAATGTCTCATTTCACACATTTGCAATATGTTCATTTAAACTACATTAAAGAAAAAAAAATCTAAATGTAAAATAAAATAAACAATAATGTATATCATGTAAAACTATTGTATTTATTTTTAGGGCTTTTCAATGTACAGTCATGGCCAAAAGTTTTGAGAATGACACAACTATTAATTTTCACAAAGTCTGCTGTTTCAGTTTTTATAATGGCAATTTGCATATACTCCAGAATGTAATGAGGAGTGATCAGCTCAACTGTAATTAATTGCAAAGTCCCTCTTTGCTTTGAAAATGAACTTTATCACCAAAAACACATTTCCACTGCATTTCAGCCCTGCCACAAAAGGACCAGCTAACATCATTTCAATGACACACAGGTGTCACACACATTAACACAGGTGTGGGTGTTGATGAGGACAAGGCTGGCGATCAATCTGTCATGATTGAGTGACTGGACACTGTAAAAGGAAGATGGTGCATGACACCATTGTTCCTCATCTGTTAGCCATGGTTACCTGCAAGGAAACACGTGCAGCCATCATTGCATTGCACAAAAAGGGCCTAACAGGGCAGTTTATAGCAGCTAAAAACACAGCCATGAATAAAGAATGGTACCAGAACGTCCTCCGAGAGCAACTTCTCCCAACCATCCAAGGGCAGTTTGGTGATGAAGAATGCCTTTTCCAGCATGATGGAGCACCTTGCCATAAAGCAAAAGTCATAACAAAAAGGCTCGGGGAACAAAACATTAAGATTTTGGGCTCTTGGCCAGGAAACTCCCCAGATCTTAATCCCATTGAGAACTTGTGGTCAATCCTCAAGAGGCGGGTGGACAATCAAAAACCCACAAATTCTGACAAACTCAAAGCATTGATTATGCAAGAATGGACTGCCATCAGTCAGGATTTGGTCCAGAAGTTGATTGACAGCATGCCAGGGAGAATTGCAGAGGTCTTGAAAAAGAAGGGTCAACACTGCAAATAGACTTATTGCATGAATTCTGTGTAATTCTCAATAAAAGCTTTTGATACTTATGAAATGCTTCTAATTGTATTTCATTATACCATAGAAACATCTGACAAAAACACCTAAAAACCCTGAAGCAGCAGACTTTGTGAAAATGTAATATTTGTGTCATTCTCAAAACTTTTGGCCATGATTGTACATTAAAAAAAAGGTTTAACATGAATTTTCATGAAATCAAGTGAGTTATCCTCATTGAACCACGATCCGTGAGAATTAAAGAACACCAATGCACTAAATATTTTTTGGGTTCAGACACTTTTGGATCATTAAATATCCCCCGGGTCAAACTGACCCAGGAACATTATTGCTGTCCTTAAGAAATGAACAGAACAGGAGGGTTAAATCAATTATTTTAATCCTTCTGAGTAAAGAAACTGCATCACTCCGTTTAGAAAATGAAACCATTTATTGAACACGACCGTATCAGCAGATCCGCCCACACAAAGCATCAGAGTCACAATCACTCACTTTCAGTATATACAGATAGGCACATTCACATTAGGCTTTAAAGCCCGCGACAGCGACTACTGTAGGTCCAAACCTGCAACCTGCGGGGAGAGGTTTGGTCTCCTCTGAGTCCAGCAGGAGAAAAAAATCAGCCGGGTTCAACAGAGTCCTCTGATCCGGGGGGGGTCGGGTTTGAAAACGTCCTCAGTCAAGTTTAAAGGATTGGATTTTTTAAATCTAAATCCACCACCTCTGTTCCTGAAATGTTTGCGCTGCAGATCCAGAGAGAGTAACCATTAACAGCTCTGTTGCAGCATAAAAGTGACGTGGATCCTGCAGAGACAACGTGTTTGTGTTCATGAAGTGTCACACTCTGCTTCTGGAGGAGGGTGTGGGTTATATTTAGAGCAAAAATAGATCGGTTTGTGGTCAAATGTAGCTTTATATTCCTATTTGAATGGATTCAATGTGTGATGAGGAAACAGCATGTTAACTTGATGACAAACCTTACATTTATGTGAAAGATTGAACTAAAACGATGCAGGTAAAAAGATGGGGCTTAACACAGACACATAAAAAGGTTCAAGGTGGTGAAACTCAAAGAACATGATTCAGTCCATGAAAGTAAAAAAAGACAAGTTCATCAACTTCTATAACGAACCAGTTTTCTTTGCAGTGAAACACAGAACTCATAAACTCAGTGCTGACATTTTAAACTTCATCCACGCCGAGTTCAACGGAAAATCAATGGTGGAAAAAAAAACACTGTTTTAAAAGTAGGAAGGAAAACAGTCTGAAGTCTGAATCATCCGTCCTTCACGTTTAGCAGGATCCCCAAACCAGACTATCTAACGGACAAGGTGCGAGAGCGCGGGGCTGCAGCAGGTTTACGATGAGTGACGGCTGAGAGGGAAACGGGACACATCAAAAATCCCACCTGACAAAGAAGAAGAGGAAGAAGAAGAAGAAGACACGGTCGAACTAATACAAAAGAAATAAATAATCAGTCTTTAAAAAACAAAAACAAAGGCTTCTCGGGAGGCGGCTTTCAAGATGAAGGTTTCAGTGGATGTTCTCTCCCCTCTGTGTGTGTCAGATATTTACACGTCAAAGCAACCCAATCTGGGTTTCGCACGCACTTAATGCTACATTGCATGGATGAAGGTTCCCCTTTGTGTCTTTAAAAAGAAACGCAGCATGTTGGTTAGGTTGCCTTTTTCAAGTCCGTCAGAGTCACTGTCATGACTCCGGGCCCGTGTGAGCTGGGAGAGGTCCTCCTGTGGTGCAAAGGTTTTCGCCTGAGAGCAGTGTGACGGAGGAAGAGCGAAATGAAAGCAGCGCAGGTGAGTGTGGATGTGTGAGAGAGCAGGCTGGAGAGGAGGAGGAGGAGGAGGCTGCGGCATGGGAAGGCAGAAATTCAATCTGTGAGGCTGCAGAAAGACGAGGCGACAAACTGAAAGCATCTTTAGGAGCTGGACGATCGTTAGCTGACCTTGCATATCATTCCTGTGCCATCTGTACTGTCACATATTTAATGCAGGGAATTTATGCGCCTATCAGAGATACCACAAACTAAACTATGAACAAAAACAGTGATGCACTAGAAACGTTTTCTGCCTGTTCAAAAGGGAAGCAAATGTGACCTACGAATCAGGCAGAGCCAACAAGAGACGCCAGGATTGAACTTTTATGTCCTGCAGGCTTCAATGAAACTAAACTGATAACTGATTACTATGTAACTATACCTGCGTGATGCATTCAGGTGCATAACGGAGAACATGTGGCTGAAAGTTCCCCAGAATCAGAAAAAGGTGCATACTGGACTTCTCTGGAGAGCTGCGGTTCTTGTGCTATCTGGTGCATTTTAAGGGTTTTCATCTTACCTGCATTGAAACTGTTTTTTGCAAACTACAGACTCAACTGGTCAACTTCCACCTGAGGAAAAATGGGCTGTGCAAACTTTTAAATCTGAAATTCAGTGAGCTAAATGTTTGTAAAGTAGAAATGTTGAAATGTTGTCAGTGTTTGGCTAACAGGTTGATTTAAAAGACGTTGAAGTGGAGTTATGGAAGGTAAGGTGTACATCTGTTGAATGAAAGTTTGAACCTGACGCTTTTAGAAGCTTTGTTTTCACTGGGCTGCTTAAAAGATGAGATTTTGACCTTCCAGCTGGCAGCGAACACAGCGTCCTCCTCTCCTCTCCTCGTCCTGCGGCTCCTGCGTCGTGTGTTAAAGCATGACAGTGTTTTTTAAAGTTTTGAAACTCCTCTTCTCGTCTCCTTATCTGTGCAGTCTGTTTCTACCTGATTTAACGTTTTCTGATGAGAACAAACTACACCTCCATCGCTCACTCCTCATCCATTCATTCCCAGCTTGGTCACAAATGTTGCCGTCGTCCTCTTCTGATAAAAAAACATCTCTCGGATCAGCGACAGTTCTGGTTGCTCTTCATCGCCTCCGTCTTCATCCTCTACTCTCAAAGCGTCCCTGTGCTGGACGCTCCTCACCAGGAGGAGACGGCGGGGGATGCGGCGAGGAGGGGAGAAAGGACCGGACGATAACACGGGGGGAGGAGGAGGAGCACTGCTTCTGTTCAGGCTCTAGTGAAAGCCAAAGCTGCTGTTGTTGAGGCTGCTACTCTCCACCAACTGCATCCCCCCTGTCCTCTTCCTCCTCCTCTTCCTCGTCCTCCTCCAGGTGTGGTTTGTCTGTATAGATGTCTCTGACCATGAGGACTCGAGGGAGGAGGCTCTCCAGGATCCGTCGCTCCAGCGGCGTGGAGCTGAACCACAGAGGGTCGTCGGGACTGCATGACGGATCCGGCTGAACGTAGAAGACATCGAGACGCTCCCGCAGCGATGCCGGGCTGGAGGGAGGAGAGAGAGGAAAGAAAACAGAAAGAGAAGATCGCAGGAGAGAATAAAGGATTGTAAAGATGTGCACAGATAGAAATAAAGGAGAGAGAGAATAAAGGAGAAACAAGAGGAGGAGAAGAGGTAGAGAGAAGTGTTAATCTCTTGTCATTAACGTCTGCACTGTGAGATGTCTTAACGTTCAGTCCTCATATTTAAATAATCAACACTGTGGTTCAGGATGTGAACAGCAATGAGTTATAATCACTGGACTCAGACATGAACATCTTTAGTTTCACTGAGGAGGAAAAACAGACACTGAAGACACTAAAGGCGTTTTTTGACCAGAGGGACTTTACCGGTGGACCCAGGTGGATTCAATGAATCCAATTTACTGCCCTCTACTGGTCTGGTGGATTTACTCCATACGTCACTGCCCTGATTTGCACAATCCACCTGGGACTTCACGCAGGTCGAAACGCAGACAACAATGGGGGCACAGGAACCTTTTAGTTCAGGGTAAAGTAGTTCTGGGGGCTAAAAGACCCTGGAACTCTTGGTCGAAATGCACCTTAACACTCTGTTAATTAGACTTTTAACACACTATGATGGACAACTAATACTTTTCAGATTAATTAATCTGGTGCAGCCAATACTTTCTATCTTTATCATCCTCTACAGGCTCTTTGGTTGGTTTTGGACTAAATCCATTTCAAACATTCCACTTGTTCAAGTCTATCCCGGGTAAATCAGTTTGAATAGCTTCTGGTTTTCTCTAGAGGTGATGCACATTTATTTGAATCATGGGTTCTCTCATGGTTGTTTAATTTTGAAATGTTTAAACTTGCTAATTTAGCATCAAAAGCCTGGAAAGACGACAAGATAAGTCTTTTAGTAGTGTGCATTTTTATTTTTTATTCTGTTATAATTTTCTCCCTCAGTTTCCTTACAATGAATGATCGTGCTGTGCTCTCTCACCCTGGACTGTATGGTGTCTTATAAGCCCATGTGGGCTGGGCATATGATTGTATGGATGACTAAATAATCAAGTAAAACTTCAAACTTACTAAGTTTGTGTTTTTCTTGTGTTTGTAAAATTGAATATTTTGGGAGTTTGCAAATCACTAAAAACGACAACTTTCATTCTCCTAGGTTCATTGTTTTTTCTCATGTCAATAGATCATGAGACCACTATTATTTACAGACCCAGAACTGCAGCCTGTCCCCTAGATTCACAGAGCCCTGCTCCCCCCCTCTCTCTTATCCCATCTGTGTTTGAAATCAGTGATGTAAACCATCGTATCTCTGAGTATCTGCAGGGTCGACTGTTCTCTGCTCCTCAGGATAATTATCATAAAGCTTTATTTATAGTCTGTGGAGAGACACTAGAGTGTGTGAAGCCCTCTTGAATTATTAATCCAGTAAAAGACATTGAACGCACCACTTTGATCTGTAGAGTTCGTAAAGGTGACACTCGTGCTTTTTGACCGGGCAGCACGTCGACGAGCCTCCTGAGTCCTTGTCTCGTTCGAAGTCTTGATCCTCGTCCTCCGATTTACGCTTCCTCTTCCTCGACTCTGTTTGAACTAAAGAGATAAAAGTGCGTTTGAAACTTTAATAAACTCAGAGGATGAGAAAGGCATCTGCAGAAACTCAACTTGTGTGCAGATTAAAGCATTTCTAGATTCTGATAGATCCTGAGACAAATAATCCAGCATGTGGTTTATGTAAAAATCTTATATTCCCATAATAAACATGTTTCTTTTCTTTTACAAATTTTAACTCCAAGGTTATTAACCTATTGAAATCCCTGAAGTAGTACTATAACTTTCTTAAATCTGAAATATTTCAACAAATGCAAATAAAGAATCTGATGTAAAGAGTCACATTTCCTCTCCACTTCAAAGATCACCACAGGATTACGGTGCAGGTCAGAGGGATAAAGTCCCATGATGTGAGTGACTCCCTCCTTACCATTGTGATCCTGAGAGATGGAAGGCACGCGGATGCAGACGGTGGTCTCCTTGCTGTCGGGGAGGACGGTGTCGGGGCCGTAGACGTTGCCGAAGGAGAGGCGGAGGTGCTGCTCCACGGTGCGCAGGCCGAAGTATTTGGTGTTCAGGTAAACCAGAGAGCGCAGCAGAGCGGCGGGACTTTGCTCCCCGAGCTGCCGGCTGCTCCACAGACTCTGCTCCTCCACTCGACCCCACAGCGAGCCTGCAGGGAGGGGAAATACTTCAACATTACAAGAGTGTAGAGAGATGCATGAGACTCAGATTTCAGTTGATGTTTCTGCAGATTTTGGTGACGTTATTTATTCTAGTTGTGACTCAAAAAGGTGCTAAATCCTCACGGCAGTTCAGTCTTCTGTTATTACTTTAGATTAAATATTAAGTGCATTGATTGAAACTCAGTATCTGGAACTCTTATCTGACCTGTGAGTGTCCTCATATCATAAAAAGTGCAATCACAACATATCAGAATGTGAACAGCAAAAAGAGTTATAATCATCGGACACACCAGGTGAGTTTAGAGCTGATTATCATCTCTGAAGAATAAACGTCTTTAAAACTGAATAAACGAGTGAACTCTGCAGCTGAGAGAGATTCTGTTTTACTCGGGCCTGTTCAGACCTCTGAATTTAATTCCTCTGTTCTATACTTGCATTTTTTGTTTTGCAGTAACCTGATTACTTTGCAATATTGTTGCCCACAGTTTGGGGTGCTGGTGGCCTAGCGGTCTAAGAGCCCCACATACAGAAGCTATAGTCCTTGTCACAGAGGTCGCTTGTTTGACTTTCAACTGCGACCATTTCCTGCATGTCTTCCCCGACTCTCTGCTCCCCATGTTTCCGGTCTGTCTTCAGCTGTCCTATCTAATAAAAGGCAAAAAAGTCCCAAAGGTATAGCTTTAAAATAAAAAAAATTAAAAGGTGAACCCAAACTTTATTAAACAAAAAAATAACTAAAAAAAAAGTTGACCACAATTTTACGGTCGAAAAACCCAGTCAATTATTCTCATATATCTTTTTATTATTATTTTTATTATTATTATTGTTTAAAGTTATATTATGGCTGGTTTTAAACCTCTATTAAACCTCCTATTATGTTTGATTCTTAGGGACAGCAATAATGTTCCTGGGTCAATTTGACCCAGGCATACTTAATGATTCAGTGTGTCAGAACCCTCAAATCCCATTTCACGTTGAAAAGCCCTACATATAATTAAAATGGTTTTTCATGGCTTAGATTTTTGTCAATTTTATTTTCTTTATTTTTTTATGAAGTGATGTTGATCAATTATTTTATATGTTGATTAAGCTAATTAAGCCAGGCAGAAGAAGTTTCATACTGAAAAAATACTTAACATTTTTCTTTAGATTTTTTAACTTTAAAACAGGTCAAATTACACAAAACATAACAGGAGGGTTAAAGAAGACAGCGGACAGAGCTGGAAACCCGGGAGAGAGAGTGGGGGGGTGTCATGCAGGAAGGAGGCTGCAGGCCGGAATCTAAACCAGGCCCCCCACCACATGGCCGCGCAATTTAACCACTAGGCCGAACCCATGCTGCAGTCAATTATCTTTAAACAGAAACAGTGCAGAAACATATTTCTGTTATTTTTAATCAGAGTTGTCTACAATGAGACTAGAAAATCACAAAGGTGCAAAGTACAACAGATAAAATCTGTGCAACCCTGAAAACTGCACCATCCAGAGTTTAGTCTTTCAACACAATCATCCACTGAATGAAAGCCATTTAATATCCATGCATCTTTAACTCTATAATCATTAATTAAAAGCAGTAAGATATATTTGATATAAAAAAGGTTTGAGGGTCTTTCACTCACCATCAGGAAGCACACTGGGCTGCCAGTCCTTCAGGACTTTGTTGAGCTCCTCTCCAAACTGCTGATAGCAGGGATCACTGAAGAGGTCATCCTCCCGGCCTTTTGCATGAAGATGCTACAAAAAACACATAAAAACACAACTTTAGATTAAAGTGAAAATAATCCAGAGAGCAGTTTGTGTTTGATTCATTCAGTGTCCTCATATTAAAGAGATCATCACTGCTTTCAGGATGTGAACAGCAAATGAGTATAATCAGTGGACACAAACTTCTGCACTGGAAACCATCTGAATATAAAACATGTTAGAAGTTTCTAATTAAAGTAAAAACTAAAAGTCTCCTCTGCAGAGTCACAGAGAGTTAGCTTCTTAATTAGCTTTCTAAAATGGAGGGGAAGGAGAGCAGGCCCTGAAACTCTACAAGACATCTTCAGACTTTAAAGTCAAATCAACAGATAAAAAGTCACATATAAAGTTCAAATCTTAAAAGGCGTCTCAGTTCTTTTAAATGTTTAAAGATAATCTTACATTTCTTCGTCTGAAAAGTCCAGAAGGCTTCAGACCATGCAGGGTTTCTTTCTGTAGCCATGCTGCTGCTCCTGCTGCTGCTGCTCACATGTGAGAGCAAACAGGAAGACGGTGCACTAGTAATATGTGTCCCACTGGGAACACTCCCCCTGCTTTTTAGTTCCCACCTCCTTTATGACCCAGGATGGAAATTTACCAGGACAAAGGAAGTCAGCTGGCATATTTTAATTTCCCTGATTACATGGGAATGTTTTATTATAATATTGGGACATTTGATAGTTTTCCTTTTTGATTGACCAGAAATGTATTTGGGGTTTTTTGTTACCTTAGTGCTGTTAAAGCTGGGGTTGGTAATCAGATTTAGATACACTTTTTGTTATAGTGGTTAAAATGATCTTTATGTCCTGATGGTAATCAATACATGATGTGTTCATAAAAGAACCAAAAAAAGCTGCTATCCACAGCCGGAGTAAACCTGAGAAAACACCAACCAATCACCGTTTTTTGGGTGCCAAAGTTTTAAACCATTCAAATCCTATCCTGCCGTTCTGCCCGCCTCCTGAGCGTACATTTCCCCGGCGTGCACTCTCCGTCTCCTGCCTCTGCTTCCCCTGACTCTATTTACTGCCCCTCTCGCTCAACCTCGGGCCTGTCCCCTCTGACCCGATGAGGTGCTTTGCTCAGGACTGTAGTCCG
Source organism: Notolabrus celidotus (assembly GCF_009762535.1). NCBI lineage: Eukaryota > Metazoa > Chordata > Actinopteri > Labriformes > Labridae > Notolabrus > Notolabrus celidotus. The sequence goes on along the minus strand of NC_048281.1, from coordinate 32,129,747 downwards.
GATCAGAGTCTAAAAAGCTCTCACCACAGGGGCTCTGACAAGCAGAAGAATGAATGACATTCAGTAAGTCCTACAGAAATGTAGATGTACTGTAGCGTCCGTCCGGACGCTGTAGCTATGACGAGCCGATTCGTGAACACGTTTAGTTTTAATAACCGGTCACTGTCGGCCATGATCACGCCAACCAACAAAACAACAATCAATGTTTGAATGAATGAAGAACTTCTCCTCTTGTCTCTCCTCTCTCCAGCTCACACTCTCTACACCTCTCCTGGTGCCTTCACTGACCGTCAACACTGTAGGAATTAAGAACATCTACACTGAACAGATTTAACAAACAGTAGAGCTGTTACAGTGTTATATATGTGTTATAACTTTTCTCCTGATATCGTGTCACCATGACTGGATAATGCTAGAATGATAGTTGTGAGTGCTAACAGCAGCCATGTTTGTTTGTGTTTTTAACTTTCACTATGATAATGTTTTGATGAGGACCGGTTTTGAATCAGTCACCATCATATGGTCGCAAGTCAGCGGCGTCGTTTTGGAGGAGCTCTGAGGGAGGAGGGGAGGGGTTAGACGGAGTCCTGAGGAAATGCTAAATTCAAATTCATGCTGGTTTTCCGAGACTGCCAACCCCAGCTTTAAAGGCAGAACTATGATAAAGGATTAGAGCCACTTTAAAGGGGACACATCATGAAATAACAACCTTTTCAGTATTTTGCACATACACGTGGGTGTCTAGATGATTAACTCAGTCACAAAATGTGAAATAAGCCCCCCCAGTCCTTAATTAGTGGTCCACCTGAGTCTGATCACACACAATCAGACGGTCACACATCAAAATGTACTGTTTTTAGAAAGGGTGTTTAGAGCTGGTCCAAAACCTCCTCTGGAGCTTGATTTATATCATATTTTGACTGAAACATGGCAAGGATGTTTCATTTAGACAACAGGGGACTGTATTAAATGGTTGAAGAAGGGAATGATATGTCACCTTTAAGGAAGAACAAAAATGTGCATGTTGAGAATAAAGATTCTAAATTTAGGAGAATTAAGTCAGAATACAGCAAGAAAAAAAACATGTATTCTTAGGACAATAAAGTTTTAATTTTATGAGTAAGAAGTCACAATTACAGGCTGTGGTTAATCTATCTGTAGGGTAAAACAACATAAGGTGATATTAGGAGAGCAGCCAGTTTCCTGCATTGAAATGAAGAACGTGGATCATCTTTAGAAGTTAAACTCAACAGCTGAGGAGAAACAGTGGTTACTGAAGCGTGCACAGCCGATGCACGCTTCAAAAAATTGCTCACACACTTGATTTAGAATCCTGATTCTGTGGTGCAGAGAGGCTAAAAGGTGGTGTTTAAGTATCTGGCTTGGAACCAACCTGCTGAATCCCCAGACAGAGGTAGAGGATGCTGTCTGGAGAGTAGCGCTCCCCGTTGGGCCGGCAGACCTCCCTGACGAACCGAGACAGAGCCTCATCCAGCTCCTTGGAACTCAGCGACAGCAGGTTGCTTTTCGACCGAGCTGCAGGGACGAAAACACAGATTTCTGTTAAGAAACCCTCCCTGTGTGACTTCACGAGGTGGTTAATGATTAAGTGTAGCTCACCTGGCTTTGAGCGGTCTTTTACTTTGGTGTCAGTTGATTTGTCAGAAGCAGACATCGCCCAGCGTTTCCAGGCGTGGATGCCGTATCGAGCTTTGAGAGGGAGCGACCGTCCTTCTGAGGGTTTTCCTGATGGATCAGACGAAGAGGACGAGGGGAGATCTGAGCTCTCCTCCACCGCCTGCTTCTTGTTTCCCTGCAACACAAACACAGCAGTTAGGAAAGGCTGCAAAACCAACATATCCACTAAAACAACAGCAACTTTCTGCAAAACTAGAGATGACAGAGGATTACAACCCAGTCTATGAAGATAACACTATCTGTAACCACTAAACGTGTTTATTTCTGATGTCATCTTTTAGCAGCAACTTTCACCTTCAAGGGTATAACCCAACAGAGGTAATGTACTGCCTTGACATCACATTGTTCAATTGAGGTTTCCTAACATCAACTATATTTACTTCCTGAGCTTCTGTAGTAGTTTTAAACCACAGAAGTCAAATTAACACTGTATGTAATACAGTCTACTTTGCATACTTGTCTCTTGGGCTGCGGTCGAGGCGCTGACTCCTCCTTCTCCTCCGCCAGAACAGGAGGTAGAGAGAAACCCAAGTCCTCCTCCATTCCCTCCAGGACTGGAGCCGGGTCCGAGGCTGAGACACGGCACCATGAGTGTTCAGTTATTTTGTTGTAATATAAAGAAAGCTCAGCATTGAAATACATCAGGTCAGGACTAAATCAATAATATGCAGTGTTTCTTATTCCTGGCATGGCTAATGACTTAAACACTCCCTCTCTGAACAGTGTGCCAAAGATTCAACCCTCTCCCCTGACAGGAGATGACAGCAGGTCCAGAAATAACTAGAGGGAAGAATTTTAATCTGAGTTACTGTACTGATCCATCGAAAACAAAGCCACGTGGTCGGATATTACATAAGAGCAGATTGAATAGATGCACACACAGGCAGAAAGAGAGAGTGAGCGCTGGTGACTTCAGGGACATTGTTGTTGCTTCAATCTTGCAGGAATCAAATATGAAATACAGAGATACAAGTACAATATTTAGAGGTCTGAAAGGAGAGGCAGCAGGAGTCAGATATTGGACCTGTAGGGGACATTTGTGTTGCTTATAAAATGACGAAATGGGAAGCTACGTTTGTAATTGTTGCTCTTGGATCAAATTTTTGAAATGCGGAGTAAAAATTAAAGACATTCCTCACATCAACACATCTATCAATTCATTTTCAGCAGGTCTTTACCTTGAGGGAAGTCTGCCTCAAGGTCCAAGTCAGGGTCGTACTTCTCATCCTCCTCCTCCTCCTCCTCCTCCGCCTCCTCCCTGTTGTCATCCTCCTTGTTGTCCTCCATCTTGTCTTCCTCCTCCTCCTCCTCCCTGTTGTCATCCTCCTCCTCCCCCTCCTTGTTGTCCTCCATCTTGTCCTCCTCCTCCTTGTTGTCATCCTCCTCCTCCTCCTTGTTGTCATCCTCCTCCTCCTCCTCGTCCTTGTTGTCCTCCATCTTGTCCTTCTTTTCTCTCTTCTCCTGCTTATTACTCTTCTCCGTCTTCTCTGTCTTCTCCTTTTTAACCTCCTTCCCTCCTGCAGAGCTGCTGCTGGCAGAGGCCTCGTCCTCTCCTCGCTCTCTCTTCACTTTCACCTTCACGGCCTTCACATCTGGTACAAACAAGGTCATCATCATCATCGTCATTTGAATCTGTTAGATTGGAGGCACTTTAGGGAAACATAAAACAAACTCTGTATCCATGCTTCAGTTCAGGTAAAGAACCCTCACTGTACCTGGTTTCTGGTCCTCTGAGATCACCTCAGCTGTGGAGATCAGGTCAGCCTCCTCAGATTCAGAGGGCTCCTTGTTTTTCAGATCGTTGATGGCCTGGACAATCTCCTCCGCTCCCTGCAGCGTTGTGGGCAAGAACACAGGCACAGGAACCTGGGCACACAGGACAGGAGAACTCTGATTAGTCCTTCATCCTCACTTTGCTGGGGCTACATTTTGAGTTTCACTGATTTACATGAACACCTTTACAAGTTTTAACAGGGATAATGTTCAGGAGCTAAAGACTCACCGGTAAAGGCAGAGAGACTGGAGTGGGCGTGAGCTGGGAATACATATTCATGGGCACAGGGATGAAGACAGGCACAGGTATGGGTACAGGAACATACTCTCTCTTCACACCATCGTTTACGTCTGTGAACACAAAGATTATAAGATTAAAAACATGAAGTACTGAGCGGTGGAGTGAAAGATGAGCAGCAGGAAGACATTCAACCTCCAGATCTACCTGGTAAAAAACATATGCCTTTCCTGCATCACTTCCCAGTTACCAGATTTTCTCCTCTATAGTGTGATTTTTTTTAATTTAAAGTGTCAATAAAATATAAGACTTCATATTTTGGTCAGTAGAATGAGTTTAATTGTATTCTGCATGCTTGTCAGCGTAGCAGGGTCAGCCAGGTTTGCTAAGCTCATGGAATCCTGCTGCAAACATGAAATCTTATGGCCAAGTTCCACTAGATCGGTGTCCAGTCCGTCACTGATCCGTCACAGCACCGGATCTAAAAGGTTTCCATTCCAGTCAATGTGTTAACTTCCACTGGATCTGCTTTGATCCGGAGACTCTGATCCAGCAGGTCGGAGTCCTCTGGATCAGATACACAAGACTTCTATTTTTCCAGATGCCGAAGCACGACGCATCAATCTCAACAGAGCAGATGGAGCAGGACAGGAAGTCAGGCACCAAGAGTCAAGTCAGAGGTTTTCAGAGGCCGATAAAGACAACATGGATGAGGAGGGGAGTCAGATATTCATTAATGCAGTGATTAAAACCTCAGTCACACGACTTAAGCTGTCCTGCTTGGACGAGAGAGCATGGAGCCAGACTGCAGCGGATCAGAGATGGACCGGAGATGGATCTGTTGGAAGTCCTGGGTTAGACACTAAATGTTGTCCAACTATTCTTAGACCAACAGCAAGTGCCTAAGGTCCAATCTATCGCAGAACACAACAAATATGTCAATCCATATCTGTCGTTTCTGTTTTCTAGGTGACACTACGTCAGTGTTTGTAGAATGAGATATGTCTAATAAGCCCTTAACCCTTAAAGACCTAAACCATTTTTGGGGGTGCCAGACTCTCCTGAATTTATTTTGAATATGCTGAATGAGACAAATGTGGTATCAATGGAAAGCTGAGAATGTCTGCTGTAACTGAATTTTTAAAGCTTGTTGATACGATAAGCGGTTCAAAAGTTATCCAACATTTAAGAACAAGTAGACACTGGCAGCTGTCCAGGTCTTTGAGGAATAATCAAAGCTTATTTTGAGGTAAATGACACAAATGTTACCTACACTGCTGCATCATCATCACATGTACTGAACTGCGGCCTAATGAGAGTTTGTGTGTGTACCTGTCTGTAAAAGTTTGCTCTGCATGTGTGGTTTGCAGTAGGTCGCCTTGGTCAGGGTGAGCGGCTTGCAGAGCACAGCTTTGTTCTTAACGTCTCTCATCAAACCTCCTCCGGAGTACGCCACCGTACCCTGATTCACCAACTGCAACAGAACATAGAAAACCCCTGAATGTTTAGAATTAAAGCAAACTGCAGCCTCTGATCCAACATCACAACCAGAGACTCAACAGAAACAGACATTTTAAATGTTTTAAATATGTAGTAGGAGCCTGAAGCAGACTTCTTTATACTGAGACCTTTCCAGAGTCTTACTCACCCCGAGTTTGGCCCCCTGCATTTCATATCCTGTCAAAGGAAAATGAGATGCATTAAATCTTCTTACCATAAAGGGTTCTTTAGTTTAACAGAAACAGTCATGCACAATTTATTTTACATCAATGTGATGCCAAAAAATGTACATAAATAATGTAGATTCCTCCCCTAACACTTGACCCAAACTAAGCATTTTCCAGCTCATGGAATAGACGGCGTGTGCTTTTACAGTGAATTTAAAAGGAAACTTGTAGTTCACACACAAACATGCACACACAAACATGCACACACACACACACACACACACACACACACACACACACACACACACACACACACACACACACACACACACACACACACACACACACACACACACACACACACACACACACACACACACACAAACACACACAGTTTGTACCTATGGTTGTGTTTTCAGGGCCTTTCTGTGTGACCATGATGGGCTCGTTCTGCTGGCAGTAGAACTTCAGTAGACAGTCCTGGTCACAGAACTGCTTCATCTCCATTCTCCACATCACAGACTCCGTCAGGTTCCCCTGCACCTTACAGCAGTCACATCTCGCCGCCTAGTGGCCACAAGAGGAACAGTTTCAGAACACTGTAGTGGCCCTTGGTATGCATAAATCTTCAAATATTTTCATTTCGAGCAGACCTTGTAGTACCAGTCGTGGAATTTTTTCCCACAGGTCTCGCTGCAGAAGTCCCGAGTCATGCCGCCGAGCTGCTTGGTCACAGTCCTCTTACAGAGCTGATTACAGTGGTTACAGCTGACACACTTGAGACCCAAACGCTTGATAAAATCCTGCTTATAGAGCAGCTTACAACCTGGTAAGAAAAAAAACAAACAAAACACACAAAGAGAAGTTAGAAAAGATGAAAAAGTAAAGCAGTGAAGGGACAGATAAACTAGAAATCACTCATCTGGACCAAAGGTGTCCTTGAAGAAGCACCTTTAAATGAGCAGCCAATCACAGACGAGTATAACCATTTCAGCGGACTACTTCAGACCTCTAAAGAAAATTGCTCAGATTTATGGAGTCCCAGAGGAGAGATGTGAGATTAGCACCTTCGCTGCAGAAAGGTCTCTTGACTCCAGAGAACTTGACCGTCTCGTGTAGCGTCTTCTCCTCTTGACAGTACTCGCAGAACGTGACGATGCAGTGCAGCTTCTTGTAGTCCTCACAGCATGCCTTACTACAGAACTGATACACCTTATCCTGAAACACACAGATAGATATATGCATTCAAACTGACACAATACTTCCATTTACTAAGATCTGGATTTTGCAGAAGCCATGGTTTGTGCGGCAAAGTGTTCAACATTCAGAATCAGAAGTATTTAATTGATCCCACGTGGAAATTTGACCCTGAATTCAACATTTGAGAGAGAGGAAGGGAAGGTCGAGGCAATTTGATATAAACACCACATCAAAGTGCTTTAATTAGGCTGAGAAAAGTATCAGAATGACTTCCAAAAATTAGAAAAATATGACATTTCTTATCAAGTTTATAAAATTTAACATTTTAGGGTTTTAAAACAGAGTCTAAAAATGTTATCAGCTTTTAAAATCAGCCCATGACTTGACTCATGTTGATGAACGACTCTGGTAAACTCTAAAAACAGACCTATCTGTTTAAAGTAAGGAGACTAGTCCTCAGGATGGTCTCACCTCCCAGTCCAGGACTTCGGGCTTCAGGCTGAACGTTCCTCGGCAGTAGTTACATTTCAGCTGGACGGTGTCGTTAGTGGTGGAGAGCGGCGTCTGTCCGTTTGTGGTCGTTTGGAAAGTAGCGTTCTGAGAAAAGAGGACAGAAAGAAGGAGATACTGAAATATCATGATGACATGCAGCTGATTCATAAACAACACAACCGACTAGGGTTGCATAATTCCAGGAATTTTCAAAGTTGGAAACTTTCCATGGAAATAAACAGGAATAATTCAGGAATTTACTAAATTGAAGGTTGGCTCTTAATAGGGAACTTAAATATAGTTGGGGAAAATATATTTTAGCATAATCCTGACTAAAACAACCAGATTTCATTCAAGTACAGTTGAATGTATATGCTATTCCTCAATCACATGCACATAGCACACTGCTTACTGCAGGGCTATTGAGACCACGCCCCCTACATGCACTTTTAATTTAACATTTTGAATGGGACTTTGTTGGAGGGAGAGGGCCTCTTTTAATTTAACATTTTGAATGGGACTTTGTTGGAGGGAGAGGGGCACTTTTAATTTAACATTTTGAATGGGACTTTGTTGGAGGGAGAGGGGCACTTTTAATTTAACATTTTGAATGGGACTTTGTTGGAGGGAGAGAGGCACTTTTAATTTAACATTTTGAATGGGACTTTGTTGGAGGGAGAGGGGCACTTTTAATTTAACATTTTGAATGGGACTTTGTTGGAGGGAGAGGGGCACTTTTAATTTAACATTTTGAATGGGACTTTGTTGGAGGGAGAGGGGCACTTTTAATTTAACATTTTGAATGGGACTTTGTTGGAGGGAGAGAGGCACTTTTAATTTAACATTTTGAATGGGACTTTGTTGGAGGGAGAGGGGCACTTTTAATTTAACATTTTGAATGGGACTTTGTTGGAGGGAGAGGGGCACTTTTAATTTAACATTTTGAATGGGACTTTTTTGGAGGGAGAGGGGCTCTTTTTATTTAACATTTTGAATGGGACTTTGTTGGAGGGAGAGAGGCACTTTTAATTTAACATTTTGAATGGGACTTTGTTGGAGGGAGAGGGGCACTTTTAATTTAACATTTTGAATGGGACTTTGTTGGAGGGAGAGGGTCTCTTTTAATTTAACATTTTGAATGGGACTTTGTTGGAGGGCGAGCGGCTCTTTTAATTTAACATTTTGAATGGTACTTGTTTGGAGGGAGAGGGGCACTTTTAATTTAACATTTTGAATGGGACTTTGTTGGAGGTAGAGGGGCTCTTTTAATTTAACATTTTGAATGGGACTTTTATGGAGGGAGAGGGGCTCTTTTAATTTAACATTTTGAATGGGACTTTGTTGGAGGGAGAGGGGCTCTTTTAATTTAACATTTTGAATGGGACTTTGTTGGAGGGAGAGGGTCTCTTTTAATTTAACATTTTGAATGGTACTTGTTTGGAGGGAGAGGGGCTCTTTTAATTTAACATTTTGAATGGGACTTTGTTGGAGGGAGAGCGGCTCTTTTAATTTAACATTTTGAATGGTACTTGTTTGGAGGGAGAGTGGCTCTTAATTTAACATTTTGAATGGGACTTTTTTGGTATTGCATTTTTGTTATTTTTTGAATGGGTTGAGTCTGGGGGATGAGTAATATTTAACTCAACATTCATGTTTTTGTTCTTCAATTAAATAATAATTGATTGTTCAATAAAATATTTAACACTTGATAAAGTTCTACTTACAAGTAAATCTGTTTAAATTGTATTATTTTGGATGGATGTCTGCTTAGAACAAAACAAATATTTATGCGTGGATATGATACTTTTCCTTTAAATTCCCATAATTTCCAATTTGGAATATTTCCAAAATTCCCCAGCTTAACTTCCCATGGAAATTTACCAGAAATTTTCCACCCCTTTGCAACCCTACAACCAACTAATCCTCTCCTATCCGTTCCATATGCAGGATTAAAGCTTAAACACAAGAATTTATATTTAGATTGAGATAAATCAATACAATACAAATAATACAAATTATTATAATACAAATGTATATTTATTTAATATGAATAAGTGTTATTTAATAAACAATAAAAATATGTGTATTTATTATAATCCAAAATTTTATAAAATGTACTTATTTATTACATTATAATATTTAATTATTTTATAAACATTATATTTATTTATTGATTTTATTACATTATAATATTTATTTATGTTATTACATTATAATATTGATCTTTTTTATTACATTATAATATTTATTTAAACATTAATTTATAATTCAATATTTATTTATTTTATTACATTATAATATTTATTTATTTTATTACATTATAATATTTATTTATGTTATTACATTATAATATTGATCTTTTTTATTACATTATACTATTTATTTATTTAAACATTAATTCATAATTTTATATTTATTTATTTATATGTACTATTTATCATTTTGTGATGAGGGAATGTCCTGCAAAAATTATTGGGTATTTTTTATAATATATTGAACAAGTCTGAGTGAAATCAAGTATTGTGTAGGCATACTTAAAATCAATGAAGAAGCTAAGTAACTAATATTAAATTATAGAGAAGAGTTGGGATAAATGAAGTTGTCCCACTTATTTTCGGATATGAAAACCAAATCATAAAGTCTTCCTGTTATTACCTTCAGTTTTTAATGTCTGGCTGCACATGTGTGATCATTTTCCTTATCTAACATGTTAAAAATTAACATTTCAATCAATCAAAATGAATAATTAATACAATAGTAATTATAATAATAATTTCTCCATGCCTCTAAACGTCTCCTGGGTGGTGTTCTACATTCTCTGCACGATGAACGACGGTGCATTCAAGTTGATCAGGATCATTTAGTTTCCATTAAAGTGTAAATTTATGCAACATGGTGTTAAAATGCTAATCGGGTCATTAAAGGTTAATGAGGGTTTCATTTTCAAGACTCTGACATTCATTCTAATCAGGTTTCGTCACATTCTGCTTTTACTTAATTGTGGAGACATCGGGACACGGGGGGGTCCACTTTACACAACTTCTCATTACAGAGGGCTCCAAATATCGAACTGGATGTTATTCTGAGCCAATTAAATCAAGTATTTACTGCAGGAGATTAGAATGTATGCATGCTTTTATTATTATTTAGTATTACTTGGAAGAAGAAATAATGCACCAGACGACTTCTTCTGTAAAATGCTGTTTTGTAAAGGACCAACTGTTGTGTCCTCTGGTATGAAATTACATGAGAATCCTCACTTGCCCAGCATGATGGGAAATATATGGGATGTAGGAATAAAAGTGTTCAATTATTAAATGAACAAATATCAAAGAGTGCATACAGGGAGTGCCACTTTTGCCTTGTGGTTAAGTTGCACGTTGGAAATGAACCTGCAGGTCTTTACTCAAGTCATCCCCCACTGTCTCTCCAAGTTTCCTGCTCTATCCACTGTCCTATCCTCTCTTCAAAGACATAAAAGCCCCCAAAAATGTGACTAACAAAGTTGTAAAATAATGGATATTAGCTTCAACTCTCAGCTTTTGGTCTGCCTGCTGTTCTTCAGGTTTTATACAACATATCCCTCTTGAAAGACACTTTGTTTTCAACACTAAATTAGTCTGAGAGAAGATGAGAGCTAGCTTGAGCTTCATCTTGTTGCATCCAAATGTTGTGAAAGCATTTTCAAGCATGACTCATCAAGCATTACCCGTTCACATAAATTATTTGTCTGACTTGTTTGTTGTAAATGCTCGCACTGCTGTAACAGTGAAACTGGGACCTGCTGTGCAGCCTGCGTCCTCACCTGGAACTTGGTGACACACTGCGAGCTGCAGAAGTTGAGGATGTTTCCCTCTGGCAGCGTGGCCTGGTACTGCGGTAATGAGTTCCTCTTGCAGAAGTGACACGTGGGCTCTGTGTCTGCACACACAGGAACAATTAAAGAGGTTACATAAATCAGTTTACACAGGTTAACATGTGATGTTGTCATGGGATGAATATTTGAAATTCTCAGCGAATGAACAAGTTAATAACTCCAGAGAAAGTGTGATTGATATACATGTCCCTGATGTTTAGTCGAGCACGTTATCAATTTTCAGAACTTACAAACAAACAAACTTTAATATATCCAGAGACGGAAATCAATTAATTCTGGGAACAAACTGGAGGCTCCACAGATCTTCCAATGATAAATCCTGATAATGTTTCTGCTCACAGCCTTCAGAACATTATTGTGCTGCTCATTTCTTCTGAGAGTTGTGCAGAACTTTATCTGTAGGTCTTAGTCTGGTTTACAAAACGTCTCACTTTGTAAAAGGTCAGAGTAAAATCTACATTTAGGATGAACAGGAAAGTTTGCAGCTTTGTTTCGCGTCCGGTTACTCACTGACGAAGGAGCTGGAGGTCAGCTTGCCCTTGTTCATGCAGTTGACGGAGCAGTAGGAGCCCATGGTGCCGCCCGATCCGATGCTGTGCAGCACCTCGCCCGTCTTTATCAGCGTTTTACAAGTCGTGCAGCTGGCGAGTTTACTGTTGGCCTGGGAGAGAGCAGAAACATCACATTCAAACAACAGCTAACTCAAAGCTCTGCAAATGCATGAGATTTTATAAGGATGAAGGTAAACTGTTAAAAATGTTGATTTCAGCTCATCTTAATGCCTCAAAATCTCCAACACAGAGCTTTTATAACACACCTCTAGTGATGAATTCACTGACAGCACCGTGGTGAAATAAAATCCAAGCATGCAGAGGAGGAAGAAGAATACTATGAACTGAGAGGGGAACTAGACGGGGAGTAAGCAGCAGATTCATCTGGATTTTCTTGATATTATCTCCATCAAGGTCATGTTTTGGATGAAAGGTTGTTTGTGTGTTTGTTTCATATGATCATCAGAAAACTTCTGGCCTGACTTCAAACAGCGAGAAAGAACGCCGCCACAAGAAATGTCTAAAATCTGGCTCAACCAGTACTCATGAATGCATTGAGTTATTACAGAGAGGTGCATAACATATCATTTGCCTCCCCTCTCCTACATACAGTAGTTTCTTAGATGAACTGATAGTTGACTAGGGATGGGCATTTCAAGCTGAAATACTATTGAATAATCACTGGCATCTATTTGGTGATTTTGTAATCAAGCGCCGGGACAAGGTGGCCGAGGTACTGCTAGTAGTGGGCACTGGCAGCGTCCATCTCAACCTTCATGTCTGTTTCTGTGACGCAGCAGCGTGGCGGGTATGTTTACATTTTTCAGCCATGCTCAGTATTTCCAGTGCCTGTCTGCAATGTTTTCTTCTTCTTCTTCTGTTACTCTTCTTCAGCGGTTAGCAACCAGCTTTAAGACGGTCTGTATCCACAGTCTGGCGGGAATACAGTATAACAAAGAGGAACCAGGGAAAACAATGTCACCCATCTGTTCCTGAAGCGTTGCTTTGAAGTCGATCGTCAGCTGGTGCCATATTGAAAATGCAGAATTCAACCTAACTTCATCTGAGCTAGTGTGAGGTAAAGAGGCGGGCTTTGAGCCCTTTTGCTAACAGCTACAGCGTTCCCACCTGTCAATCAAGTCAGTCATGCCCTTATTTCGGCAAAACTTGTGAGTTTAATATCTTTAAAAATAACTAGTTATAAAATAATTCCCCCCGTACAGTGTGTGCTGATAGAGAAATGAGCTCTTCAGATCTAAACTGTTTTTTGAACCAGGCTGTAAACATGTTTATTTCTACAGTAAAGATCATCTCCTTTGAATGGGTGTGTATGTGGTTTCCTGTGTTTCTGCAGCTAGCCTCTAGTGGACACTCAACTCAACTGCAGTTTTTAGCACCTCCACATGGGCTTCATATTTTAAGACCGGAGGTTGCCGCTTGGTCCCATCCCTATAGTTTGTTTAAGGACACTTGTACTCACTTTAGAGCAGAGCATGTGATATAAAAGGACACAGTAGAGGAATGAGAAACAGGAGCATCCCTGATGAGTCTGCCTTCCTTTTAAATTTCTCAACACTAAACGGAGACAGCTTTTCTTCTCACTTATTACCGGCGTGTTCATTGAGCTGCTGTTACCAAGCAACTAATACAATTCCACCCTCTAATATTTGGCAAATATTGAACAGCAACACAGTTTAGTAGTAAGTCAGTGGGTAAAAACAAAAAAGGGATTAGAAGAGAAACAGATCTTCGTTTCAAGACATTGGTGACTAGTTGCAGTGTCGGTAATAAAACATGCCTCCTCTATGATAACAGATGGGATATGGGTCAAACTACACTACCAGTCACATGTTTGGACACACCTTCTCATTCAATGGTTTTTATTCATTTTAATTATTTTCTGTAGATTAATACTGAAGACATCAAAACTATGAAATAATCTGGTTTTGCCATAATCTGGATTACAACAGTAGTCAAATAGGGCTATCCATTGTGTGCTAACCCTAACTCTGAACAACACAACTGATGGTCTCAAACACATTAAGAAGGCAAGTCATTCTACAAATGAACTCTTGACAAGGCTCATGTTAATTAGAAACCATTCCAGGAGACCACTTCATGAAGCAGACTCAGAGAATACCAAGAGTGTGCAAAGCTGTCATGAAGGAAAAAGCGGGCTACTTTACAGAATCTAAAATATAAAACATATTCTGCTTTGTTTAACACTTTTTTGTTCATTAAATAATTCCATATATGTTCTTTCATAGTTTTGATGTCTTCAGTATTAATCTACAGTGTTTAAAATAAATACAAACTCTCATCTACAAGCTGAACTGTTCCTGATGTGCTGTGCAGCTCTCTCTCCTCCCTTGCAGAGTGTAGGTGTGTCTGTGTGCTGATGCAGGTGTGGCCTCTGATTGGCCGGTTCAAACAGAGTAGCTGTTTCTGGATTGGGTGAAGACAACCTCAGGTGCTGCAGCCTGCTCTGCCCTCCTCATAAGACTCTGAATCTGACTGTTTCATCTGTGTAAAAGGTGCAGGCCTAAGAAGTTGTAAGTAAGAGTGAGTAGCCTCTTGTTCTGTCCTGTTTTCGGTAAGATATCTGTCATTTAGATCACTTTTATTTGTTGTTTTGGCTTTTTACTTGCATCCAAAGATCATTAAAACTGTTGCTTTACTCTGACTGAACCTGCACAGCTCATTTCCTTGAGAGTGGGAGGAGTGGGCGTCACACACAAGCATAAATACTCCATTTAATATAGTGTTGTTGGTCTTCTGTCTTTAGTTCCCTCAAATTTATCCCACAAACTGCTTTAGAAATATTTTTTCTCTCTCCTGAAATTCAGTATTTGTCTTCTAAGCACACTTCTTGGTCATTTTGCCAATTCATTTAAAACAAATTCCCAAATTTTTGCATGCTCTCATGTTTCCCTGCATCTTTACATCTCCTTTTTTTAATGCAGGGTGTTAATTACAACACCAGGGTTATAACTGTGCTTCATTATTTAACATTCTAGCTACTGTAGTGTCTGTTTCCTTGCTCTGACATGTAGTCTTGGTCACCACAGCTAAATAAACAGTGTCAGTGATACAACCGAGGCTGCGTTCAGGTAACTGTCACACACCTGTGGCGTGTCGTTTCAGTCTACAGTACCTGTTTGAACTCCCTGATGCAGTTGTGGCAGCAGAAGCGTTTCTGTTGGCCGTCGACCAACAGGAAGTGGTTTGCCGATGCTCGACTGGGTAGGTAGTCTCCACATTGCTCGCAGCAGTTCATGATCAAGCCGTTGGCTCGGCGGTAAACGTTGAAGCACGCGTCGCTGCAGATCTTGTGTGTCACGGTCTTAAAGCTGACTTCATGCCGGATCTGAGGAGGAAAAAATAAGAAAGCTTACAGCTTTTCATCGCTAAATGCATTTATCTTACACAGCACACTCCTCCCAGACTCTAAAATGTGTTAGTGATGCAGCATGCTTTGCTTAGCTCCATTTTAGAAAGCCTTTGTTGAGTAGAATGCACCTTTAATTGTTAATCAAACAGTGCACAGGTGAGCATTAATATCCACAAAAACACTAAAACAAGAGACAAACTGTGCACAAAGTGGTTCCTCTATCTCTGCAAATCCTGTCCTCTACACGAGAGAAGTGTTAGATTATGTAACTCATCCTGCTTTAACTAAGAAAACAAACCCTGTGGCAGCATATAAAGACATTAAAATGTAAGTATAGAAATAATCTGTCTTTTCTCTGATGAGACTTTTGCTGTTATGGATCATGAGGAGACATCATTTCAGCCTGTTTCATAACCACATAAAAACTCCTCACAGGAGCTTTAATTTGAGTTAAACACAAAGTACTGGTGCTGAAAGAAAGGATGAGTGCTCAGTGAAGAAACCCGCCCCTCTATGCCCTCTACTGATAAATTTAGTAGCCTACCCCATGGGTCCTGATGTCCCCCAAAGCCTGAGATAGAAAGGACAGATGGACAGAGAGAGTCAGAGTCAGGGTTATCAAGTGGGCTCCTCCCTTCACTGATGTTTCCTTTAGCTAGGCCTACGACAACTCGGAGAGAGACCTAAAACAACCCCCCTCTATGCCGGCTCCCACTGTCCATCATATCCACTAAACCAGGGGTTCCCAAACTTTTCAGCCCGCGACCCCCAAAATATAGTGATTTAATGTGTCTTCATTTAGCTGGTCTGCAGAAATGTAGCATACCTATATGGAGCATGTGTCTGTGTTTCCTGTGCTGTTATGAATTAACCTGCTGCTACTGATGCTTTTGATAATTAACTGTTCACTAACCCTAAACTTAGGAGTCATCTGGCAACAAAGAAAGGCTGAAAACTCATTACATGTTCTACTTTCAAGGTTTTATTTCAAGGTTAGCTACTACTTTTGTCCATAATTTTCACTGTAATGGGTAAAATGTACTATTTTTAGATAACTTTAAAAAAATTAAATTCTGGAAGACATCTCACGGCCTCCCATTTGTGTCTTGCGAACCCCCCAGGGTGTCCTGACCCACACTTTGGGAACCCCTGCCTTAAACAATAGATTTCAGGACTAATGCACAACAAAAAACAAACAAAAGTGCATGTAAAATTTGTTAAAGGCAACAAAAACAACAGTTATGATTAATACAAGTAAAAACATGAAAAATTATGTGAATTAAGAAGGATTAGATGACACATCACACAATTGGAAAATGCTCTGAAAAATCCACATATGTATGTTTTTTTTTACTTTATTCCTAGCTCTGGTGTATCCTGACATCAAAGCTTCATTTATTTATTTTCAAATTAATTTGTTCAATACGTAATTTGGCTGCGGTATAGCTGTCGCTTTGAAATGCAAATGAGATCAAGAACATGGCATAAATAATGCAGCTGATTTTAAGATGTTATAAATGCAGACAGTCGTACAGGTTAGCTGTTTCACAGGATGCTGCAGGTAATAGAACAGTGTCATGGCTTTATACTGAGTGTGAGAGCTAAAGGGTGCAGGGGGGAAGTGAGGCACAGCTTACATATCACATAGACATTAGCTCTTTAACATGTTTAATGCTTCACTGTGAGATGGAAGGAGCTCAAATCTGAGTGAGTATTTTGGCTTGTGATGCCCATAGAACTGAAGGCCTTTTCAAAATGGGCCGATTGCTGAAATGGATGTACGACTAAAAAGAAGGAAGAAACACGAGAGCGATGAAGTCACACGAGGAAGGAGACGGAGATAAATATTGAATGGGAGTGACCCGAGTGGGAAGTCTATAAAACAGGGAGCCAGACAGAAGCAAATAAATGCTGCAAAGAGAACCATAGCTGATAAAAATTAAGGATTTTAAATGTAACAAGGAAGATGGACAAACTGCTCCAGGATTCACAAACGTCCAAGAGAGGGGCGTGAATAATGAAGAGTAACTGAAGCCTTAGACGGCTGAGAGTCATTGTGTTTCATTAAAGGGAATTATTTATCAAATTATAAGGAATTGATGAGCGTGTGCGTTATTATGAGTGACAGTGTAAGGCGGACAGACCTCTGTGAGCTTCCCGCAGACGGTACATTTGGTTTTGAGGCCTGATTTTGGCGGGTTCTGCTTGTTTTCGTACGCTCCTAAACACCCCGTGCTGCAGAACTCCTGAAAGGACTCGCTGGAGTCCACCTGGGCCACGATGGTGCCCTTCATGTTCGTGATGTCCCTGAAAGACAAGAGAACAAAAGAGATTAAACCCTCCAGTGAATGTAATCGCTCATTCAACACAAAAACAACAAATTCTCTGTTTTTTTTCTCTGTTGTGTTTAAAACTTAAAAATATAAGTGATAGTTGCGTGATATCAGAAAAACTCACATTGTGTCATCTTTATGACTGCCATTTATAATGCAATACCAAAAAAAGAAAACAGAAATTATCACCAAATAGCTTCAGTGTCACTAATGAACAGATACACCATCAGAAATCAATTATTTCAGAACATTTGGGTCGTTTGAAATTGAATTCTAACACAATAAGACATGATCAGCTCTCTGCAAACCCTAGAGATCAACTTGGACACGTTTTAGGGAAAATAAAAAAGCGTATTTCTTATTAAATGATGCACAAATGTGTGATTAATCTGCATGCATGATGCAGGTGAACACACTCTGTCTTTAAAGCAGACATGTGAAGCAGCTGACTCAAAACATCTGACTCAAAACTGGAGTAAACTCACTTTAAAGATTTATTAAAGGCTCGTTTTAATTTTTAACCCTCCTATATTTAAATAAACAATACTAACATCAGATCAGAAACCGTCTCCTTATAAACACGGCTGGTTCAAGCACCCCTCAGAGGTCTCTTACTTTTTGCACATGGTGCAGCTCTTCTTGGGGGCGGGTTTGTGTGAGAAGGCAGACAGACAGGTGGTGGAGCAGAACAGGTGTGTGGAGCCTTTGCGCTGGTAGGCCGTTTGTCCTTTCTTCAGAGGCTTTTTACAGTTAGCGCAGGTCACCTGGGTAAACAAACACAGGCGTGAATCAACTGCCAGGAAGTCTGAGTACAGCGACAAGTCAAACTCTATCAGATACAGGATGAACTCGTGGCTCTCAGTGCGATGCAAACAGAGGAGTTTTGAGAGGTAGAGCCTTTTTCAGCGTTGGCTCAGAGGAAACTGTGGACATTTCGTTGGCTCTCATAAAAACACAGACAAATAATCAAAATAAAGACAACTTAAAAGAAGTTTAGTAGATATCCTTCAGTATATTGTTTGTGAGGCCAAATTATAAAGATAGAAAAGCACAAAATCTGCACATTCAAGATGCTGCAAAATTGAGTGATTTGCCAAATATGCATGAGAAACCATTGCAACTATTGGATCATTACATAACTGGCACTATTTTGATTTTAGGATTGATTTTAGGAGTATTTTATTGACTTTTAAAGCACAGCATGGACTTTCCCCTCTCTATATCTCGGAGCTTTTATCCCCCTACAAACCTGGTAGGGTGATAAAAGTCTGAGATCCTCTGGCAGTGCTCTGCTTACTGTTCCAAGGACCTGACTGAAAACTAAAGGGGACAGGGCTCTTTCAGTCAGAGCTTCTACCCTCTTGATCAGCCTGCCAGAGGAGATCAGACCTGCAGAGTCAGACCTGTTTTTTATTTCATTACTAAAGACACATTTTTACAGGAAAGCTTTTAATGTGTGATTTTATTTAATTTGAACTCTGATTTTAAGAGTCTGTTTAATAAGTCTGTATTTTTTGAAGCATTTCTTCTTGTTTTTGTTGCCCATTGTGAAGCACTTTGTTACCTGTATTGAAAAGTGTTATATAAATAAAGTTTTATTATTATATAAAATGTTCAACAGCATATAAACCAGGATAATAAAAGTTATTAGTCTGCAAAAAAGTGTACATAAAGAACTACACATGAGCAGGAGTGGCTCACCTTGACTGTCCTGGGCTGCGGCTGGGAGCCTGAGGAGGACGTAGATGAGGAAGACTGGCCTGGAGGTTTGGGCAGCGAGGTGGCCGGTGAAGGAGAGTCGACCCCCGTCTGTTTCTGGTTTCTGGGGACTGAAGCCGACTGAGAGATCCACGAGTCTGGAGGGTAGAAATAAAAGACAGTTAAAGCTAAGGTTGGTAGTCACGGAAAACTAGCATGAACTTGAATGTAGCATTTCCTCAGGATTCTGTCTAACCCCTAAGCTAAGCTCTAATGCAAAAGGATCAAAGACTCAGGACTTGACCCAATTTTCCTAACTTTGCAACCCTAACTGTTAGCGAGGCCTCATCATCCAGCATCCTTGGCCACTGAGGCAGCATTTGTTGTGACCCTAACTTTACACTTGGGGGCAACAAATCCAGAGTATGAGAGCTAAGCAAAGTTCAAATCCCACCAAGTAATCCACAAACCAAATCCAGAGTCAGCTTTTACAGATTTGATTAGCCAATCATGTGCCTCAGTGTATGACTCGGCATTGTTTGCAGTAAAAGTTAATCCAGCTTCATCTGTTTTTGGTGAATTCAGTGCATCAGCTGATTTTGATCATCTAAGCCTCCATGAACATGCAGTACGTCACATTTCTGAATTGAGCTGAACTTAACAGGATCGAGGTGGTGAGTGAAGTTTTGAGCTAAAAAGACAAACAATCAGGTGTATGAGCGAGAGCTGGGAGGACACCAGGATCATCTCATTCTCTCTCTTCATGTTACTGTCAGCTGGATATTTCTTAAATTTGTTTAAAAATCTAGACTTTACAAATAAGACACATTACAGTCCTTAAAGTCCAGGCATACTCTGGGCCTTTATTTTGAGCTACCAGCTGCATTTTAGCTCCTCTGATTGCTCGCACATCAGCACAAGGGGTCTGTGAACTCCGCTTCCCTGACCGACCACAGAGCGACTCCTAGAATAATAACCCTTACTGATAGAGCACTTTTGAAAATCCAAGACAAGCAGGTCAGAATTTCCTAAGCAAAAGTAAGGATGAAGACATTTCAAGTTATACCAGGAAAGGCTCGTTGCTAAAAGTCTGTTTTTAGGAGATACTAAGAGATCACTAACTCAGCTGACCTGATGTCCTCTGCAGAGTTTCAGAGCACTCATAAAAAAGCTCTCTGTCCCCTTTTGTTTCCAGCTTGGCAAGAGAACCAGCCAACAGATCTTGATGTTAAATTTCCCCACTGTGGGACGAATAAAGGAATATCTTATCTTATCTATATCCAAGGATTTTAATGTACGTGTTGGTTCGTACAGCGCTGACATCTAAGAGATACATACTACTACTATTATCTTCTCACTACTATCATCTCTCTCTCCAACACGGTCTCAGCAGATGTGTGTCTAACATGAGTCTGGTCCTGCTGGAGGTCTTCCTGTTAAAGGAAGTTTGTCCTTGCCACTGCAACTTGCTAAATGCTGCAAAGTGCTCTGCTCATGGTGGATTAAGATGAGATCAGACTGAGTCCTGTCTGTGAGATGGGACTGGATCTTATCCTGTCTTGATGTTGGGTCTTAGAGTACGGTCTAGACCTTCTCTGTTTTTGAAAGAGTCTTCAGATATTGTGATTTGGCGCTCTATAAATAAAGATTGATTGAGGATATAAAATGTGGATTGCTTCCTCTCTGACAAACTTCAGGTGAAAGTGTGACGGTGGCCTGGTTATATTTTATTCCTGCCTCATAATAAATTCATCACCTGCTCTGTTGTGCGTCCCCGTGTCTCCGTTCTGTACCAGCTGGCCCATGGGACCTGAGCCCCGCCCGGGGTTGAAGGAAGCCGTCAGTCTACCAGGAGGGGTGTCAGGATTCAGGCTGAACGTGCTGCTGATCTGGAGACCGTTTTCCTCCGCCTGGTTTTCCTCTTCCTGGACATGAAAGAGGCTTCACTTAGTTTTATGTCATTGTTTAAAATATGTTAGAAGAAAGGTAAATGTTTGTGTGACATCTGAGTGAAAGTAACTGAAGCATTCTCTGCACAGACCAGATGAATAATCAATGAAACCCACATCTAAATAAGAGCAGTGTTCACTTGTTAAATGTGAAGTTGGACCTGGAGGGTTATGCACACAAAACCAGTTCAGGTGATACTCACTAATGTGATAGCCGCCTCCCCGCCCTGCAGTGATGTCACCGAGGTTATCATCAGGTTCATGTCCGCGTGGTCATCCTCTGAGTGCGGCGGAGTGTTCACAGAGTAGATCGTGGTGCTTTCCTTCTGGCTACTGGAGCCCAGCGTGGTGACGCTGGCGATCCTGATCTCTGAATCCGGCTCGGTGCTGCTGAGTGCGTCCGGCGAGTGTGCTGCGGAGGAGGAGGAGCCTCCAGGGTGCGCTGGTGAGGAGGAAGAAGCGTCCTTCTGCTCGCAGTCCTCCTCATCGTCGATGACGATGGGCTCTGCTGCTGCGGCGGTTGGAGGTTTGGGGGCTGCTGATGTGGCTGTGCTGGAAGACGCGGGAGAACCGGGGGTCATGGAAGGCGTTCGGGTGGACATGTCGGGCTCTGGGCAGTCTGTGCTTGGCGTGCTGTCGGGTGGGTTTGAGGCAGAAGGCTGGGGGGCTTCCTCCCCTACTAGAACCACATCGTCATCATTGTCCTCCGCACCACCCTCTTTTGTTTCACCATCTTCTATAACCATGGAAACCGCCTCCCCAGCCTCATCTGAGGGGGGCGTGATTTCTTGCTCGGGGGAGGGAGTGGCATCCATGGGCTCCACCCGCTCCCCTGCCTCTTCTGCTACGGCAGGGTTTGGTTCCGACTCCCCGTCCATTGCTAAGGCAACCACCTGGCGACACAAAGAGAGGAAGACAATCAGGTGAGCGCGGGCCGCAGTGATTGGTTTCACGAGGGTGACAGATGTTCAGGTAGAGCAGGTGTCCCTCGAGTCCCCCCTCTCGTACACACACACACACACAGCCACACACACACACACACACACACACACACACACACACACACACACAGCCTCCTGTGCCAGGTGATGACTCACCGCCATTGTTAACGACCACCTGTCATGTGTTAATGTGATCATGGCTGGAATAGTTTGGGGTTTTGTCTGCCAGGTTTTTATTTGAGAAGTATTTAGTCTTTTGAAGCTGACGGATAAAAAAAGCATGAGCTGATCCTCTAAAACATCGCTCCTATTTTCAACCAGGGCTGCCCTAAATATGAGCCCTTCATGTTGGAGCACAGGGCGGCTTTAAAGCGACGCTCTGCTTCAACTCTGACATAACTCACACCACAGAGCTTCCCATCTGTTGATGATTGTCCACGTTAATTGATCAGCTTTGTTACTGAAATATCAGAAAGTACTGGAGAGTGGTGATCAGTGTCTTAAAGCTCAAGGCTCCAATGCAGAGATTGACAGATCAACAGCATTTTGAAATAATCACCATCTGCCCTCAAGTAGCTGATGTGACCGTAGTCTTTACTAAATGATAACATGTTTAATTCATCCTAAATGACAGCTGATCAAATCTAAAACAGTCACAAGCTAGAGTTAGAATAAAGCAGTTTAATCTCCCTCATGTTTTGAAACCCAAATAGGGATGATCACAATTAATCGATTATCGATTAATTGATTGTTAAGAAATTACTCGAAACACGTATTTTTGTTATCAATTTTCCGTCACGTGGAACAAACATCATGTGGTCTCATATTACACTCATCTATCAGGGAGGTGTTTTAAGTTTAAAGCATGTTTCGATGTGAATCAGCTGGTAAAGGTGTTGCGCACAGCGGAGACGCTCAGCTGGGGGCGGCGGCTGTGCGTCAGGTCTCCACGTGCGCTTTTTTTTTTTTTAAAGAGGATCAATACAAAACTGCTGCCAACAACGACACGGACACAAAGGTTCACAACTATAAACAGGACATTTCCCAACTTTGGATACAAAGGTAACAGGTGGGAAATTCTGGTACGCTATGTTTACAGAGCAGCAACATCAGAGCCGTCTGGGCTCTTCTGCAGCTGGACTGATAGTGACCCGGTTGCGCTCCTGGCTGACACCTGACCGAATACACATGTTTATTTTTCTCAATAAGAACGAGTAGACAGAAAACTGGACAATTTAAGTCTGAAGTAATTTTCTGTTAGTATTATGAGCCTTCACTTTATAAGATTATGTCCGCTGAGAATATCTTTATGAGCCTGATCGTTGATATTCTGCGTGTCAAACATGTACCCGTATGCAATACAGTCAGTTATATGCATTTTGTTGCTTTAGAAAATATAATTTAGGGGGAAAACAACGTATTTTGCATTGTTTTTGACATCAGAATAATAATGTTTTTTTTTAAATCAATTAATCGATAATTGATCGTTAACATTTCCAAAAATCGATCACGGAAAATACTTAAAATGTACATCCCTAAACCTAAAGTATTTTCCTTTTTTTCTGAATTAATCAGAAATCCATCTAAAACATGACACAGGCTGATATAATCATGTTTATTACCCGGCTCTTTTAATGATCTTCCGGTTGTGTAAGATGCTTGATTCTGATTGGTCAAAACCCCTTGATGACATGAGCAACACACACGTCATATCAAATCAATCCGTGGTAAAAAAAAGTTCCAAATTTAGCTTCTGCTTGTAGAATGCATAGACTGTACAAAATATGGACGTAGTATCCGTGACGTCACCCATCTGTTCCTGAGAGCTGTTTTGAAGCAAATCGACGGCGGCAGCCATATTGGTAATGCGGAACTCAACTAGGCAGAGTGTGACGTAGTGTGAGCCTCTTAGCCAATGGCTGTGTGTTCCCGACCGGGATCACGTCAGTCATGTCCTTATTTGGGCAAAACTCATAATCTTAATATCTTCTTAACCGTCATGTTAGAAAAAAATTCACCCCCGTACAGTGTGTGCCGATAGAGAGATTAGCGTTGTAGGGCCAAGCCGTTTTTTGAACCAGGCTGTAAACATGTTTATTAATGCTGCAAAGATCGTCTTTTTCCCATTCATATCTATGTGGTTTCCGGTGCTTCTGCAGACAGCCTCAAGCGGATTTTCGATGTATTGCAGTTTATATCACTTCCGCATTGGCTTCATCGTTTGAGACCGGAGTTTGCCGCTTGGTAGAATGTAAGGTGAGGTAAAACTGTTGTTTATTTTTAAAGGTGTGTGAACCGCAGAGCTCAGAGAAGGAGGAGAGCTGGATGAGGACAGTTTCATATTAAATCGACCATGGAAGGTCAACTGCTGTGGATTCACTGGGACTGCTTTTATTTAAACTGTATTCACCTTATTTTCGGCGGTTGAACAGAAGCAGGCAGTTCACTGTTATTTTGTGAAGCACCTCTGGTTCCTTACTTCCGGTCAATGGTAAATGCCGGTAGCTTGACTAATTCAAAGCCGATGGAGGAACAAATCTCTCAAAAGTGATGTCTTCAAGGATAATGTGCCGTCAGAGGATGTCACAACAGCTGGTACAAACAGAAAAGGCCAAGCCACACAACGACGAATAATTTAAAGCGGATGTCCGGCACAAAACGTGGAAGTACATCATAGCTTTACTTCCGCATTCAAAAATAAGGTGAATACATAAATAATAATTTTAAAGGTGACGTATCATGCAAAATTGACTTTCTAATGGTTCTTTACCTGAAATATGTGTCCCTGTCTACAAACCCCCCAAGAATTAAAAAAATCCATTCTGCCCCTGTTCTGATTTCTCCACCTTTCTGTAAATGTGTGTGAAACGAGCCGTTTCAGACTTCCGTGTTTTTGTTACGTAACAACAATATCCGGTCTGTCACGGAGTCAGAGCTCGGAGCTTGTTCAGCCCATAGACTGTATAAAATAATACTGAATCCCTCCTCCGTTTTTCATTACCTGCACAAATGTGTGCTAACAAGGAGCTTAGGAGGGAGGCATGCTAGTTGTAGGCTGTCTTAATAAACACAAAGGTCGGTTTTACTCCCCACGTCTGCAGATTTGAAGATCTAGTGGATGATTTTTATTGATCATGGATAAGTGCTAGCGCTAGTTAGCATAGCAACATAGCTACATGTCGTAGCTGTAGCTGTGTACCAAGACACACGTCGACATACTGACAAATAAAACAACAAGAAACACTAAATCTGTGACCAATCCTTCAGAAAAGGTCCTGCTGCCTTTCTGGCAGAGGTCGGTTTTACTCCCCACGTCTGCAGATTTGAAGATCTAGTGGATGATTTTTATTTATCATGGATAAGTGCTAGCGCTAGTTAGCATAGCCACATAGCTACATGTTCATAGCTGTGTACCAAGACACACGTCGACATACTGATAAATAAAACAACAAGAAACACTAAATCTATGACCAATCCTTCAGAAAGGTCCTGCTACAGGCGCCTCTCCGTCAGGATCAGATTCAGAGGGTTGAAGTAACGCGATCTCTGAGCAGCCGTTTATATTCAGCCAACATGTAAACATTAGATCAACATGCTGGAGAGCCGAGGCACATCCACTTCCTGAGGGGGCGTGGTCAGAGAGAAAACAGAGTGTTCTGATGAGGACTGAAGAAGAGGACTTTTCAGGCAGACCAAAATCTGATTTCAAAGTGTTTTTTTGAGCATAAACTTTAAAGACATGTTTTGGGGACCTCTTAGACCAATATATATTGATGAAAAAAGCATGATATGTCCCCTTTAATCAATGTTTGTTGCTGTTATAACGTTTATATTTATCTTTATATCAATTCAAACATATATTTTGTTCCATTTGAATTATTAAAGACGGCAGAACAGAAATCCAGAAGAACTTTGAGGCAATATTTTACTGAGCCAAATATGTTTCTATCTGCATTTAATCAATAAAATACTTTTTCTACTTCAGCAACTTTATTATTTATGTATTTATTATTATCATTATTATTAAACTGTCGAATTTCATCAAATTTAAAAAATAAAAACTGGGATATTTGCCTTATATTGAAAAAAATATAAGATATAAGCTGCACAGTCAAATGTCTTGGTTCATCCCCAGCTCAAAAAAAGTTAGTTACTTTAATAAAGGAGGACGAAAAACAAAATATTCTAATTTTAAAAAGTGGCAAAAAATATATTGAGAATTTTCTTTTTTTTAATTAAAGAAATTCCTTAAACTGATTGGAAATCTTAAAAGTTGATGACAAAGTAAATATTTGAATTATCGATGAAAATCTGAATCTCTGTTGATGTCAATTTGATTATTCCTTCTTAAAGGTGACTTACAAACAGAAAACCACAAAGAGGGAATCCTACACAAAGCCTCTGACAGGACAAGATGCCTCCTGAAGTCTTACTGACCTGAATGTGCCTCAAACTGAAGTTATGCAACACCAGAAAGAGCCGGAGCACCAGCACACCTGAGGCCTTCTCCTTCTCACCTTTACTTAATAAAGCTTGAAACATTCAAACAGCACTGAGTGTGTAAAGCCCTCACTGTTAGATTACACACTGTGCATCTTGTTCTTTTACAACATGATGTAAAACCCACCTACTGGGACGCCAATGTTAGACCGCTGCTGAGTTTAATGTTAAATCCAGATTCAGGTCCATTCTAAAGACAGGAGACCTCCAAGTCTTCTTATTATTTAATCATTGGCAGCATGAATATTCTCCCTGGCACATTGTTTGTTGTGCACGGCTTTAAAAGGCTGAGAATTGTTATAAAATCAGCTCAGACACCTTTGAACTCTCTCATCAGAACTCGGTTCATGAGCCAGCATTAAAGAATGATTCCAACATCTCCTCTGAGTTCACTCCCCGTTTAAAATGTGGGCATGATTCTGGCAGCCGAGGCTTAATAGATGCAACGGTAGAGGAGACGAACGTGGAATCTCAAGAGCCTGCACAGCAACGGAGGGAAGCACCTTAGCTCCTCCTCCTCCTCCTCCTCCTCCTCATCCGTCATGTCTTCTCCTCTCATCCTCTCCTTCATGTTCTCCCTAAATCCACCCCAGCATTACACTCCTCCTACTCCTCCTCCTCCTCCTCCTCCTCTCACCTGCCGCTTCTCACGTCCCCACTCCCTACCTCTGTGTGCCACTCGGCACAGCTTCTCTTTTGTTGCCCCCAGCAACTGATGAAGCTACACCTTGGTTGCCATGGTGACGGCGAGGCCCACCAGCAGCAGCAGCACGGCCGCCACAAGCGCCACCACCACCACCACCACCACCACAACCACCACCACCACCACAGGGACTTGTTGTCTGTGCTCTACATCTGGGTGTCGATGAGTTTGCCAACACAATATTAACGTGGTTTAGAGACTCAGACCGCGCTGATTCAGAAACACAGAAGAAGAAGAAGGAGAAGAAGACTCTTTATGAATCCAGAGAAGAAGAACACACGACCTCCAAGGTTGAAGGCCGCTCTGAAAACACACTCAGCATCAAATAACATCAAAAGCACTTTTTGGGGGATCTCTGCACTAACAAGACCTGATCTGTTTCTGTCAAAACCTCCTCTTCATGTTACACAGCAGAGAGGGAGGCCGTGAGCTGCACATCACATCACTGCTGTCAGCTGCAGCACACACACACACTCTCAACCACACACACACACACACACACACTCACACACAGATGTTCTCCTGTGCAGCAGACAGTCATCTTTGCAGCTCTACATCCTAACAGTCAGCGTGAACAGGAAGAGCCTGAAAGCACCTGAATGCATCCTTTAGAGCTCCAGCAGAGCACAGACCTCACTTCAGAGGCAGCCAGGTCATATCCTCGACACCGCGGCGGCCATTTTGGCCTCAGATGTGTGAGTTAGATCCAGGGCTGCACGGTGAATCACACAACCTTCGTTATCGCAGCACACTCACAACAAACACATCATGACAAGAGTCTGGATTTAATGTCAACAATCAGTGTTTTCATCTTCATGAGTTCACTCCACCGTGATGCATTCAGGGGAAGGCTGAGGTAGTTCTCAGATACCTGAACACAATCAGGTGAAGGATGAAGTCTATGGATGCATTCTGGATTCAAGAGCTGCAAAAACAGGTATCATGTAAAGAGCAGCAGGAAGACAAAAAATCTATGAGCTATGGCGAACTTCAACTCTGTCCTATTAGTTTATTGTTTCACTCTGTCATAGGGTTGCAAAATTCCAGGAATTTTCAAAATTGGAAACTTTCCATGGGAATTAACAGGAATTTATGGGAATAAACCAGGAATTTACTAAATTGAAGGTTGGCTCTTAATAGGGAACTTAAATATAGTTGGGAAAATATATTTTAGCATAATCCTGACTAAAACAACCAGATTTCATTCAAGTACAGTTGAATGTATATGCTATTCCTCAATCACATGCACATAGCACACTGCTTACTGCAGGACCACGCCCCCTACATGCACTTTTAATTTAACATTTTGAATGGGACTTTGTTGGAGGGAGAGGGGCTCTTTTAATTTAACATTTTGAATGGGACTTTTATGGAGGGAGAGGGGCTCTTTTAATTTAACATTTTGAATGCGACTTTTATGGAGGGAGAGGGGCTCTTTTAATTTAACATTTTGAATGGGACTTTGTTGGAGGGAGAGGGGCTCTTTTAATTTAAGATTTTGAATGGGACTTTGTTGGAGGGAGAGAGGCACTTTTAATTTAACATTTTGAATGGGACTTTGTTGGAGGGAGAGGGGCTCTTTTAATTTAACATTTTGAATGGTACTTGTTTGGAGGGAGAGCGGCTCTTTTAATTTAACATTTTGAATGGGACTTTTATGGAGGGAGACAGGCACTTTTAATTTAACATTTTGAATGGGACTTTTATGGAGGGAGAGAGGCACGTTTAATTTAACATTTTGAATGGGACTTTTTTGGAGGGAGACAGGCACTTTTAATTTAACATTTTGAATGGGACTTTGTTGGAGGGAGAGGGGCTCTTTTAATTTAACATTTTGAATGGGACTGTTGGAGGGAGAGGGGCACTTTTAATTTAACATTTTGAATGGGACTTTGTTGGAGGGAGAGGGGCTCTTTTAATTTAACATTTTGAATGGGACTGTTGGAGGGAGAGGGGCACTTTTAATTTAACATTTTGAATGGGACTTTGTTGGAGGGAGAGGGGCTCTTTTAATTTAACATTTTGAATGGGACTTTGTTGGAGGGAGAGGGGCTCTTTTAATTTAACATTTTGAATGGGACTTTGTTGGAGGGAGACAGGCACTTTTAATTTAACATTTTGAATGGGACTTTGTTGGAGGGAGAGGGGCACTTTTGATTTAACATTTTGAATGGGACTTTGTTGGAGGGAGAGAGGCACTTTTAATTTAACATTTTGAATGGGACTTTTTTGGAGGGAGAGGGGCACTTTTAAATTAACATTTTGAATGGGACTTTGTTGGAGGGAGAGGGGCTCTTTTAATTTAACATTTTGAATGGGACTTTTTTGGGATTGCATTTTTGTTAATATTTGAATGGGTTGAGTCTGGGGGAGGAGTAATATTTAACTCAACATTCATTTTTTTGTTCTTCAATGAAATAATTGATTGTTCAATAAAATATTTAACACTTGATAAAGTTCTACTTACAATTAAATCTGTTTAAATTGTATTATTTTGGATGGATGTCTGCTTAGAACAAAACAAATATTTATGCGTGGATATGATACTTTTACATTAAATTCCCATAATTTCCAATTTGGAATATTTCCAAAATTCCCCAGCTTAACTTCCCAGGGAAACTTTCCGGAAATTTTCCACCCCTTTGCAACCCTACTCTGTCATCACAATGTAATCACTAATTGCATATTGTTTTGCATATTAAGCATGCCTCATTACCTCTAATAAACCACTTTGCAACACCTGTGTTTACCATTTACCTTCCATCACATGTGACTTTACAGATCTCAGCAGACGCATAAGAAATTGCTCCAGATGTAAACGATGGTTGCCTTTTTAATCACCTCAACCTGTACGAGATGAGCTTCAGAATAAAACTCAGTTCACTGTTTGCATGTTTATCTGCATACAATTCTATAACTGTTTCACTCAGGCAACAGGAAATAAGTATTCTTGAATTTGGTGACAATCAGAGCAGAGGCCAAAAATTGGTTGCCAGCCTCTAGAAATGGTTGCAAATACAACTTGGCAACTGTTCTTATCACTCCTGCATAAAATGTCCAAAGTAGCCAACTTAATTAATTTTAACTATTTAAACCATGTGGATACATTTGTATATCATTTTTTTATATTCTTCATCTATCTTTATTTTCATGTATTATTTTATTTTAATTTGAACTATTTAAACAATGTGTTAAATATAATGTATACACCTGGGGCGCTGGTGACCTTGTGGTCTATGTATAGAGGCTTTAGTCCTCGTCGCAGAGGTCGCCCGTTCAACTCCCGGCCGGTCGACCACATTTCTCTCTGCTCCCCACATTTCCTGTCTCTCTTCAGCTGTCTGATCATATAAAGGCAAAAAAAGCCCAAAAATAAAACTTAAAAAAATTGTTTGCACCCTTTAGTTATTATTTTATTTATCTATTCTTATTTTCATGTATTATTATCATTATTATTATTATTATTATTATTATTATTATTATTATTATCATTATTATTATTATTATTACCATTGATCTTATTTGAACTACTTAAACCAATTTTTTGTATACACCCTTTAGTTTTTATTTTATTTATTTATTCTTATTTTCATGTATTATTATTATCATTATTATTATCATTATTATTATCATTATTATTATTATTCTCATTATTATTATTATTCTCATTATTCTCATTATTATCATTATTATTATCATTATATTATTATTATTATTTATTTATTATTATAATTTATCTTATTTTAATTACTTAAACCATTTTTTTGTATAAACCCTTTTAATTTGTAATTTATTTATTTTCTATGACATTTATCCATTTTATTTGAATGTATTATTGTTCATATTTTTATTTTATTTATTTATTTTTGTAATGTATTATTTTTTACCCTTCTTGCTTTAATGTCTGTGTAGGTGCAACAACCGCATTTCCCCCCAGGGATCAACTAAGTAGTATCTTATCTTCCCCTGGACCGTCATATCTTCATTTCTACTTCGCTCACATCCTAACATTTGGTTCCAAAGTGTGAGTTAGAATTGAGATTTTTTCCCCCCATTATTCAATGTCGTACTGTGCTTCATCAAATCATCATCCAGAAAGAAGATGATGGCTTGCACTAGGACTGGTTGGTCATAAAAAGTAATAAACAGTTATTTGTTAAAGAAAGACGTCTAGATCATCTGAGCAGAATCCTCATGTAACTTCCTGTTTTGATTCCCATCTAAAAATAACTAAATCAGCCACCACTACAGCAGTACGGCGGGCTCTTTCATTTCTTGTCCACTTTGAAAGCGTTACTTTCTGGTTGGAGAGCCGATCTTTCACCATGACCTCCCCGACTGATCCTGATGCCTGACTCCGATCAGTTCCAGAGCTGCTGCGAGGTCCAGCAGGTGACCCTGACCCTTCTGACACGGCTCAATAAAACATCACATGTTCAGTAACTGGGACACGGCTCTGTGACTGGAGATGATTCTTTACAACATGTAACCAACAGATGAAGCGTCTCTGCAGAAACATATAAATCAAGTCTGTGCTCTGTGTTTCAATCCTGATACAAAGTTTGAGACGCCAAACTCTCATTTATCTCTAACAGGACTCATTCGGACTCGTAGGATGTGAACAGGAAGTAGGAAGTTGATCATCTATTGGA
Organism: Notolabrus celidotus; assembly: GCF_009762535.1. Classification (NCBI taxonomy): domain Eukaryota; kingdom Metazoa; phylum Chordata; class Actinopteri; order Labriformes; family Labridae; genus Notolabrus; species Notolabrus celidotus. The sequence continues at coordinate 32,098,084 of NC_048281.1, read as the reverse complement.
CGGGAACTTGGCAAGAACAGCGTGAAGACAGAAGTCCTGCTTTCACTCTGGTGCCAATTTCACCTCATTTCACGTTGTAAAAGCTCTTTTCATTCACAAAAGACTTCATAGAATACAGAAATGTTATCTCAACACGTGCACATTAACACAATGTGCATGATGAAAACCTTTACAAACTGTCAGAACTGAAAATGTAACTTCAGTTTGATGGTTTTCTAGGCATATTTAAAAGACTTTAAGCATCCCCCTCCATAGTGCTACAGAGAGAACTTCAAAGACCAGCATTAAAGCTCCTGTAGGGGGTTTTAGCTGGTTCTGAAAAAGACTCAACTAATGCCTCTGTGTGACCGACTAAAGCAAACCAGACCATCAGTGAGCAAATCAGCTGCTGCTAGACTGTTCTTTTTTTAATGCAGAAACCACTGCCTCAGGGTAGGTGTCAGGTAAAGTGATGAACTGCCGTCTTCTTCCATCTTTAAACGTACACAAATAATAATAAATATCCGATCAAGAAAGAAGTCTTCATATGGGATTTTGAAAATGTACTCGACATGGACAGGTCGAACATCAACATCCTTTAACAGATAAGACAGACGCAATAACAGCCGGTCTGTCTGCAGGGTTTTACTCACATGTATCTCATTAAAACTAATTCAACAGATTTTACAAATGTTTCATTTTAAAGTTGTTTTTGGGGCATTTTTGCCTTTATGACAGGACAGCTGAAGAGAGACAGGAAACAGAGAGTGGGGGAAGACATACAGCGCTCTGTGACGGGGGCTATAGCCTCTGTATGTGGGGCGCTTAGACCGCTCGCCCACCAGCGCCCCAATTCAGCAGTTTCAAGGCCTCAGGACAGGCTGAGCTAAAGCTAGCAGCAGCTCGGTGCACAGCCTTTAAAGCTCCTTCACCAGAGGAGAACTGTATAATCCAGCCCCCTTTACAAACCATGTGTACCAAGGGTGGGACATCGTCCTGGTGTGTTCTATACTATCATCAATATACTGATGCCAAATTTAATATTGTCACTGAAAAACACCACGCTCCAAAGATATTTCCCTTCCAACGTGACTCACAGCACTGTCACTACTTCATGACTCCTCATGGTGGCGCTAATGACATGAAGGAGAGTAACATGAACTGAAGGTGACGGGTCAAACAAGGAGATGAACAAGCTGGATGATATTAGATATATTGGAAGAAGAATCAATCCCAGCTCTTTACGCTGAGACGAGAGGAAAGGTGGAGGATGCACTCCAGTCTGCAGAGAGTTAAACTCGCCTGTGATGGGTGGACTTCACAGTCACAGGGTGCATCACGCTACAAACTAGCGTGATGCACAATGATGCTCACAAGGCAGAAGTTATATCAAGGGCTACGAACACGACTGTCACTGTTACAGGTAACATTTAAAGGTGACATATCACGCTTTTTTCATCAACATATATTGGTCTAAGAGGTCCCCAAAACATGCCTTTAAAGTTTATGCTCAAAAAACCCCTTTGAAATCAGATTTTGGTCTGCCTGAAAAGCCCTCTTCTTCAGTCCTCCTCAGAACACTCTGTTTTCTCTCTGACCACGCCCCCTCAGGAAGTGGATGTGCCTCGGCTCTCCAGCACGTTGATCTAATGTTTACATGTTGGCTGAATATACACGGCTGCTCAGAGATCACGTTACTTCAACCCTCTGAATCTGATCCTGACGGAGAGGCGCCTGTAGCAGGACCTTTCTGAACCATTGGTCACAGATTTACTGTTTCTTGTTGTTTTATTTATCAGTATGTGTGTGTACGACGTGTGTCTTGGTACACAGCTACAGCTACAGCTATGAACATGTAGCTATGTGGCTATGCTAATTAGCGCTAGCACTTATCCATGATAAATAAAAATCATCCACTAGATCTTCAAATCTGCAGACGTGGGGAGTAAAACCGACCTTTGTGTTTATTAAGACAGCCTACAACTAGCATGCCTCCCTCCTAAGCTCCTTGTTAGCACACATTTGTGCAGGTAATGAAAAACGGAGGGGGGATTCAATATTATTTTATACAGTCTATGGGCTGAACAAGCTCCGAGCTCTGACTCCGTGACAGACCGGATATTGTTGTTACGTAACAAAAACACGGAAGTCTGAAACGGCTCGTTTCACACACATTTACAGAAAGGTGGAGAAATCAGAACAGGGGCAGAATGGATTTTTTTCATTCTTGGGGGGTTTGTAGACAGGGACACATATTTCAGGTAGAGAACCATTAAAAAGTCCATTTTGCATGATATGTCACCTTTAAAAAAATATATGAAAGCATGAAATGTGAACGGGTTTATACGGGCCTGTTTAGCACTGACAATGTTTGTTTATGAAAGTGCTTTTTTTTTCAAGAAATTGATTTGTATTTTTGCATTAATTTTACAGATGTTCAATGGTTCTACTAATCTCATTTACAGATTTAAACATGAATACAAACATCCGGCCATTCTTTCCCTTTTTAGGAGCACTGTCTATTCTAAACTTAAAGCTCCTGTGAGGAGTTTTCAGATAGTTTTGAAACAGGTTGAAATTAATAAAGACTCCTCTATAGGACTTAATTAGGCCACAAAACCAAAATTAACATGATGATTATCTCTATATTATTATTTGTAGTGTGTAAAAGTGCTGCCAGGGGGTAGGTAACAGACAAAGCACCAAAACTGCCTTTAATTATTAATTTCAATTTTTGTTTATTTTAAGAAAAATTCCGCATGGGGTTAATATTTTTGAAGATTTAAAGAAAGAAGGATTTTTTTTTTGTAAATAATTAGAAAATAAAAACACTTCCACATGTATAGAAGAAAATTAGCAAAGACATAAGAGGTACTACTTTGGTGCTGAAATAGACAAAAATCTAAAGTTCGTCACTCACAGGAACTTTAACCAGATGTTGTGATTATTTTATCATTGCTTGGTGTTTCATGGATTATTGCAGAATCGCTGTCATTGTAATCCTGGGCCATGTATTACTCATTACATCATCTCATAATATGAGTCAGACAGCAACTCCCACCCCAATTGTGCACTTTGAACTCACTAAGGGGTTCAAGACAACTCATTTTAGAGAGAGAGACACAGAAAGAAGGTTCTAGTGCACAATAAACAGACCAAATGTTCCACTGTAACATGTTGTACTATTCTGAATTAGTGGGAGATTTTATCTACATGCAAAGAAAGTAACAGCAGCACAGCTTTCATCAACAGAACAAGCCTTCAGCTGCACGTCAGAGCTGAGGTCAGACCCCTTCCCTGTGGCACTAAGGGCCAAATTCCACCAGATGCGTGTCTGGTTTCTATTCTAGTCAAAGTGTTAACTTCCACTGGATCCGCTACGTTGCGTTCCAGCTGCGTCTGACAGGAAGTCAGGTTTCACCAAAACAAAATGAAAACATCCGGTTGATTTTTCAGAATAAAACACTCTGTGTTATCACCAGATCGTATTTCACTTAACTACAACAACAAACCAAAGTCATGATGAGCGGAGCCAGGCCTGGAGTCAACAGGTCAGAGGTTTTCAGAGGACCAGAAAGACAACATGGAGGAGGAGAGGAGGAGGAGAATCCTTGATTCAGTGATTACTGCGGGGAAAACCTCGGTCACATGAGTCCAGCTGTCCTGCAGCGGATTGGAGACAGACTGGATACAGATCTGTTGGGAGTCCTGTGTAACTTTTGAGTACTTTGACTATTGCCTAAAGCGTTGACTAGTAGTTGAAGTAGTCTGTGCTTTAGACAATCAGTTGTTGAAACCCTTACTATGAACTATAAAGACATCCTAACATAAATATCAAACATACTATGATAAGAAGCAGCTCAGCTCACAGCCCCTCCTAAATCATTCTCAGTTTTCCTCCCTGTGTCCACTGTTTGTTTTGGAGAACTGAAGACCTCTGAACAGAAACCTCTCTAAGGTTGAACCCTGACAGAATCTACCTCCGATTGTTGGAAGCAGCTCGGCTCTCAGCCCGTCCTGATTGGCTGTGTTTACCAAAAAGCATTAAAAGCACAGAATCAAATAAAGACAAGCACATCCTGCGATGGGAGCTGGATCCAAAACAATCGAGCGTATCGAAAAACCATAAAGATCCTGCACACCGGGACGCTCCTGTTGAAGGGTTTATTCAGCACATAGTGATGTTGGGAGCCAACGTGCTCCTCCTCAGACTGTGACAGCACTATTCCTGAACATCACGCAGTAAACAAGTACACATATGCATGAAACATCTCCCTGTGTTTGATTGGCTGGTTTGAATCCATGTGCAATAATCTCAGGTGCAGGTTTTGTGTGTGTGTGTGTGTGTGTGTGTGTGTGTGTGTGTGTGTGTGTGTGTGTGTGTGTGTGTGTGTGTGTGTGTGTGTGTGTGTGAATCCTACAGTGAAAACCTGAGCTGCACGTCACACGTCTGATGACTACTTCTCTCTCAAACTGAAGCTGAGGGGGGAGAGAGGGAACAAGGGGGGGAGGGTTACTCACACCGACCATGTGACAGGAAGTACGAGTCAAAACAGCATGACATTCAAGATCAATAAGTAGTTCTCCACTGTTTAACACAACCATCCTCCAGAGCCTGAGAGTGTTCCTGTAGCTGGTATTTCAGAGGATATAAGATCTGTGTCACATGAGAGGAGGGCTTAACACATCTGTCTGTGGCTGGGGGGGTTAACTGGTGCCAAGAAGCCCCCCCCCCCCCCCCCCCCCCCCTCTCTACATATACACAACATCAAACCAGAGCTGAAGAGAGATCACATCACCAACAGAGAGGGAGAATCTATGTGCAAAGGAGCTCTGAGAGGAGAAAAAATACCCTGGTCCAGACTGACTTCAGACTGCAATGCAGAGCTATGAGACTGCCTGCATTCACGTGGATGAGAGGGAGAACGAGGCTCCAGCTTTAATGAGCTCTGACATGCAACCTAGCTTCCAACGTGAACACCAGGTGGACTGAGAGGAGAGGTGGGCTGGGCGAGGAGGGGGAGGAGAGGGGAGGGAGAGGGAGGAGGAGGAGGAGGTGAGACAGCCGCCTTGCACTAAAAACCCTCCAAATCAAAGGCTGCGCCACATCATCACCTCACATAGGTGTTCCTCTACCTGTCTGCTGACATCATGTCTCCATGCAGATGTTTGCGCCACTTGCGCACACTGATAGCACATCCAAATCAAACGCCTGAGATGATTATATAAGGCTTATGTCACTGAGGAGTGATGCGTAATGCGCAGCCACCACAGCTTCAGCTCCCCCCCTAAAGCCAGCTGATGGGCCAAAATGCAGTCCATTCCGGTTACCTGGCAGCTACATACACAACTGAACCAGGACTATTCTGGTCCTGGTCCCCCCACCCTACACACACACACACAGCTGAGGAGCTCTGTGAGGCAATCTGAACACAAGGACAGCCCGTACCGAGCTCCAGAGCTCCAGGGGTGCGTTTAAGTCCCCCTCCGGCCGTGCCCTTCATTACCAACACCGGGTAAAGGGATCAGATCCACCAAATCCGGTCAAGGAAATCGGTTCCATTCCTTTCCTTTCCTTTCCTTTCCTTCCTTGCACACTTCTCCTCTTCCTCCTCCAAGCAGACACATCCACAGCAGGATGTTTAAAGATAAAAGTTTAATCAAGAACCAGCACTACCTGAGCTGCGCAGCTCTTCCATAAATAGCCCAGGTGAATGAAGGGGGGTGGGTAGGGGGGAGTAGGTGAGGTTGGCTCCCCAAGTTGTGGGCTCCAGGAGAAACGTGGTTGTTCAGGGTGTTCCGTTCCCACCCCTGCTGCCCTTCCTGGCGCAAACAGCCATTGGATTAGCGGCGCATCGAGGGGAGGAGAGCAGACACAGACTGCGCCATTGTTACACAGGAACACCAGGACCTGATCACAACCAGAGACTGTGTGGAAAAACTAACCCACATCAAATCATCTGAGGCAGGAGGACACCCCCAAAAAACGCACATCCAAACCAGCCCTCCTAAAAGCCCCCTTGTGTCTTATTCATGGAGTGGGTTTCTCAAGTCCAGAACCACAGAATGAAACCCAGAATCCGATTTAAATCCTGGTTTTTATGATACCTGTGACGCTGGGGGTTTTAATTGGAAAGTTACCCTGCACAGAGTCCACCCCTGGCGCAATCAGTGGCAAATATACCCCGCAGCCACTAGGGGCGCCCTTGTTCCCCGTCTCACATGAACTACCTTTATTTGTGTCATGCTGTGGTAAACAACCAGGCGCAAAGAAAACCCGCATCGCGTCCACAAACAGAGTCCACCCCCCCTGCAGATACTGAGACCCCCAAGCCAGGTATTCACCCAACATTTCACAGATCCATGTGCCCCCCCCCTCCTCCTCCTCCCTCCTCCTCCTCCTCCTCCCCCAGAGGAACACAGCACTGCCTGCCGTCCGCCATTAGGGAGCAAACTGAACAATACTGGAGACTAGAGGAGGCAGTACGCACAGCCAGGGGAGCAGACCTCTCCAATATAACTCTTTATTGCTCCCTTCATGGGTCTCCTCGGCCCTGAGAGACCCCCCACAGAGTCCGAGGACCCCCGGCCGACCCCCCGCACAAGTTCCCCAAACTTTGACTCATTGTGGGAGAACCTGGAACAGAAAACACGGCTGTGAATGTCGCTTACCGGAGTAGAGCTTGAAACGGTGTAGCGCCACTTTTGTGCCTTGACATTAATCCCAGGGAGCGCATGCGCACAACAGAGAACTTTCCACTTTCCGTCCGAAGATCGTCCACGAAGGAGATGAGTCACTACGTGGGGAGGACGGAGGCTCACGTGATGTAACACGCCACGTTGGGGTCAAGCGGCAACCTCGTGTGTGGAAGTGACCCCACGAGAGTGATGAGGATGACCTCTAGTGGAATTCACTAACACTTTAAATTAAGTCACCTTACTCAGGGAGAGGTTATCAATTAAATTCTCATTAAGGTTTTTCTTCACTTTAATGTTATTATAATAGAATAGAATGTACTTTATCAATCAATCAATCAGACTTTATTTATAAAGCACCTTTCATACAATGACATTGTAACACAAAGTGCTTTACATAACTTCAAAATAGAATAAATTAAGAAAAAGATCCCACCCCCAGCCCCGACCCCAAACCCACCCCACAATCCTAAGGTTAAGAACACAATATGCAACAATAGTAATAAAAACAATAAAAATAAAATAAATAAATAACATAAAAAAGAAGAGGAAACGCTCTCATGATATCTTAATGAGGAAACACTGGAGGTAAAATAAGATGTTAAAGCTCAACACAGGAAATTAAAATCACCAAAGTAAAATACATTTCTAAGATAATGAAAGACTAAAATATTAAACCATTAAAATAACTTAAGATGCTAGTCTTAAAATAAATAAATAAGTACATAAATAAATAAAGTAGAATAAAAGTGACTAAATTGGAAATAGATAATACATAAATAAATAAATAAAACTATTAAGAATAAAAATAAAACTCAGTTAAAAGCAAGACTAAAAAGGTCGGTCTTGAGTTTGCCTTTCAAAAATATTAATGCTCTGGGCAGCCCTCAGATCCTCAGGCAGGGTGTTCCACAGGCATGGGCCGTGATGATTAAAAGCTGCCTCACCTTGGGTCTTAGTTTTTACTTTTGGTACCATTAAAAGTCCACTACCTGAGGACCTGAGGGCTCTCACTGGCTCATATGATAAAAGGCCAAGACCATTAAGAGATTTAAAAACCAATAAAATAATCTTAAAATCTATTCTAAAAGATACTTCATTCATCCCCCAAGGAGGAAATTCAGGTGTCTGGCAGATAAAATTATAAAATATCACATAAAAGAAGTAATTCAGGTGTCTGTCTGCTCATCTCCCATTGGCTAGAGAGTTATGAAGCCTAATGGCTGCAGGGATGATTATTATACTATATATATGATAACTCATACATTTCATTTGTTTATTTATTATTTTATTTGTTCTGCCTTGGTTTATTCCAGAGTTTCTTTATTGTTTTTTTTATGTACAGACAAGTACAAAGTAGGTTCTGTGACGTGTAACAGTAGGAACAGAGTTCTGTGACTGATGTTATAAAACACCATTGAGATCACACCCATCCCCAAACATTGATCACTTCAGACACACCTCACGTTCATACCAACATTAATTAGGGGTAGACAAACACAGAAACAAGCAGTACATTAGAGTGTGTACTCATAAGTTATGTCATAAGAGTGACATAGATTAATTATGCTTTTTAATAAATTAAATAAATAAATAATAATAATAAAATAATAATAATCATCTGCCTTGTTTTATAATAATCTTAATCATAATCATAATAATAATAATCATCATCATCATCTTTATTATATAGAACTTGTCAAAACAGGGTTATAAAGTGCTTTACAAATAGGAAAGAAACTAAAAGACAGTAAAAGAGAAATGTGAGGAAGACAATGAAAAATATATTTTTAAAAAACCAATAACCTGCATGGAGGTGACAGCAAGAAGAAATGACAGAAAGGAAGATAAAATAATCTTTGAATACTAAAAAAACAAAATATTAAATATTAAAACAATAAAAAGATCAGAAATATAAAATATTGAAATATTAAAGAATAAAAAGAATAAAGATAGTAAAACCCTACCTGTGATACTGCCTGATAAATAATAATAAAACATCTGAAATAAAACATTCTCAGGTGACATTTCCTGTAAAAGCACAACTTAAAAGTGTGTCTTTAAAAGAAGATAAAGAGGTGCCCAATCTGATCTCTGTTATAAGATGTTAACTGTGTCTTCCCATACCATAATACCAAAATACCAAAAGCAGAAAGAAACCAATTTAGATGAACAAAAAAATGCAATTTCTTGGGTTTCCACTTGAGGATGCTCAAAAAGCCCTTAAAGCCCTGCTGGACAACTCAACTCAACTATTTTTTATTTATAAAGCACCTTTCATACGTTCAAGCTGGCAACCCAAAGTGCTTCACAAAAGAACACGGACAGAAAACAACAGTGATGGGTAAAAGTGGAAAGGAAGGGGATATAAAATACTTTGATATGATCAAATCAATTAAATAAAATCAGAGAAGTATCAGAAAATAAATCAGTAAAATAAAATCAATACAATAAATTCAGATAACTACCAGAAAATAAATCTAAAAATGAAATATAATATAATTATATAGAATAAAATACAATAAATAACAATGATGCTAAAACAATGGTCATTATGTTAACAATGAAGTCCAGGGCTAAAAAGAAATAACTCCAAGTTAAAAGCCAAATTCAGCTCTCCGTCTTGATGTCCCGTGACACAGAGTTTAGAGTTTTGGTGCACAAAAACAGAAAGCTCTCTTTGTGAGGGACCCATGAGGAACATTTAAAAGGGAAGCATTCGAGGACCTCAGTGATCGTGGTGGAACATACAATAACAGGAGATCAGGGATGACATGGAGGAGCTTTAAAAACAGTTTAAAGAACATCCCAAATATTTTTTTTACAGCACAAATGAACACGTTTGCAGCCTTGCGTAATAAACAGATAATTTTCCCCAATATACCTCATTTATTTATAACAACTGTGCATAGATGATTATTTTAAACTCACAACTTTAGGTGGTATTAGGCTAGGAGTTATGCATAATCAAGTACAAACATGGCATGGCAGATTTGCCAGTTAAATGTATTGTAGTTGTTTTTGATGCAGTCAAAGACCTCATCTCCTCTGTATTATTGCTGGTTTCTTAATGAGACTGAAGTAAGTTGGAGTCATGTCATCTCTGGGCTTCATGACTGTTCTTCAGAAACCAAAGGGACCAAAGGATGATGTCACTATGATGTTATCAATCAATCAATCAATCAAGCTTTATTTATATAGCACCTTTCATACAAATAAAATGCAACCCAAAGTGCTTTACAGTGATTGAAAACAAGAAAGAAGCAGAAATGAAACAATGCTAAGACATTTTAGTGGAAGATAATAATAATGATAATAATAAAACTAATAAAAATACAAATTAAAAATAAGAACAACATAAAAATAAAATAAAATAGAGACCAATGCACACCAAAATAAAACATGTGTAATTAAAATAAGTTAAAGCATCAAAATTAAGAAATAAAAATAGTTAAAATAAATAGATTTAAAAGGTAAGGATAAGAGTTGAAAAATAAAACTAAGGCTGAAAAATATCAATAAAACTGAGTAGATAAATAAAATTAAATAAATGAATGAATAAATACATAAAAATAGAATAAGATAACACTTAAAATTACTAAAATAATAAAGCAATATTTAAATCAATATTATATTAAAAGGTAGGTAATAAAATTGTTAAACCCTACATAAAAGCCAGACTGAATAAATATGTCCGTCTTTAGATCCTAAAAAGCTGCGGATTGTTCCTTTAAGGAAGAGGTCAATCTCTCCTGCATGCACTCTCATTTTCAAAGGAGCTAGAATCGAGTCAGAGTGAGACCTCCTCCCTTAATGATTCTCTCTGACGGCATCCATTCGTATTTCTCCGTTTTTTTTCCCCGCGCATGCGCAGTAAGAGCAATCAGTGGTTGCATGGTTGGCAATTAAATTGCTTCATTAAACTGGGTTAACCTCACCGATACATGCAACATCTCTCATGTAGAGTGAGTCCTGCTCAGCTTCACAAACACGACACACTTTAATACAGAGAGACTTCTTATCAAAGGGACTCCAACAAGCTGCATGGAGGTCCACAACTCGGGTCCAATCAGGGGCAGGGATCCGGGTTGAGAGAGTTCATACTCTCAGCTCAGCAAGATGTCAAAACAACATAGACTTCCACAAGTCATTTCATCCACACCATCAGGAGGGGGAATAAACAGCTCAGGAATAAACTATAATCCAAGTCTGCGTTTGAACTACACATGAAGTCCAAATAAAGGAGATCAAAGAACTACAAATCCCCAGAATCCCCCTTTCACCAATCACTCCCTCACACAGCAGATTCATAATCAATCACATGTAGAGACGCCGAATAGATCAGGGGGAATCAGTTAACATCACGTGGGGACATTTTTGCATCATGAATGCAAATTAAAGTCGGATGAAGAGGTGATCACGTTTCCAATATGGCGGATCAGGTGCGTTCAAGGACCGACACCAATGGTTTAAACGTGCAGATGCGATGCACGTGAATGATTCATGCGATGCTGGAGCACGACTTCAATTTCCACAGTCTTAAACATGTCTCTTTCATGAGTGGATGGAGTGGATTCAAAGCTGCAGTGGATGAAGTATAGGTTTAATATGTCGTCAAACAGCTGGGTTGCCAGGTTTGCTGCTGACCACAGTTGATGATCAGTGATGTACATGATTCCCCTGACTCCGATTTCGCTTCAGTATATAAAGAGGTGATCCAGAGTCAGACAGGAAATGGAGACACTTTGACACATCATCACATAAATCTCATTACTAGTCCAGATTATCGAGTAATAGTCCGTGAGGCGTTCAGGGACTGCGGTCAATTCCCACGTTTGCGTCCAGACAAGCACAAACGCATTTCCCATCTGCTTCTTTTCTTTTTAATCTAAATACACTTCTTACATACTTTCCATATACAGATTATAAAAGTATATGTTGGTGTTTATCTCAGTTATAGTGCAACTGGTGGCAGATCTGTGATAAACAGAGCCAATAAGTACTAGATGTTTTTATGGAGAGGGCTATGGATATAAGCTATGGAAGCCCAAAGTGGTAGTGATGGGAAGTTCGGCTCTAATCAGTGAATCGGCTCTTTTGACTTGGGTCCGAAGAAGAGTCGGCTCTTTCGAATCCCGAACGGCTCTTAATTTAGGATCTTTTGTAGCCGTATATTTAACCTTAACTTTGCAAAAAAAAAAGGTTTGTGTTGAAAACCCTTTTACAGTGTTTTTTATGAGAAGCCTTATAACTGCCCAATTTTCTCCATTTATTCTGTTACAAAACCATTCTTACTTTTGTTTAGTGTTTTAATCAAACTTTTTTATTGAACAAAATAACAAAAAACATACATATCCACAGAACAGAACCAGAACCGAACTCAAGCAAATAGAACCAGAACCAACTCAAGCAAACAGAACCAGAACCAAACTCAAGAAAACAGAACCAGAACCAAACTCAAGCAAACAGAACCAGAACCAAACTCAAGAAAACAGAACCAGAACCAAACTCAAGCAAACAGAACCAGAACCAAACTCAAGAAAACTGAAACAGAACCAAACTCAAGCAAACAGAACCAGAACCAACTCAAGCAAACACAACCAGAACCAAACTCAAGCAAACACAACCAGAACCAAACTCAAGCAAACACAACCAGAACCAAACTCAAGCAAACACAACCAGAACCAAACTCAAGCAAACACAACCAGAACCAAACTCAAGCAAACACAACCAGAACCAAACTCAAGCAAACAGAACCAGAACCAAACTCAAGAAAACAGAACCAGAACCAAACTCAAGCAAACAGAACCAGAACCAAGTCAAGCAAACTGAACCAGAACCAAACTCAAGCAAACACAACCGGAACCAAATCAAGCAAACAGAAGCAGAACCAAACTCAAGCAAACAGAACCAGAACCAACTCAAGCAAACAGAACCAGAACCAAACTTAAGCAAACAGAACCAGAACCAAACTCAAGCAAACAGAACCAGAACCAACTCAATCAAACAGAACCAGAACCAAACTGGAGCAAACATTATTAATGTCCTCAGGTTGGCATTGATTAAAATCAGGTGCCTCAGTTTGGATGGTTTGATCTGGTTTCTCCCCTCAGTGAGTATTTGCCCGGTCATTGAGAAGAACCCTAACCCTCTCAGAAGGAACAGATGAAGCCACGATACACAGCCTCCCCTCAATCACCTGTATCCTATATCCTCACATTTGATTGGTCGATAGGCCGCCATGATGACCAATCAAAACAAAGTTCTGCTCTCGCTGCGAGCCGGCTCTTCTGATTCACTATAAAGCATCGGCTCTCAGAGCTGCATCTTTTGATCATGACACATGACACTAAGGCTTGTGATTAGGGTTAGGATTAGGATTAGCGTTAGGATTAGGGTTAGGGTTAGGATTAGGGTTAGGGTTAAGGTTAGGATTAGGGTTAGGATTAGGGTTAGGGTTAGGGTTAAGGTTAGGATTAGGGTTAGGGTTAGGATTAGGGTTAGGGTTAGGGTTAGGGTTAGGATTAGGGTTAGGGTTAGGGTTAGGGTTAGCGTTAGGATTAGGGTTAGGGTTAGGATTAGGGTTAGGGTTAGGGTTAGGGTTAGGATTAGGGTTAGGGTTAAGGTTAGGATTAGGGTTAGGATTAGGGTTAGGGTTAGGGTTAAGGTTAGGATTAGGGTTAGGGTTAGGATTAGGGTTAAGGTTAGGGTTAGGGTTAGGGTTAGGATTAGGGTTAGGGTTAGGATTACGGTTAGGGTTAGGATTAGGGTTAGGGTTAGGATTAGGATTAGGGTTAGGGTTAGGGTTAGGATTAGGGTTAGGGTTAGGGTTAGGATTAGGGTTAGGATTAGGGTTAGGGTTAGGATTAGGATTAGGGTTAGGATTAGGATTAGGATTAGGGCTGGGATTAGCAAACACAACCAGGGTTAGGGTTAGGGTTAGGTTTAGGGTTAGGATTAGGGTTAGGGTTAGGGTTAGGATTAGGGTTAGGGTTAGGGTTAGGATTAGGGTTAGGGTTAGGATTAGGGTTAGGGTTAGGATTAGCGTTAGGGTTAGGGTTAGGATTAGGGTTAGGGTTAGGGTAAGGCTTAGGGTTAGGGTTAGGATTAGGGTTAGGGTTAGGATTAGGGTTAGGGTTAGGGTTAGGATTAGGGTTAGGGTTAGGGTTAGGGTTAGGGTTAGGATCAGGGTTAGGGTTAGGGTTAGGATTAGGGTTAGGGTTAGGATTAGGGTTAGGGTTAGGGTTAGGGTTAGGATTAGGGTTAGGGTTAGGATTAGGGTTAGGGTTAGGGTTGGGGTTAGGGTTAGGATTAGGGTTAGGGTTAGGGTTAGGGTTAGGATTAGGGTTAGGGTTAGGATTAGGGTTAGGGTTAGGATTAGGGTTAGGATTAGGATTAGGGTTAGGGTTAGGATTAGGGTTAGGGTTAGGGTTAGGATTAGGGTTAGGGTTAGGGTTAGGGTTAGGGTTAGGGTTAGGATCAGGGTTAGGGTTAGGGTTAGGGTTAGGATTAGGGTTAGGGTTAGGATTAGGGTTAGGGTTAGGGTTAGGGTTAGGATTAGGGTTAGGGTTAGGATTAGGGTTAGGGTTAGGGTTGGGGTTAGGGTTAGGATTAGGGTTAGGATTAGGGTTAGGGTTAGGGTTAGGGTTAGGGTTAGGATTAGGGTTAGGGTTAGGATTAGGGTTAGGGTTAGGATTAGGGTTAGGGTTAGGATTAGGGTTAGGATTAGGATTAGGGTTAGGGTTAGGATTAGGGTTAGGATTAGGGTTAGGGTTAGGGTTAGCAAACAGAACCAGAACCGAACTAAAGCTAACAGAACCAGAACCAAACTCAAGCAAACAGAACCAGAAACGAACCAGAACCGAACCAAACAGAACCTGAATCAAACAGAACCAGAACCGAACCAGAACCGAACCAGAACCGAACCAGAACCGAACCAGAACCGAACCAGAACCGAACCAGAACCGAACTCAAGCAAACTGAACCAGAACCGAACCAGAACCGATCTAGAAACGAACCAGAAACGAACCAGAACCGAACCAGAACCGAACCAGAACCAAACCAGAACTGAACCAGAACCGAACCAAAACCGAACCGGATCCGAACCAGAACCAAACTCAAGCTAACCGAACCAGAACCGAACCAGAACCGAACCAGAACCGATCCGGAACCGAACCAGAACCGAACCCTAACAGAACCAGAACCGAACCCTAACAGAATCAGAACCAAACTTAAGCAAACCCAACCAGAACCGAACCAGAACCGAACAAGAATCGATCCAGAACCGAACCAGAACTGAACCAAAACCGAACCCTCACAGAACCAGAACCAAACTCAAGCAAACAGAACCAGAACCAAACTGGAGCAAACATTATTAATGTCCTCAGGTTGGCATTGAGAAAAATCAGGTGCCTCAGTTTGGATGGTCTGATCCGATTTCTCCTCTCAGAGAGTATTTGCCCGGTCTTTGAGAAGACTCTCTCAAAAGGAACAGATGTAGCCACGATACACAGCCTCCCCTCCATCACCTGTGTTCTATATCCTCACATGTGATTGGCCTATATGCCGCCATGCTGACCAATCAAATCAAAGTTCTGCTCTAGACTTCTGATTCATTATGATTAGGGTTAGGGTTAGGATTATGATTAGGGTTAGGGTTAGGATTATGATTAGGGTTAGGGTTAGGATTGGGGTTAGGGTTAGGGCTAGGATTATGATTAGGGTTAGGGTTAGGGTTATGATAAGGGTTAGGGTTATGATAAGGGTTAGGGTTATGGTTAAGGTTAGGGTTAGGATTAGGATTAGAGTTAACACTATTACTCGGTTAGGTTTCCTAACCCTAAAGAGCTGCTCATGAGTACTGATGTACATGTTTTATTGAGGACAGAGACAGCGTTATTCCTTGTAGTATCAGAACGTTAAGTTTTCTCACACACGCTTTAATGTGGAGTTTCATGTGACGCTGTAGAATCATTTCTTTAGAATCGTTTGATGCCCAACAATTATCTCAAAAACTCTAGGTTTCACCATTAGTGCAACATTCATCTCCCTTTACCTCTGACATATCCCTGACAGACTGAGTAAACACGATGCCTACCTCCTGAAGATTTTACTGGCATGAAGTAAAAAGACCATTACAAACCTTTGGCTTCAGAGGAAGTTCCCTACTGCTGGTATCTTTAAGATTGTAAAACAACTACAACTTTTAGAGGAAATGACCTGTTCTATACAGCTCCAAAAAGAACTGGAGGAAACGATGGGAGATATGTTGTACTTATTTAGCCAGGGAAAATAATTCATCGTAAATGTGTGACCAAGTGGGCATTTTGTGTTGTATCTCAGTTAAATTTATGCTTCTTGTATAGATCAAGCCATTAGCTCATGTTTTCGTGTTCTTGTGTGAAAGTATATGTGTAAGTGTGTACGCATGTATGTTCTAAAAAAAACCCTGAGAAAACAAAAAGTTTAAAAAAAGAAGTGTTTGATGTATGATCCGAACCCTTGAGCAGTAACATCACAAAAGCTGAGACACTCATACAAACTTTCATTTGATGTCTCCTGTAGAAGATCTACTTTAACATCTACCTGCATGAACATGATTCAAATCCAGGCGGAGAGATTGTCAGATCATCTGCTAAAGAAAAGCAGGATTCTGCAGAACTCACAGTTTCTGTTTTTATTAAAAGCCTCTAACCGGTCCTAACAGGTGACACACTTCAGCCCTTCAAAATAAAGCAAACAGAGTTTTTTTATTGTACACACTTCATAACTTAAACTCCTACAGTGGCTTAAAAAACAACAGAATATGAGCATTCATCAGAAGACACTTCATAACTGTATATTTGTGTGAATATATCTATATATAGAATGTGGATATTTACAGACCAGAAAATATAAACAATAACTCTTAGTATGAAAGGCAGAGGGAACTTTTTTTCTTCATTCATCAAAACACTCATTTGACTTTGCATTCTTTGTGGTGTATTAACCTGTCTTGACCCTGTTTTGAATTTGAATCACAAGAGGACGGCGCTACATTTCAAGGCAAGCAGCCTCCTCGTGTTGTGATCTGATTGCAGAGTCAGGTGTGTGTTTTCCTGCTTTCTTCAGGAGTGTTCATGATGATCTGAAACTTATAGCCAGAGAAGGACACAGGGGCTGTTTTTGTGACAGCACAGAAAAGGGTTTTGATGGACTTCCGCCATGACAGGAACAGGAGCACCACATGTTAATACACCGAAATGAGTCTGCTACAAAACACAGTGATAACAAATACAACAGAAGTGGGAGAGCATTAAGTTGGTCCAAGAAAATGCTAAAAACTGGAGAAAGAGAGAGAGGCGTAATCCCTCTAAATATCATCTTCAAATGCACCCGAAAACATCTAAGAATCTCTACAGACAAGCAAGGTTCATGAACACACGTCTATCGTATCCGCGCTGACACAAAGTGGAGAAAAAGGCACGACCCCGGAGGGTTTCTGAGGGAGAGGAGGGAGTCTCTGATTGCTGTGTAGCGATGTCATCACCGAAAATGGACGGGCTGCTCGAGGGTTACTCGAGGTTTAATCGAGCACACAGGATTGCGGCTGCATATGTGGGTCACCGCGGCGCTGCAGTCTGGACAGGATTCAGACGTCATCAAGGAGCCTCGACTCCTCTCAGAGTTTACTCTTTCAAGTTTCTCTCTTCACTGCGACGAGAAGCCGACAAAGTCTTCCTCTCGCTGAAGACGACGACGGCCTTGGCAGAGTGTTCCAGCTGCGTGTGTTTGATGGTGATTTGACATGTTGGCAGAGCGGAGTGTGACCTTGTCAGGGGGAGCATCACTGCAGCTGGACTCTGTACGCACAGATGAGGAGCTTGACCTGAGGGGAGAACGTTATGGGCTGTTAAGATGTTCTGTCACAGGAATAATTAGGCATGTTTGGGAGACTTGAGTTAATGAAAACATTTTGGTTTTCATGAATTCAAAATCCCTGCTGCTCATTTTATAATCACAATTAGCAAACATTTACAATTTTCAATCCCTTAAAGGATTTCAAATCAGTGTGTCTAATGCACATGTGTGATGTTATTGTGGACAGCAGACAGAATAAAAACACTGCGGTTAATCTACCAATCAGACACGTTCAGCATTACAGGCCCTTCCCCCCTGAAAGCCCCAGGACCTTTGAAAAGTACTACCCCCCTAGCAGGGGCTTTTTAGGCGGGAGATTATCTACCCCTGAACTAAATTTAGACCCTGGGTCCACCAGTCGAAGCACATGTAGTTCAGGGGTAAAGTCCCTCTGGTCGAAAAATGCCTTTATACATTAAAAGTATCTCTGCATGTGTGTGTGTGTGTGTGTTAGTGTGTGTGTGTGTTACCTTAGCTGTTGGTGCCTCTGCTAGACGAATGAAGAGTCTGTTGATGCCTGGGACCGGACTGAAGGAGTAGATAAAGTGACTATCCTGAATGTTTAAAGACAAGAGATGAAGGAATTAGGAAAAACAAACACATGTTCATTTATTTTGACAGATTTGATTAATATATATACACTACCAGTCACAAGTTTGGACACACCTTCTCATTCAATGTTTTTTATTTATTCTAATTATTTTCAACATTGTAGATTAATACTGAAGACATCAAAACTATGAAATAATCTGGTTTTGCCATAATCTGGATTACAACAGTAGTCAAATAGGGCCATCCATTGTGTACTAACCCTACCTCTGAACAACACAACTGATGGTCTCAAACACATTAAGAAGGCAAGTCATTCTACAGATGAACTCTTGACAAGGCTCATGTTAATTAGAAACCATTCCAGGAGACCACTTCATGAAGCAGACTGAGAGAATACCAAGAGTGTGCAAAGCTGTCATGAAGGAAAAAGGGGGCTACTTTACAGAATCTAAAATATAAAACATATTCTACTTTGTTTAACACTTTTTTAAAAATTAAATAATTCCATATATGTTCTTTCATAGTTTTGATGCCTTCAGTATTAATCTACAGTGTTTACAATAATTAACATAAATACAAACCCTTGAATGAGAAGGTGTTTCCACACTGACTGCTAGTGTATAGATATTTAAAGTATAAGCAAGTAAAATGTTTCTTGAACTTGGTTGTGCAGGTTTCTTTTGAATGGCAGACTTCTCTGATAAACTCTGGGTACATCTGGTTTTTGGCTGACTGATAAGGAATCGAGCTGAGTTCTGTTTTCATGAAGAACTAACCAGGAAGATGGGCAGCTGGAACTTGTCGTTGAGCACCACGGCGTGAACGCTGCAGGGTCCGCAGAGCCTGGCTGTGATTTCATTCAGGAAGTTTGCGTGGAAGATGAAGAGGAGGATGCCTGAGCCTGGTGGAGGAGAGAGGGACAGAGATACTGTGGGTCAGGGATAGATAGAAGGATAAAAGAGGTTCAATGCTGGGTATGATCAAGATTCCTCCATTGGTCATACATCCAGCAATCTACAGCCAGTTTGACTTTGGAGTTTTTTACCTTCTGGTTGTGGCTGAGACTTGAAGCCAAACTCCATGGAGAAGTCCGGTCCCTCACAGAGCCTGTGGCAGGCCAGAGGAAACACAGGCTCCAGCAGCACCAGACGAGACTCAAAGTACGCTCTGATGGTGTCCTCGGCCACACTGGACAACCTGAGAGACAGAGAATGACAGTTTTAATTCATCTATGGGTGTAAAAACACAGAAATGCAGGGAGTTAATCTGAAACTGCTACATAACCTGATGTATCTTTATTTATCTGCAGTTTTATTTCCTGTAGAGCTGAGAATGCTCTGTTGAAGCTGTGGTCTGACACTCACATGCTGGTGTGGTCCTTAATGAAGTCGCACACCATCAGGTTGTTGCTGAGCTTGGCGAAGTACATGGCCGTGTTTTTGTGTTTGGACAGGATGTTGCAGTCGGCTCCGTACTCCAGCAGGAGGCGCACAACGTCAGCGTTCCCTCTTTTACAAGCCTGAAGGACAAAAACAGGAAAGAGCAGGAAACATTCACTGACACAGCTTTTGTTTCCGGTGCAGATCCCTCCATGTGGATCAGTCTTGATATAAAGTTGTACGGTTGTTTCCCTCCTCAGCTCTTGGAAAAAGCTGTTTTCACCCATTTCTTTAGGTCTGTCTGTATGTCTATATCTATGTCTGAATAGTCTTAAACTCCTTTAAGTTCTTCCTCCAACAGTTTGCTTGAATGTGTCTTTACCTTCATCAGTGCCGTCTCCCCGCCGAGTGTCTGTGCGTTGACATAAGAGCCCGCCTCCAGCAGGATCGCAACAGTCGTCAAGAAATTCTATCAGAGGAGAGAAATAAAAACACAGGAGTGTGAATGAACCAACAGAAACACTTCCCAGCTTCATAATAAACATACAAACTCCTCTTCTCTCATCTTGGCTGAGCGGCTGTGTTACCTTTTCTGCAGCGTGCATCAGGGCCGTCGTGCCGTTCTTCTGTCGTCCGTTCACTTTCGCTCCTTTCTTTATCAGCAACCGGAGGATGTCGTCCTGACCCCCTGCCGCTGCCAGCATGCTCAGAGACATACCACTGACATCCTGCAGGGAAAGAAACAGAAGCAAAGGTGTGATGTTAGAAGTGAGGATGGCAAGACAGCATGAAATGGACTGTTGATGTGTTCTTTTTACTATATGGAAGTTATAGAAGGGGACAGACAGAGAGCAAGAGGCCGAGTGGTCACTGGATAGGCTTGTCATTCTCCTTCAGGGTTCAAGGATGTGGGCAACCAACAATTCATGCATGCAGATGTGAATTAATTTTTGTGCACTTAAGAAAAACCTAAATGGGGACGCTGAGATCTGTTGAACTCAACACCAGGGTCCCAGTCAGCTGCCAATTTAGGGGTGAGGATCTTCTTGCTTTGAGGTGCTCATCACTGTCCACTGCAGTCTCTTGTGAATCCATATATACTGGTAAGTAAATAGTGGTTTTGCAAAAGTCAAGCCTTGGGGCGCAGGTGGCCTAGCGGTCTAAGCGCCCCACGTATTGAGGCCATAGTTCTCGTCGAAGAGGTCTCTGGCTCAACCCCCGGCTGCTTGACCGCTCCCCACTACCAAATACCCAAGTTTCCTGTCTCTCTTCAGCTGTCCTGTCAATAAAGGCGAAAAACCCCAAAATATAACTTTAAAAAAAAAAAGTGAAGCCTAAAATGTCACGATTGGTTTGCTGTTTGGATTTATAGACATTCTGGGTTTCCAGAGGATGATCCCCACAGACAGTTGTGACTTTTCTTTTGCACCACCATGAGTTTTTTTCCCCATTTAGTTGATTCTCTTACCTTTTCTTTTGCGCTTTCTTGCCCTACTCTTTGGATTATGACCAATTACCACGACTGTATAAAAATGTTGACGTCCCCTGCAGGTCTTAAAATTGGACCTCATGCAAAGGGGACTTCAACCTGCAATCTTCCTAATGGCCAGCAGGAGGCTGATTGCTGCAAAAAATATGGGCTCTTTGCCATCACCTTCTTTTTTTGTTTTGTTTTTGCAGCTAGAAGTGACATTTGATGCCGAGGTGGAACAGCAGGTAAATTAAGACAATTACAAATGTACCAATCATACATGGCACTTTGAATTTAAAGTTATCAGGGGAAATAAAAACGATGATCTCTTAGTGCCAACAAAATCTTCAAGTTTTAAGCCAAGAAGCAATTTATTGTACAAGCCGAAGTGTCTTACAATACTGGATAAGAAGCAGAAACTGAAGGCAACATGACTACAACAGGATGAAGAGTAACACGCATCGTGTGCTTATACAATAATGTAAGAAAGCTACTGTACAGAAAAGAAATGCTGTGAAACACTGAAAAGAAATGGTAGAGCATGAAGGATTGTTTATTATTTCTAGACCTTTAACTGATTCGTTTCTCAAATACAAGTTTTGACTTCTTTTTAATTGTAACACAGATAAACTCCTCTTTAAAGGACGCAGAGACAAAGACCTGTTTACTGCTCCATGAATAAGTCAGCACGGGGACACTCGAACAGGCCTGCACCCTGCTCACACTCGGGGGTTTGAAAGAGTTTGACACTAATGGCTTTGGTATGGAAGAGTGAACACTGGTTAGGTTCAATACAGCTGCTACTGAGGGGAACACAACATCTTATGTTTTCAGCATGGAGTGCTGTGTGAAACTCTGGACCGTTAAAAGAAAACTGTGGACGGTGAAACATAAACCAACAGGACAAAAGAACAGACGGTCCGCCGCCTGTTTGAATAACCGTTGTAAATAAAATAAACACTGTTAAAGCTCCTTACTTCTGAAGTAAAATAGGACAATACCTTATTAAACAAGGACAATTTCAAAAGCTGTGAAAAGCAGCTGCTATAGGAGGGCTTGGACCTGTATTCAAAGTCTAGTATCAACCTTTAACAAGGTTTTTTAAACACATAAACTTAAAGTTATGCTTCTTTTGTAATAACTCTGAAGCCTTTTCAGTAAAAGGTGATCATACTTGGACGAATCTGAGAATTTTAAACCTTACCCACAGGGGAGGAGACCAAATAAAAGTGTTTTGGCCAGTGCTTTCAGACTGGACTTCATTGATCCGCTCATTTCTTTAAACACAAACGTCAGATTAATTCGTTCAATTCTTCAAAGGTAGAACAATTATTTGTAGTAGTGGGTGGCTGGTAAACATTTAAAGTAATAACTAAATCCTCATTTCTCTCAAGAGTTCACAAACTCAGGGTAGTGCTATGATTTGTTGCTGATTAGAAAGAAAAGATACAGTAAATAAATCAACATTGTAAGGCAACAGTATGTTGATAACTGGACATTAGTCCCAAATGTCAAGATAATAAAAGCTTAAAAAAAGTGATAGAAATGCACCCAATGCAGTGTACTTATTTTTAACCTCAAATCAGAGTACATAAAACACAATAAACACTCAAATATTCTACACAGTTACTGTATAGTAATACAAAAAAAACAATCAACATTCTCAGCAGATTGTTTACACACGTAAATTAAAAAAATAATTAAGCTACTAAACATTTATAAAAGAGGATCCTCAACAGAAAAAACAAACAGGTTTCTAATATTGAAGTAAGAGGTATATAAACGGAGCTCCTAATTCTCTAACATCAGCAAGGAGAGTAATGCCGTCACTGCTGCAGGCAATCAGGGGCCATCTACACTATAGGCTACTGGCTAAAGCAGGGGTATAATACACTCGGGCCAGGCATTTTGGGAATTATGAAAAGCAAGACAAAGCACATCTCTGACGTGGTGAGGACTGGATGCTTAGATTTCCAAATAGGACGTATATGTCTTCTCTTATACTCAAATTTGTAAAAATGCTACTGACAACACGGGCAGAGAGGTGGATGTCCAAGGTCTGGAGTTAAGAAGAGTAAAAGTCAATCTAGAAATGTACAGTCACTGAGTCTGCCTTGGCTCAGTGCAGGGGAGGAAAATGCCCCGGTCACACAGTGGATGGAAAGTTCCAATTTGCCATCGTCACCATTGGAAGCCACGCTGGTTACACCCCATTACTAATGAGTGATGGGACACTGAAACCCCGGCAAATGAGTGATCACACATCTAAATAACATAATTCTCCAGAGATACCTTCTCATGAGCTGACAAACTGAGTGTTATATGTTTGACTGTGTAACATTTAAGCACTCTAACCGTATAACACATTGATATCCGACTGGATTGAGCCAATATCACACAACAAACATCCGTAGCTTCACTTCTTTAGTGTATATTCATGCAACTGTACACCAATAGCTTAATCTGGCAGACATGGTTTGAGAACTTGAGTAACTTTTTGTAGTGTGACTTAAAGACTGGCAGGGTACTCGGAGGGATACAGAGACCACAAACAGTACTTTTTACAGCAGTTGCTTTTTAAGCCCCACATGATTTAGAGTCAGAGCCACAGCCCCCCCACACGCACCAAGTCTCACTAATTATTTAAAGGAAGTCCATTACAAATATTTACAGTGAAAGATAAACAGGACCGTCCCACTCCGGGTTTGGATTTTGAGTCTCTGGTTCTGGTCCGACGCTTTGTTTGGCGGCGACCGGAAGCCCTCGCCGTTTCATGGACTGAATTGAGTTATGTACAAAGTATTTGACTTCCCTCCACGTTCTCGTGTTCAACGCTGGCTCCGCGGCTAAACAGGCGTCACAATCTTTTTTACCGGGAACTTTCACCAGTTTACAGAAGTCTCCGAACTGACGCCTCACGGCCCCCTGCTCCTCCTCGCTCCACAACCTCTTGATTCTCTTTTGAGACTTATCAGCTGGAGTGACCCGTTTTCCTGCCGTGGACTTGGCTGTACTGTCCTTTGCCACCGGCGTCCCGTCAGGAACGTTAGGTCTATGGATCGTTGGGACAACCTGTGCGGTTGTAGGAGTGCTAGATTGGTTTGTGAGGTAAGCTGGTGTGCTTGGATGGTTCAGAGCAGTAAAGGAAGAAACAATAGGCCTACCCCTGTCGTTCAGTGCGGAGAATGAAGGGATCATTGGTGCGCTTGCTGTGTTTAATGAAGTGTAAGTGGGGCCCATTGAGGTACTCGGTGCATTAAGGGTGGTGTAACTGGGAATCAATGGTAGATTAGTGTCCTGCTGAGTATACACAGACGGAGGTGGCATACCTGTGGTATTCTGTGTGTAAGAAGGAGACATAGGCATGATTATGTTGTTCTCAGACGTGTACGCTGGAGACATCAGTGCATTTGTAGTGTTGTGTGGGGTAAATGTAGGAACCACTTGTGTATCAGTAGCATTCAATGGTGTGAAAGAAGAAATCAATGGCTGACTCGAATGGACCAAGTTTGTACTCGTAGAACACAACGACGCGTAACTCTGAGTCAAGTCTTGTGAGTACACCGAGTCTCCAAGGTGCGTTGGTGGCGCCATCGTCATACAACAGTTTTCTGTCAGGTGTTCTGGGTTTACTGTGGTCATAGTACACACGACACTCGTGTCTTCCAGATCTGTTTTTGGTGTTTGGACTCTGGCTTTCGGACTCTCGTGTATATTTCCGTCGGACCTACTTCTCCTTCGTATTGTTTGTAGTGTGTTGTGCACATAGTTTTTGACATCCGTCCAAGATCTTCCACAGAGATCTGGTTCAGCAACTATGCAGGCATTGCACTCCTTTTTGCCCGGGACCTTCATTGTTGTGATGAATTCGTTCAGGTAACGTTTCACTGCTGCCTGCTCCTTCTCACTCCAAGGTCTTCTCTTCAGAGCAGCTTTCTGTCCAGTTTCTGTAAGATTAAGAGAACAAATAAAGGATCATGATTACACAAGAGAAATTAGATCTGCAATGCAGTATGCTGTCAATTTTTAAAGATAAAACCGTGTCCGCTGTAGAGCTTGACAGTTCATTCTTCAGCTTGGAAAAAAAGCAAGATTTCTCCTATCAACTGCTCTTTGAAACACTTTTTTGATATTGTCAAACACTCCAATACCTGATGAGTTTGTGGGACTTGATTGGTCATTCCAACAGCTCCTCAAGAATAAAATGTCAAGTCCTAAAAGTGATCAGAACCATGGGACATTTAAGAAATCTGTGACAACTTAGAGAAAATAACCCCAGGGTTCAGCTGAAGGTTCAACATCAAGCAAGCAAGTAAAAACCTATCGTCATCAAATGGTAACTTCACTTAAGAGCAACGGCCGTTCTCTATCCAACATATAATCAACCAATGCAGACCCAGGTACTCACCATCTTTCGCAGTGCTGGGTGGACTTGATGGCAGTGTTCGTTCCATCGTTAGAAGCTGTTTGCTCACTTCCTCCAGCTGTAACGCGTTATTTGAGAGCATGTAACACTCCTCGCTACTTCTACCCACCAGCATGGCCACTTGATCCAACTCACTTTCACTGAGGCTCATGAGCTGCCAGCAACTGGAAATTTGCTCTCTTAATGATGAGCACAGGAGCGCTTCTGGGTTTTTAACTCCACATTCCATTGCGGCCCTCCGAATACAATCCAGTCCTCTGATAAAGGATGGGCCTTCAGTCCTTGCGAAGAGGTACGGGTTGGTCTTTGCCACGCCTGCTTGCTCTCGATTAGCAATGATTAATTCAATTGAGGAAACCATCCTTTCAGTAAGCAGAACCAGCATGTTCCTCCCGTACTGACCCTCCAGCTCCAACCTTGTGAAACTAGCACCGAGGTCCAGCTCTAATTTTGTGCTTCTCTTTATTTGATCGGCAGATAGAACGAATGTTTCCCTACTCTTTCTGCGAGTGTAAGTCTGCAAAAACATTCTACCAATGTTTCCTACCCTTCCTCTGTTGAACAGACACACGTCAGCTAGAGTTGCCTCACTGAGCTTCTTCCATGTTGACAGACTGGGACTTTCTTTCAGCTCCCTCCTGGCCCCATCTCCTTCCTCTGTGATGAACCTGTGAAGTTTGATCAAGTCCTCCGTCACAGTTGATTTGTCTACTTCCACTTTTTTCACTTCTTGTTTGAGAGATAAGGCAAGGGCTTTGCGAGAGAAACACTCGCTCCATTTAGTATCCAGAAGCTGTATGAACTTTTTAACTTCGCTCTCAGTGTCAGTGTCCTCCGTCATGCGACTTTCCCCGAAAGCGATTTCTGCAGCTCGTTTTAAAGAGTAGCCAATCTTCGAGACGAGGGAAACCGTTTTAAACTTACTGGAACTGGGATCAAAACCGCTAACCTTTTTGGCCCCTTCAACAGCTAATTGAAATTTTGATGGCATACATACTTCATGCAAGAACTTTATACTCGTGTCAAGCTCTTTCACAGCCACGACAAATCTACCAAGTTCCCTCATCTTCTGAGCAATATAAGCAAACTGGGACTTATCATGCTCATATTTAGCTGACAAAGCATTGCCGTATTTACAAATAAGGGGGTCATTTCTAATATGTCTGGAGACTTCGTCTTGATGCATGATGTGGATGATTTCCTCACATCCTCCAGTTAAGAACTCTGACATGGGAAGCAGTCGGGAAGCAGCACTGTGAACGCTGCTCTTTTTGCTCTTGTCTGACGGTTTCTGATCCCCCTTTCTGGCCTTACACGATCGCTCATGCCTCCATAAATCAGTCTTGCGATAGAAAGCAAAGCAGTGCTGGCAAGGCAGGTAATCCCTCACGGAGATGTTGGTGTTTTTCACCTGTTTCTTTGTAACGATTTCCCCCTCACCACTTTTGAGAACTTGACAATTATGTTCATAGTCTCCTTTATTGCGAATCTGGTCAAGCAAAGTCTGCCTGACTTTGGAACCTCTGGGAAAGTGTATTGCGTGACACACATCAGTTTCATCTCCATGTTTCCTCTCCAAATGCTTTGCAATTTGGGTAAAAGCCTGCTGGCAGTACAAGCAGAAGTGCTTTTTGCAAGGCTCCTTTTTCTCCTCTGTGTCTTTGCTGGGGTTTATTTCAAGGACTTTCTTACAGGTCCTTGAACTGGATCGTGTTGGTAGCGTCCTCTCCACAGTTTTCCTACGTCGTCGTAATTGTACTTTTGCAATATCCTTAATGTCTGACTCTTGCAGAGGTTGATCTGTACCATCAGACTGACCTTCCAACCCACCTTCGTTTTCATCACTTGAGTCATTTGCTTCCTCGCTTGAACTGTGTTCTGTGGGTGCATCATTATTGTCTCTTTCCATTGTTAGCGTCCTTTCAGGAGTTCTGGGTGAGTTTGCATGATCAACATTTAAGCTTATTGTACTTGGTAACCCACCGGTCATGTTTTTGGACGTCTCGTCTTCCTGCGCTTCCCTCTGGCCTTCCTTTTCTTCATCATCCTGTTTGGTAGCCGAATTAAATCCACTGCTATTGAACTCACTTCCAATCCTTACACCCCTACCATCGTCTTCAACATTTTCATGGCCCCTAAAGGTCATTTGCTCAGAGCTTGTACTGGAAGGAGAGCTTTTCAAATTTTCCCCAGCTACTGGACAATCCAAATCTTGAGGAGTGCCCTCTTCAATTCTTGCACTGTCAAGGTTAGAAGTCAACCTAAGATCATCGCTCGAACTTCTCTCTTCAATCAAGCTCCTCTCTGCTTCAAATGACCTCGTCTCACCCATAGTACAAGCCTGTAAAAGAACAAGTATATGTAAGACTCATCGCCAAATCAGCAGCCATGAATAATTTGAGAAAACTTAAAAAACAGACTAATTAGAAAAAGAATGTGAGTGAGTAAAAAACAGAATTTGGTTGGGATTTAGTGGTGGTGATTGGTCGGGTAACTTGTTTTTGGTTTTGTCTTTTTTTTTTTTTTTCAGAAACTTGCTGTTTTACACATCAGCACCTTGGCAATGCCCCACCCAGACCCATGCTCATTCAAACACAAGTCAATGTAATAGCCACACATCACGTTTAAGCCCAACATCAGAATCAGAGACCCTCAAACACCTCTCAAATCTTCAGTACAAAAACCACATGTGACCCATTCGAGAACAGTTAATGGCTTTATTGGATCAAGCAGCGTTTGACATTGTTAATGTCTAACCAAGTATATATAATCATGAGGTGTTGGATGAAATGCTACATGGGGAGTACAGAATATGAACTGACACTAGACCCGCATGCATGGCTTTCAATCAGGACAAAACGGTGGCTAAGCATAGCAGTGTTTTTAAGGTGAAAGTATTTGAGTGGTGATTTTTTTACACAACATGTCTCTAATGTGGCTAAAACATAACAGAGTCCAGGACAGAGCCAGGTACAGATGCAAAACTGGGGAACACTTTTATCGTGTTGAGCCGTTCAAGTAACAACTAAATTATTTCTGTAAATTCAATCTATAGCTTTATCAATTTAATGTAGAGAAAATAATCCAGATTTAATGATAGTCACTAGTGCATGCTGGTGGTACATGTTGTGCTATGATTATGATTGTGACACAAGAGCTTATACATGATGTACCTGCTTCAAAGGGCTCATCTTGTCCTATTACTTCATGCCTTCTTCATTAGGCTTGTTCCCTGCAAGGACAGATGACATCAAGGTCTCTAGTGTGCACTCATGATGATGACATTTCAATAAAAGAGTTATGAAATTAGGTCAAAGTTACAATTCTACAAACCATTTCATTGTTGATACAATAACTAACTTATGTTAAGCTGCAAAAAGCATGAGTGATTTCAGCTGAGAGCATTTTAGGTTACTCATGGGACAACAGAGAGCAGTTAGATTTCATAACAGAGCTCTGTAGAGTTCACCTAAGCTTTTTAAATATCCT
Source organism: Notolabrus celidotus (assembly GCF_009762535.1). Classification (NCBI taxonomy): domain Eukaryota; kingdom Metazoa; phylum Chordata; class Actinopteri; order Labriformes; family Labridae; genus Notolabrus; species Notolabrus celidotus. Next base: position 32,069,193 of record NC_048281.1, on the reverse strand, counting down.
TCTAACATTAAAGCAATACAGATCAGGTTGAATGATATCAACACAGCCCTTTTAACCTTAATACAACAAATATATATATATATTGGAGTTTAATGCAACCTTAGACTACATTATAAACAGCTTCCACTAAAAATCTCTAAAAGGTTTACAGTTTTGTTTACACTACAAGTTGAAGCATTTGTTGATGCTCTTACCTGAGTTTGTTGCAGGAGTGAAAACATCTTGAGGCGTTGACTCTTTAGTAGACTTGAAACAGACGTTGGTACATGTAGATGGTCTGTAGATTCAGATCTTGAAGAGGTTTCTTGTTGTACATGTTCTTTTTAATCTACAGGCTATATGATTTAGTGATTAAGATCCTTTGTAGGTGATGTAATGATGTAATCTCTGCCACACGATGAAGCTCTATCAAGCTCTCTGCTTAATGTTTACTGGTTAGTATCGTCTGGTCCTTGCTATTATTTTTACTTTAGATCAGGCTTCCTTAGAGATTCAAAATATGTTCTAAATTTGATAAGGTCAGATCAAAAACAGATTTTTTTATGAACGCCTATTGTGATCTAACTAACTAGCACTCAGTGATTTTGGGGGGAATTTTGAATATTGTGATTCAAATGTCTTGGAAAACTATTGCTCGAACATTTTGAACAAAGTTGCTGTTCCGTGAATGTAAGTGTAAGTTTAGGGCAATGAAGTCTGACGATTTTGATGCAGAGCACCGGCAATGTTATATTTTTTATCCCCCCTGTGATCGACACAGCACTCTGTAATACCAGCCATCCATAATCATCACATACACACTGGGGCAACCAAGGTGCGATCAGCAGAACTTGTCAAATTGTCGTTGAGTTTTAGAGCTCAAGAGGCCAACCAAAAGCAAATATAGTGAAAAGGAGGTCGTAAAGAAAGATGGTTTGGGTGAAGGGTTTTATAAAATGTGTAAAAAGAAGGGAAGGGAAGGTCCATACCTCTTGGTCCAGATTGTAGTCTTCTTTGGAATTAAGTGCCAACTTCACTGCCATGTAATCTCCACTTTTCACAGCGTCCCTCAGCTCACCTGATGGGAACAAAGTAAAGCCAGATTTAATGAAGGGCAGGACATGCAACTAAAAACTAAATGAAGGACAATAACTGAAGAAAGTCCAAAACCTGGGGAGTTACAAGTTAAACAAATGAATCAGTAAAAAATATACAACTTTAACCACTCAGAGGTCAAAGGTCAATGGAAGTACTCACTTGGAGATAAAGGAGGACCGGACAGGATCTCATCTTCCCCGTTTAGATGCTTCTGGAAGTCGTCCAGAGTCATCCAGTCCAGGTTTAGGTCCATTCCTAAGCTCAACGTTGCGTGGCCCTTGTCTGTAAAACACAAATTGCAGAGTGCCTCTTTGTGAGTTTGCAGGCTGGATTCAAACATGTGTTATTGTTTGTTTGAACACTGAGATCACAAGTTCAGTTGTGCATGAAATAGAAAACTTAACATCCGAGCTGTGCTGGAGGAAATATCTATAAATACTTGGAAGCAGCGAACATCAGAGGTCAGATCAGAACATACCAGATCTGTCAGCGCCCTCTGCTGGGTCTGGGATGTCCTGATTGTCATCACATGCCATGAAGAGTCTGGGCTCGCTGTCCTCTCTCTTCTTCCGCCTGTCGTCCGCTGATGTTCTCCTCTCCCAGCTGGGCCGCTGTCCCTCCTCTGTCTTCTCTTTCTTCTCCCGTTGTTCCTCTCCTGGTTTGGACTTTGCTGCGGATTCCTCTTCCCTCTCATCACTATCCAGGCTGAAGCCATAGCCAGATCTGGAGCCTACAGGGGGAAACAGATAAGAGGTCACACATCTTGGTAGTACTAAAGGACCTAGGAGGACTTCCACTCTCTATTACAGTAGTCAATCAAAACTGGTTGCTGTTTCAGCTCCATGAAGACTGGTTTCCTTTTTTGGAACTGTGAACTGTTTGAGAGACTAATTATTACTTCAGTAACTCTTATTGTGCCTGATACACCTGCTATTACTCTGGAGCTGAGCTAACAACCTACAGGTGATAAGTTGGTTTAAGCACAAATTCAGCAATGTCTAGACACGTCACTCATGTGCTCAAAGCAACCACACCAAGAAACCAAAGGTGCTGTCACATCTATACTTTCTTTTCAACTGCTCCAATCATTTTGATCCGTTTTACATCCATTCATTCATTTACTTTAACCTGGAGTGAGACGCTCTGAGGCTGATGTGCTTTATTAACTAGTAAATGAATGTCTGTGTGTAATGCATACTTTCTGATTGCTTGCTCTTCTCAGTCTTCTCCCCCTCTGGTTTCTGAGCCGGGGACTCTTTGGTGGACTTGGAAACCTTCTCGATCTTTCCTATGAGCTGTTGTTGGAAAAAGGAAAAACAATGTTATCAACGTGTATTTAAAACATAAGCAGCAAGATCTGTTACACAGGGCACATGACTGACACTAGTAAGTTCCTCACTGCTTTCAGTAAGCTTGAGAGGCAAAACACTGCTCTGCAGATGTGTGGTTGGGGTCTTCTAAAACAGGGGTTCCCAAACTTTTCAGCCCGTGACCCCCAAAATATAGGTGCCAAAGACTTGTGACCCCTACTGTCCCTCAAAGTGGTTAAATGTTGCTTCATACTTCAAAATTAGTTTACCTACATACACATGTGGTTGTTTCCTCTGCTGCTAAAGCTTAGCAAACCCTAACCCTAACTTTAGGAGTCATCTGGCAACAAAGAAAGGCAGAAAACTAATGAAATGGACTTATTTACAGGGTTTTATTTAAAATGTAACTACTTTTTGTGTCTACATTTTTACAATAATTGGTGAAATAAGTCAATTTAGAGCAGGGGTTCCCAAACTGTGGGTCGTGAGACATCTTCCAGAAGTTTTTTTTTTTAAGTATTCTAAAAATAGTACATTTTACCCATTTTAGTAAAAACTATGGACAAAAAGAGTAGCTAAAATTGAAATAAAACCTTGAAAATACAATCTGGTGATAACACAGAGTGTTTTATTCTGAAAATTAACCGGATGTTTTCATTTTGTTTTGGTGCCCGACTTCCTGTCCCGCTCCATCTGCTCTGTGAATATTGATGTGTCGTGCTCCACCATCCGGCAAAAATAGAAGTCTTGCATATCTGATCCGCTGTGCTCCGGATCAGAGACGCAGACGGAACGCAACAGAGCGGATCCAGTGGAAGTTAACACATTGACTAGAATAGAAACCTATCAGATCCGGTGCCGTGACGGAGTGGAAACGGATCTGGTCGAATTTGGCCGTGATGGATGTTCAGTAAATCCCAGACTATAAAAGGACAATTATGATACCTACAAAACAACTTCTGTTGTACTTTTGGGAACCAGATACATGCCAATATGTGACACTAAATGAAGACATACTTGAAAACCCTTGAACTAGACGAGCTACAGTGTTTGGTAAGGACATTCAAAGGCATGCTATTATGTTGAGGGGAGCCTTTTATGTGATGGCACACACAGAAGCAGTGCAGCATCTCTAATTACTGTTCATTACATCAGCTCATTGTTGTTATGCGTCTGCACAGAACATGAGCAATGCTAAGAACGGGTATAATCTTCACTGTGAAACTTCTGCAACAACAAATATCTCAGCTGAGTGTTGAAGAACAAATGAGCAGAGTTCTTATCAGGTCAACTAAACTAACACTTTCAGCAAGTTAAAATTAAAACGCACGCCATTTTTACTGATGATGTACCTTTGTGGGTTTGCCGATGGTCTTCTCTGGGGTGGGCTGATGTGCTGCCGGTCTGCGAGGGGCTCTGTCCTTGGCTTCACAGTTTAACAGGAACTTCTCAAACAGGTTGGTGGAGACCGCTCCGTCCTTCTGCCCCAGCACCTCCTCTTTAGCCACCTCTTCTTCCTTACCCTTGGTGCTGCTGGCGGCTGTGACAGAGGATGAAGAGGAAGATGAGGATGTGGAGGAAGACGGGACTTTGGGTGGCACCGGAGCGCTCTCCTGCCCTTTACTCTTGGCTTTCTTGTGTAAGGTGGAGCTGTCGCTGGAGTCCGAGTGTGGGGCGGCCTCGTCTTTGCTTTTGGCGGTGAGGCTCTTGAGTTTTTGTAAGCTGCTTTCTTTTAGTGTCGCTTCTGTCTTTTTATTCTTCTTGTCATGAATAAGGTCCTTAATGCCCTGCAGCTTCACCTCCCACTTCCCCTTCTTCTGCTTGAACTTGTCCTCCAGGCGGGCCTTTTCTGCTGATTTTGCTGCATCTGTTGGCGCACTGTTGTCCACCTGAGACTCTGACGGGCCTTCACTCTGGTCGTCCTCCAGAGGTGCAGCGGCCTCGTCGTCTGAGGTTTCGATCTTCCTGTCCTTCTTCCCTTTCTTTTTCTTCCCCTCCTCTACCTTTTCTTTCTTGTGCTTTCCTGCATCCTTCCCCTTCTCCTTCTTGTGTTTCTTTGTGGGAACAGGCTCGTTTTCCTCTTCCTCAGAGTCGACCAGACGCTTCTTTGACTCAGTCTTTTTCTCTTTGGAAGGCGAGGGTGGAGTTGGGGCTCTCTCTTCTTCATCTGACTCTGGTGCTGGTAGAGGCCTGACGTCCTCCTTCCGTTTCTCTTTCTTCTTCTTCTTCTTCTCCTTTTGAAGTGGCTCTTCTTCTTCTTCGTCTTCTTCGCGGACCTTTGTCTTTTTCTTCTTCTTCATGGGCGCCACGTTGGGGGGGTCTTTTTCGCCGTCGCTCTCTGAGTCTGCATCGAACACGTCACTCTTTGTTGGCAGCAGCTTCTGAAAGGACGGCAGATTGAGAAACATGATACTTTAAAACCAAACAATGTTTGCTTTGCTTACTTGCTTACCAACCAAAATAGAGGTTTGCAATTCTTACAATTTGCAATTAGCAAAAGCAAACATTGTGAACCATCAATTATTGTTTTAGTTGTGTCGTGTAAACTATCACTTAAACGCACCACGCTCTTCTTGGCTTCTGCTTCCTTCTTGGCCTTAAGTTCAGCCATGGTCCTCTTAAACGTTAAGAGGACCTCGCAGCAGTCCTCCAAGTGGGCCTCTGGCTCCCAAGTGTCATCGTCAGAGCAGTAGTTCTTCCACCGCACTCTGTAGAGCACTTCACCCTGGAAACAGACGAAGAAGAGAGAGAACTATGAAGCTAAAGCATTTTTTTGGTGCATTTAATGTGTGTAATAAATTCAGCAAGTGATGATTTAGATGAAAACAAAACACTTTGCTAAAAAAAAGATGAACATTCATTAGGGAATATGTGACATTACTAATCAAGCATTGCAGCATTTATACAAAGGAAACAAATGGGACCAAGCTAGAAGAATATTTTACTTTTAAGTCTTGGGAAGTTTTTTGTGCAAAAAAACCCCAAAAACCCTCACAATACATTATTTTGTGTGCAGGATAGTCTTGGCTCAAAGGGCAGATTTTAAAAGATAAAGTCCAGCCATCAAGAGAAGAAAAGAAATCTGAAAAAGTGCCAAACAACGTTGCTCTTATTGTAACATGAGAAGTTATGAATAATAGTCATCCACTTAGATTTCTCACAACGCAAGGAGCTGGTGTAAATGTACTTTTAAGGTATTTTGGGCCTCAGTTTTAGCACTCAATGACAGCTGGGACTGACTCCAGCCCTGCAGAGTGTCAGCTGAACAGACCGAGGATGATAGATTGTAGTCACGAGTCAGTTATTGATTCAAATATTACATCTTTTTTTTTTTTTTTTTTACCACTGACTTAAATTGGACTACTCAGTTTTAAAGGCACTTCATGAAAAATAACAGATCAAATTTTACTAGAATATAAGCTTCTTTCAGGGATTTCAATTCATACAATTTATGCATCAATAATTTTGTGTATTCCTTTTCAATAATACAATTTCCAGCACAAATGTTTACATAAATATTCACCAGAATGCAGGAATTAAGTGTTAGATGCTCAAAATGTCCTGTGGGAGGACCCCAGACCTCCCTCTTGTTACCTCTGCCTCAATATGTTTGAATTGATCCTAAACTTGGAGTATCAGGTTTGAAAGGAAGTTCTCTTTCTGCTTTCTTCTCCCCTGTCCCTGAAGCAGCCTGAGTCCACCGCTGATCATTCTTATGTTAACTCCACGTGTGATCAAATGCAAGTTTACAGTGGTGGAACAAAGTTTTCGTACACCCCATGCATTTGTGAAATATTGCATTGATGATCACTCTTAGGTCTTCAAGTGCAATTTCTTTTGGTACAGTCACAGCCAGGTTGATTTTTTTGTTCAGTTTTGAACACATTCTCTGTTATTTGTTGACTTTGATACCACTACAACTTTTTTTTCCACCACTGTATGTGATAAGGTCCATGTAATACAAATCTCACTCCAGCCAGACACTCAAAGTTGGCAACCCTAATATATTGATTGACTCCAAATCAAAACCAGCATTGTGCAAATACATGAACTTAACCCTCCTGTAATGTTGCAGGTCAAACTGACCCTTTTTAAAGTCTATTTTAGGCAATATGTTCCTTCCAAACCAGCTAAATGCAGCAGAATCTGGGCAGCATGTGACAGAAGAGGAGTCGTGTTAATTTTATCAACTTCAATTCATAAAAATAAAAAAATTCTAAATGTAAAATAAAAGAAACAAAAATGTATGTCATGTAAAACTATTGTATTTATATTTAGGGCTTTCCAGTGTACATTAAAACAGTTTTAACACCAATGGACTAAATCTTGATTGAAATAGTAATGGAGTTAAATATTAGATTAAAAACATGTTTATTGGGATTTTTTGGGGTTCTTCTGACACTTTTGGATAATTGAATATGCCCTGGGTCAAATTGACCCAGGAACATTATTGCTGTTCCATAGAAACGAACATAACAGGAGGGTTTAAATGCTTAAACAAATGGGTTAGGTGTGTTTGTTTAATACATTAGTCTGTCAGTTCTGCACACTGTGTAACACTGTGATATACTAAATGTGTGTACAGTATAATTCTCCAAGCAGAATTCCATATTTCTATTTTTTGTATTATTTAACTATTTTTTTAAATGTAAAAACTACCTCTGCTACTCACCACTGCACTTCTATCATATTATTTTAGCCTGTACATATTAGTCATGCCTATTTGTTGTTCTTTTGTATTTATAGCTGATGTTATTGTTATTATATTTTTATTTGTAGGTCTTACTCTTATGCCTTGTACAAAGAGAGCACAGTTTACCTAAGTCAAATTCCTTGTGTGTTAAAGCATACCTGGCCAATAAAGCTGATTCTGAGTGGAGATACTGTAATCACATTTTGGGAGTCTTAATGAAAAAACAAGGGTTAAAGCTCCTGTGAGAAACTTTCTGTTTGTGTTGACTTTCGTGCCCCCCTATGCACTAAGTGATCTTGCTTATTTTGTCCAGTACATGTGTAAATTATGTTATCTCCTCCTGCTTTTAACTAACAATCAACTATTTCACTCATTAAGAATATTTACTGCAGAAAAAGGGGTTTTCGTGACGTGCTGTCCATCACCTCATCTGACACCTACCCTCTCACAGTGATTTCAGGCTTTTAAAATAACAAAACAGAAATGATCAATACCTTTTCTAACAATCTTGTTTGCTTTTCTAGATCATAAAGAGGCATCACTGTTCTTTTAGTCTATTTTTAACATTCTTTTACTCTTTATATGATAAGCCCCATCTTGCACTGATGTTGTCACTGACATATTGACTGTTGTTTGTCTGTTTGTTAGTGTTTGTGTTGTTTATCGACAAGCTGGTACACTGCAAACCAAATTGCCCTCTGGGATTAATAAAGTTCTCTGAATCTGAATCTTTTCAGTCCATTTCATGACCACTCAAAAAACTCCTCACAGGAGCTTTAAGGTAGATAAATGATCAGTTAAGAACATAAAATATGAATATTTTCACTAAATAGGGTTGATAAATGTTAAATATGAGTATATTTAGTGCTTTAACAAAACATAACAACGATTCAATCAACGGTTGCTTCACATAGCAGATAGTCATGTTTAATTTATGTTACTATTACTACAAATAACTTGAATTAATCCATAAAATCGGATTAAATGATGATTTTATGTCACTTTTAATCAACATACTGTTCTAATGGAACTTACAGCCGTTAAGTTTAAATCAGGAGTAACTGCCGTTAACCGTTAGTGAGATCTCAGTAGCACGAGCGCTCTCTCTAAAGGGGTTTATAAAAGGGGTTTATGGATCTATCTGAGTCTCTGGATAGGATCTGCCTTCATGGAAATATGTGCCAGCCTGCACAGAGTCCGTCCTTGGCCCCAGCGGGGGAGAGGCGAGCGGACATCATGGGAGAGAAGTTCTACATTAAAAAGAAGCAGCTGTGTGTGAACGAGCAGGGAGCCACGACTCTACAGTGTGGAGAAGTAACACACACAATCATTTAAATGCATTGAAAAGCACTTCAGGTCGATGTAAACCAGGTGTGTGGTCCTGGTTCTACCCTGAGACTCCATTGTAGGTGGGCTATGCGTCGTGAAAGCGATGCCAGCCATGTTTGCCAGCTAGCCAGGCGGCTAAGTAGCAGTTAGCTAGCTTTACCTCTTCCACGCGCATGTCAATAATCCTCTCCACCTCGTACACATCTTCTCCCTCGTCCTGCTCGCTGTCCGCAGGCTCGACCTTCTCGGCCTCAGCCGCCATGGCTGCGGGTCGGTGCTAGAATGGAGGGTCAGCAGCAGGGAAGGCCTCGTTGGCTGTGTGGTGTTGGAGGCAGGACGCTGGAGTACCTGTCTGTAGTTACTGCTCTCTCTGCAGCTCAGAGGGGGACAGAGCAGCTACCGCCCGCTCTCACTATGAGGCGTTCACATGCTGACAGAAAGCTCAGTAAAATACAGCACTATTATTCCTGAACCATCTTTACCATGTTTGTTGTGTTATGGCAAAGCATGTACTATCAACACAATTTTATCTTAACCTGAAGATACACTTAAAAAATATTAAGATCAGAAGGATCAAAATTACAGAAGAGTATTAGGGTTAGGGTTAGGGAGAAAAAAAAATGAATGTAAAAAATGTTCAATTTATTATTATGAGATTAAAGTCAGAATTCTGAGAAAAAAGTCAAAATTCTGAAAAAAAGCCAGGTGTCTGAGATTACAGTCAAAGTTCTGAGATTAAAGTCAGAGGTCTCAGATCAAAGTCAGAATTCTGACTTTTTTTCCCATAATAATAATAATAATAATAATATTTTTTTTGACTGTATTATTATTTTTTTCTCCAGTGGTCCTAATCCTCTTCCATACAATCAAATCCATACATCCAAGATTTGTTACTGGAACCGACACATGCTGCTCTTTTATAGTCAGGTTATATTGTGAAGACATGTCTGTTGGGGAATAATCCAAAGCAGCATCAAATTTTTTCTTACATAACGGGTCAAAACAACCTCCTTGGTTCTGTTGTATTTTAGTGAAAGGTTTGGGGCAACTGGAACAAAAAAAAAAGGTCAATTTTCTTTTTAAATTATTATTATGGGAAAAAAAAGTCAGAATTCTGACTTTTTCTCAGAATTCTGACTTTTTCCTCAGAATTCTGACTTTAATCTCAGAATTCAGAAATTTTTCTTATAATAATGATATTTAAAAAAAAATTGACCTTAATTGTTTTTCTTCTTCAGTGGCCCTAATCCTCTTCGTTTTGCAGTCATTTTAGACGCTGCAGTTCAAAAATCCGATATTTCATGAAGGCAGCATGGACAAAAAGAGAGGGCAATGAAAACATGGTGGACTGTAAAAGGCAGAGCTAAACCAACACATACATTTCCATAAACACATCTTACAGCACCTTAAACTAACACAGATTATACAGTATTTTGCTCCTAATTATTTGACATTAATAAATCCGGCATAAGGTCATAATATACTCTTTAAACCACAAAAGGCACAAGTTCTATCTTTAAATTAGAAGCATCTTTTTGTTCAGATCCAGAGTACTGGAAATGTAAATATGAGTAACATATTTTGGAAGCAGAGATTAACACTGAGAAATCCACACCTCATCTTTATATTATTTCTTGATATTTTGAATCCATAATCATTTCAGTTTCCTATGTATTCGTACTGAAAATAGTGACATAAACACCCATAGCTTTAAGCAACTACATTTATTAAGACAAAATAACATTGAACAGCACAGTATTCTTAAAAGATACTTGAAATTAAGATAGTAAAAGCAGCAGACACAAATAAAAAGGAACACTAGAGTGACTTTTACAGAATAAAATCCTGTCTTTAGTGTGTCCTTGTGATTCAATAAAATAAGAGCTCAAAATATTCATGCATACATAAAAAATGTCTTAAAAACTACTACATATATTGTAGTATTTGGACACACACAAAAGGACTGTGCACTTAAACTTAATTTGCAGATTTTAGCGTGCATAAACATGTTTCAAGTGTAGGAACCTTATTTAAAGTATAACACGCTCTAAGTTGTAGCCTTATGACCTAAATATTGAATGTATGAATTAGCAGCTGTCTGGCGTTGCTGTGGTTTGAACTCTTCTCTGTCTCAGACGCCAAAAATGATTCTGAGGTCAGCCAGGGAGAGTTTAGTGACAGTGGTTCCTGTTCCTGAGAGCACATTCTGGGCTAGCTCCTTCTTCTTCTCCTGCAGTGTTGAAATCTTCTCCTCCACGGTGCCTTCACACACAAATCTGGAACAAAACAAGAAAAAAATATCACACACACAATCACTAAGAACAGTAAGAGCAAATTCACTTATGGTAAGATTTAAATAAAGCTTTCAATAAAATAATTCTACTAAAACAAACAAACAGTTGTTTTCCTCTTAGCTATACGATATGTGATTATCTATCCTCCTGTGGATTTATTACCTGTGGATGGTGACGTCTTTAGTTTGTCCCACTCTGTAGATCCGGTCACAGGCCTGATCCTCCAGAGCTGGGTTCCTGTGGTTAAAAACACAACTGTTTTTGTACTAAGGGTGCCATAATTGTTCTTATTAGTCCCAAAATAACAGCTTCTCCATCAATTACTGCCTTTAACTACTGATGTTATGGTTGGTAAACAATGTTTTTTAAATTCTGCTTCTTGAGCCACTAGCCATTTCTCATAAAGGCAGATGTGTGTCTAACACGAGTCTGGTCCTGCTGGAGGTTTCTGCCTGTTAAAGGAAGTTTGTCTTTGCCACTGTAACTTGCTACATGCTGCAAAGTGCTCTGCTCATGGTGGATTAAGATGAGATCAGACTGAGTCCTGTCTGTAAGATGGGACAGGATCTTATCCTGTCTTGATGTTGGGTCTTTGTTAATAATAGAACATAGAGTACAGTCTAGACCTGCTCTGTTTGCAAAGAGTCTTAAGGACAATTCAAAGAAAGACAGTCTTAGGGTGAGTTGAAGAGTTGAAGGGAGAGCACTTACAGGTAGCTTAAAGTGTAGCTGTCCGGTTAAACAAAGGGATGCTCAAAAGTTCACTAGGTTGGTGCAATAACTATATTAACACACAAATTTGCACAGCAGTTTTATGCAGGATTCATCTTCTCTGAAGCAGTCAGACGGGGATGGTTTCTTCTTGTGTGGAATAAGCATCACATGACGTACTGAACACTTCCTTATGACTGAGCAGAAACCCTGAGTTAACAGAGACGGGGGGGAAAACCAGCGTCATTATGCTCATTATCTCTAACTGGGGCTTCAGGCTTCGTCAAGCCAGCTCCCCTGGGTAATGTTGAACTTGCTGTGTAGTACACCCCTCTGAGAACTCATGTGTGATAATTAACTAGTCTATAACATCTTTCTAATGAGGTCCTACAGAAGACCAAATAAGGATTGATTAAAACAAAGATTGTAAAATACTTTCAGTGCAAAAACATGACAGGAATATTTAAGAAATAGGTCAATGCTGTGCAAACAACTGGCTACATCACACACTGGGGAGCAAATATCAGCCTCCCAGTCAATGTTAGTCATCTGTTTACAGTGCAACATCTCACCAGTGCATGTCAATGAGGAAGAGATGATTCCCTCCGATCAGATTGAGTCCAACTCCTCCAGCACAAAGAGAAACCAGCATCACCTTTTACAGAAATAAGAAATACAAACACATATTTTAATGTAAGGACAGTCAATAACTGTTTATCTGATAATTATTAGAACACCAGGTTGTTATCTGTATGTAAATAAATGAATAATCCCTAATCGTACCTCAACATCAACTGAACAAAATAATTTCTGATCTGTAATAAAATTCCTGTTTATTGATGTAAAAGTGAAAAACAGCTGCTTGTCATTTACTTGAGGTCCTTTAGGGTTCGTGTTGAATTCCTCCACCAGGTCCATGCGGCGTTTAGGGTTGACGGTTCCGTCGATAACTCCGTATCTCAGACCCATCCGCTGCAGGTGAACCGCCACAATGGACAGCATGCTGGTCCACTGGGACACAATCACGCTACACATTAACAGAGAGAGGACAACACATGGATTATTCGTATGGTATTATCCAGGTCCACTCATCTGTAGCTCTTTAATATTAATTATAAAGAACATGCGTGAGGAGTTTAATTATTTAGGACCTACACTACCAGTCAAAAGTTTGGAAACACCTTCTCATTCAAGGGTTTGTATTAATTTTAATTATTTGAAACACTGTAGATTAATACTGAAGACGTCAGAACTCTGAAAGAACATATATGGAATTATTTAATGAACAAAAAAGTGTTAAACAAAGCAGAATATGTTTTATATTTTAGATTCTGTAAAGTAGCCCCCTTTTTCCTTCATGACAGCTTTGCACACTCTTGGTATTCTCTCAGTCTGCTTCATGAAGTGGTCTCCTGGAATGGTTTCTAATTAACATGAGCCTTGTCAAGAGTTCATTTGTAGAATGACTTGCCTTCTTAATGTGTTTGAGACCATCAGTTGTGTTGTTCAGAGGTAGGGTTAGTACACAATGGATAGTCCTATTTGATTACTGTTGTAATCCAGATTATGGCAAAACCAGATTATTCCATAGTTTTGATGTCTTCAGTATTAATCTACAATGTTGAAAATAATTAAAATAAATAAAAACCATTGAATGAGAAGGTGTGTCCAAACTTTTGGCTGGTAGTGTAGACGTGCAAGAAAACCCTAAAAGTGAAGATCAACATTTCCACCTCTCTCTGCAGAGAAAAGCTTTCTGAGAGTGGAAAGAGGAGATTGATTTGAAGCTATTTGGCAGATGTTTCTGTCTGTGTTCAAACTTTAGCTGACAGAATAAAAGATGTCTGAAACTCAAGCACACCTGGAGGACAGCTTGAAGGAAAGACGAGTCTGAGTTGATGGTGAGACTAAAATGTTTTTACCTTTTCTGATCAGCACCGTTCTGTTTGATCTGCTTCAGCTCAGAAATGATCGCAGAAATCTGGAAAATAAGAGCAGAGGTGAGCTTCTGAGCTGCAGGGAGATCACTTAAAAACACATCTGTGATACAACCTGAACTCCAGCCACACTTTGATTGACTCATTTTGCTGGTAAAACTTGGTAGACAGTAGAAGACTAGCACACACTCTTACTCCAGGAGCAAAAACTATCACTTGATGAGAAGCACAGCATCAAAACATGAGTGGATTTTTATCTTTAGATTAATTTGGGGTCTTTTTCCTCTTTATTTGACAGAGCAGAGTGGGATAGAGACACAGCAAAGGGTTGGGGCACCTGCTCCACTGACTGAGGAACAGCATGGACTAAATGTGCTGGCTTGTCTTCTTCTAATCTGAGATATGTGTAAAACCACCCCAGTAATCAAAGTCCGCCCACCTTGGAGCTCTCACTGGTGTCCTCAAACAGCTGTGAGGAGAAGCGGGTGCCGTTAAGAGCCACGGTGTCTTTGGGGTCGGGACATGATGGCGACGGGCTGGATGAGAGCGACAGAGCGTTGAGCTGCTCCTCCAGAGACAAGACTATCCCGTCACCCTGCAGCTCTGTGGAGTCAAGAGTCTGAACACAGAGAGGAAAGCAGATATTAGAGCATGATTTACTTTGCATGCACTCATGTGTCTGAGATTGACTTTGTGATCCCAGTTGAAGCCTGTAAAGCATCTTCAGAGCACGTGAGCGTCTGCATACCTTCTTCAGGAGGGACAGGTGACAGCAGCACTGTCGCAGGCGCAGCAGCAGGGACAAGATGTGGACTGTGCTGGACGCCTGCTGGGGCTGCTGGGAATTTGGCAGAACAGCGTCAGACTGGGACATACCAAACTCCTGGGCCACTGGAGAGAGGAGACACAAACACACACATGTGATACACCAGCTGTGGTTAGAGCAACACTGACGTCTCTATTCAGGTCGAATTAAGGACAAATGTCAAACTTCATTAACCTGAAATTACAAATTCTAACAGTTATTATATAATGTCTGCAATGTAGACATAGTTTAATACAAAGAGAGCAGAGGTTTGACAAAACAAGGTCAACAGTGTTAGCTTCTCATATTTATAACAGCAAACAAGCAGAAATAAACAACCACATCATCTGAGTCATGACCGGCCTGCCTGTTGAGAGCTATAACAAACTCTGCTGATGTCTCACCTTTGTCAAACGGGTTGGGACCAGAGGCGTTTCCTTTCTTCAAGTCGTTTCCTTCATGTCTCTTCAGGTAGTTCTGCAGAGTGGATCTAAAAAAAGAAAGAGCACATTATCATTCTAGTGTCAATAACATTTTTTCTCATTGATCAATCTTTGAGGAAGATTTAGCAGAATCCAATCTTTTTATCCTGACTCATTTTGACTCTTGAGATGACATAATAATCTTCATTCCAAGCTTTTAAGTGCTGTGTCCACTGCTGCTATTTTTTGTGCTTGCAGCTCCTGTTTTCTATTCAAACCCAATGGGATTCAGGGTTTCAAGCGCTCAGCGTCCTCATCCTCATTTAACATTTAGATTTATCATAACCTTTATTTAACCAGGAAATGCTCATTGAGATTAAAAATCTCTTTTCCAAGAGAGTCCTGGCCAAGATAGGCAGCAGCACAGTTACAGAGTTACAATTTTACAATAGATACATACAAATAGCAGACGCATACAACACCTTATAAACAGGTACCTCCAGAAAAACATATTTATATTTAACATTTATATTTAACATTTTGTATTTAATATTTAACATTTATATTTTAAATTTTAACGTTGCACATTTATATTTATATTTAACATTTATATCTATATTTAAAATTTATATTTAACATTTATATCTATATTTAAAATTTATATTTAACATTTATATTCATATTTAACATTTATATTTATATCTAACATTTATATTTAATATTTATATTTTAAATTTTAACATTGCACATTTAGATTTAGCATTTGGATTTAACAGTGATTTTAACTTAATATATTTTTCACAGCAAAATTAAATGTGAAGAAGATCACAAATATTCTTCTAAATGTGATAAAAAAGTGACTCTTAAAAATTAACTTGATTTTTAGGACGTTTTGGAGCTAAATGTGAAGAACTGTAGCTGTTACTTGTAGCACCCCATAACTGGACCCAATGGAAAAAACAAACAAGCTAAAATTAAACCAGAGGTAAATAAAAAAAAAAAAAAAGCTGATGAGATCAAGGAAGGTGATATATTTGTTCCCTTTAAACAATCCTGTTTGTTTAAAGCTGAAGAGAAAAGAAAAGCAGCAGCACAGCACTGTTTCTGATAGTTTTTAGAATTAAATTTCCTCATAAATCACAAGTTCCTCTTCATACAGCCAGTTAAAGGTGTGATATTTACGCCCCCTGTAACGTTGGTCAAAGGTGTGACAAAGACGAAGTGACAGAGGCGTTACAGAGGTGAGACAGAATCACTGTGAGCTGCAGGAGGAGTCAGGACTGTGTTGAAACTCCTGCTGTGTTCACCTCTTGTGCTTCCACGATGCAGTAATGTAATGTGAAGTCACACACCGGGACAACAATTGTTGCAGAGTTGCATCACAACAACGCTGCTGCAGACGAGGAATATGAAAAGGGTGTTAGTTAAATGGAAAATAAGAGAAGTTATTGTGTTACCTGGATTGGGCAAACACCACGTCATACACTGACTGCTCATCCTTGGAGAGTTTGAGTTGATGCACCTCACAGGTCCGGTCCGGGAGAGACACCTGAAACATTCAACCAGTGTGAATCAACAACGCCTGTCCTCAGTGTCATGTTTTCATAAGGATGTATAAGTCACAGGTGTTTCTGTCCCTACCAGTGGTTGTCCTGAAGAGTCCTTCTGGTCCTTGGTGCGTCTGAGCAGCAGAGTCCTCGTCAGGATGTTGAGTCTCTCTCTGCCTCTCTTGGAGCCGTTATCGACCTGAGACTTCCACAGTTTGTACTCATCGAAAGGAGCACAACGCAGAAACCTGACAAACAGGAGAGGAAAGAGAATCTCATTTATAAAGATCTTCTCTACTTCATTTAGTCCAAACAGAAGAAGCATTTCTACAAGTGAAGCCTCTTAAAGTCCTAAAGTATCCACTGTGTTTTCTCTTACTTGAGCAGGGAGTACATGTCCAGCAGGTTGTTCTGGATGGGTGTGCCGGTCACAGCCCAGCGTGCTCCAGCTCTCAGCTGACAGACGGCCATGGAGGTTTGCACTTTGGGGTTTTTGATGTTGTGGGCTTCGTCTAGAATAATCCGTGCCCATTTCACTCGCAGGAGAGGGGTGGAGTGTGGCGGCTGAAGAAAACAACACCAGATGATGTGAACATGTAGCTGAGCACTTAAGATAATGGGCATGCGTCTTCTCTAACTGTATCTACTCACATCTTGCAGGAGGAATCACAAGGCTTGTAAAAATATCAAGTACTCACCACCACATCTTCATCTTTGCTGGGTTTCTCAGCCTCATCCTTCTGGACCGGGATCTCCTTAGAGACTAGACCGTAGGTGGTCACCACCACATCGTGATCTGCCAGCCTGAGAGACAGAGAGGGGATACTTATTTAGATCAACTTGCTTTTTGCTTCAAAAATCCTTTAAACTGAAGTGAAAGTTGAGGCCCAAGAGGAGGAGCCTTTAACTTGTTGACAAATATTGACCCCACATGAGTTCGGACTTAATGAATCCAAGTTTTTGAGTTTTCCTGAGAGTTTATTTGTTGCATGAAAGTTCTGTCAGAATACTATGAACATTATATACATTCTCTAGATTTCTCCTCAGAGTTGGAGGATTGATATGTGCAATTTTAAATTACTCTTCGTTATTTAGTTTATCTAATAGTATTTATTTTATTTTCTTAGCATGTTTTCCTTTTTATTTACTATCATTATTATTCTATTTTATTTATTTATTATTAATTAATTTTTTGTAGTTGTTGAATGGCCTTGTAATGGGTGGTGGGTGGGAAAGGGAGTTGATATTCAGATATGACAATTGATGTTTATTCTATATTTTTATACCTTATATTGTATATCACACTGTCTTAAAATCTTCTATAAATAAAGTTGGAAAAGAAAAATAATACTATGACCAGTCTTTCTCTAATCATGTGAAATCCCTGTTTTCAGCAGGTCAAATGATCTCTAATTGACATTAAACAAAGATACTGCGTGCAAATAAATATATATTTGCTCCTAGCTAATATATAATGACTAGATGTGCAAAACAGAGAAACAATCAGAGGTGTAAATATGTGATCGTGTGCACGGTTCCTCACACTTTAGCCCTCTTCTCTCGGTTGGGGCCGTGGTACAGGTACACCGTCAGCCTTCCACTCTTCACATGTCTGTCAACCTCTCTCTTCCAGTGGTGGATCAGAGAGGCAGGGCAGATGATCAGAGTGCTTTTAGAAACCACGACGCTCGAGTCTGCATGATCAAAAGACAAACAAACTTAATGAAACTTGTGCACTCTAAAAACAACAAGAATTTACCTTCAAAGTTCAGACATAAAATCACATCATATGGAAGTTAATGATTATATTGATGTATTCAATCATAACAACTTGAAAATTATTTATTCACCAGCTTTAGAGATCCAGCCCTCTGGCTTCTTCTCTTCTTCTTCCTTCTTCTCATCTTCTTCTTTTTCCTTTTTCTTCTTGGCCAGTAGGAGAGAAATCATAGTGAGGGTTTTACCCAGACCCATGTCATCCGCTGCGTCAACAAGGAGACAAAACAACAAAACAGTTACAGCATGAAGATTCAAGGTCGACTCCTGAGTGATGAAAACGAGAGCTTGAGCATTTCAACATCAAAGTGAGAAGATCATCCATTTTCCAACATCCTAAAAATGTAGAAACTATCATCTTCAGCTCATCATGACACAGATCATGTACAGACAATAGGAAACATACCCAGGATTCCTCCACAGGGATTCTGAGTTTCTCTCCAGAGCAGCCAGGCCAAAGCTCGTCTCTGATGAGCCAGGAGTTTCACCTGATCAACAAACATTGATAATGTTATTGAGAGTTAACAAAGCTGACTTTCACAAGAGAACATAGAGGCACAGTTTCCTCTGCGAATCTATGTGTAAAGTTAAAGGAAATAAAGTTATTGGAACTTTTTTGGAAGGTATGATGACGCCCACAGATTGAAAGATTTCAAAAACCTCTGCTTTAAGTCTTCAAATGGTTGCACAGGGATGATTTGTTCTTATTCAACAAAAGAAAAAATATGATGAAGATCTGGCTCATAGTGAGTTGTATTTTATAACCACAATGTTGACTGGACTATAAAAGGTACAAGAAAAACAAGTTCTTCCACACCAAAGTGGGAAATTGAGTCTATTATGGCATTGTCTGTTTGAATCAGGAAAAAACTTGCCATATTTAGGGTTCACACATATGTAGATATGTCTGAAGATTTCCACAAATCTCATTAATGAAGTCAAATTCTTCAGGACTGACGAAAAGCTAAAGTAGCGTGTAACCTTGATTCCCCTGGGGTCAGGGGTTTCGGCCTCGGGGTCCGGGCAGGACTCCAGAGATTTGTGAAGATGGTCGATGGCCTCACAGGTGGCGTTTTTCACAGCCAGCAGACGACCCTCCGTCATCCTCCCGCCATAAAAAGCCTGTGCTGCTGAGTTGTCTGGAAACACAGAGGAGTGTGAGAAAAGGTGAAGTGGAAAAGTTGCACGTGAAAAATGAAGAAGAGGAACAATGTGGACTAAATATTTGGAATGGAAACAAAATGAAGGTGATTTGTTGGAATAGTAGTTCACATAAGCTAGAACTCTTACCTCCATGCATGCCATGGGTGTATCCTTGGCTCAGCTGGAGCCCCAGGGAGCTGCCGGAGGCCTGCTGCAGGAAGAGGCCCGGGGCTGGAGGAGCAGGGAGCAGAATGGTGCCTCCTTGCCGGCTGAATGGGTTCACCTGGCTGCTTCCTGCACGAGCATCGCTGCTGGTACTTGCACCCTGGGGTCCTGAGAGTGATTCTGAATTAAAGTTGCAGTCGTCAATAATAGGCTGAGTATAACAGAGTGGAACCTTAGACTTTTATTAATTCATGGTGTACAGTTAGGGAGTTACCAGGCTGAGAAGCAGCAGTGAGGCTCAGAGAATCCAGGGCATCCTCCAGCTCTTTGACCTGAGTCCTCAACCTCTCGCCTTTATCTGGGAGAGCTGCCACGTTCACCACAGACAGAGTGGCCTGAAGTGAAGACAGAACAGATCAATTAAAGCCTAAGAAGGACCATCACTTGTGTCATTAGGAAGTATCTGTGATTTCAACCTGAGTCTCTAGCTCACCTTCTTCTGTTGTAGCTGAGCAGTGAGGAGGCCGCGCAGGCCTTGGGGATCTTCTTGCTTCTTGTTGAATCCTGGGTAGGCAGTCAGGGTCTTTTGGATGCCAGACACAGGATTTTTTTGTGGAGCAGGTTTCACAGACACCACCACTACATCATCATCATCATCATCATCATCATCATCATCCTTTTCTTGTTGGTTTTTGTTTAGACTGGACTCTGGTGGTGATGTTTCCTCAGGTGTTGGGCTCCTGGTTTTATCAGGGTCTCTAAAAGCCTGGGTGCTGGTACTGGAGGCAGGTTTACAGGAACTGTCTTTGACAGTAGGTTTTGCTTCTTTCAGCTGGCACTTTTCTCCATCTTTAGTTTTCTGGAGTGAGTCCTTGAGAGGAGCTTGCGTGGTTTGATTTGTTTTCTCAGGAGGAACACTCTTCACGATGGAAGTGGGATTTGTTTTACCTCCCTGCTCTGTGGGATTTTCTGACTTCTTGTCTTGAACCTTCTCTGTCATGTTTTCTGATCTCTCTGCAGCCGGACTGCGTCTCTCCTCATCTGAAACTCTCTTCTTTATCTTCATCCCCGCTGGAAGTTCTTTACCTCTGTACGTATCTGAGGAATCTAGCTTCCCTTCCTCCTTCTCTTTCCTGCCTGCAGCTGCACTCTCCTCTTTCTCTTTCTGATGATTGTCTCCTCCTTTGGCCTTATGGTTTGGCTCCTTCTCTTTCTTCTCTTTTCTTTCCTCATTGCCTCCACCAGACTGTAACTTCCTCCACTCAGAGTCCTTGTCTGTCCTTTCAGAGGCTTTAAAGGGGTTTCTGACAGGCGGGAGGCAGGAGGATGGTTTCAGGGTGTCTGATCGAGGGTTTTTGTTTTCTTTCTCTGGCTGCAAAGATGAAAGACAGGAGTATTAGAAGTCACATTTATTTTTAAAACTTCAAAATGTCTGTCAATAATCTATTCATCTAAGAAATGGTAAATATAATATCAAAGTGTTGAAGAGGTGCTTTCTTACCGCGCTCCAAGGCACGTTTCCACACCACCTCTGGCCTGCTTTTTTACCCACAACACACCTGTAGAACAACCTATAAAGTGGGGATGAACTCAGAGTCAGAGGTCCAATTCATCCAACTAGATCTGCAGTTATCCTCAATCAACCTGCACACTTACTTGTGGCTCTGCTGCTGTGGATTGTATGTGAGAGCTTGTAGTTCCACCATTGAATCTTCATGATGGAGGCAGTGAGATGCTGAGGTGCTGAGGGAGAGGATAAATGAAAGCAAGGACCTGAAGTATGTGCTAAATAATAACCTGACAAACCAAAGCAATTTAAAGAGGGATACTTTAAAATAAAAGACATAAAAGGGTCAATACCTTGATATCTGGCTGAAGTCACAGCCTTGCTTGTCAACACAGACGTAGAAGCTTTTGCCTTTAGTTGGTCCATCTTTCACACCCGTTTTGAGCATACACAAGCTGCCTGTGACAGGGTGAAGAAAACAAGATATTAAGCCTATAAATCAAACTATCATCTTATTGCAAGTCAGCATGGTGAAGTCAACAAGTGGACATAGCAAGGAGAAGAAGGAGGAAATGCCTTGTCATGCACTAAATAAACAGTACTCCAGGAAGTAAAACACAAATAAGACCTCTGAATACACGAAATCAAACTGCACATTGATTAGCAAACAATCACAACAACTATAGTTTGTTGGCTTACCGTGGACATCGCACAAAATCTGTTCCATTGTACCAACTCGCACAGTCTGAGTGGTCCACACTGAGTTCCAAGCAGAATGTGACTTTCGGTATTTTCGTATCAACCAATCACAGCTGTCAGGAAAGACATCCGG
Source organism: Notolabrus celidotus (assembly GCF_009762535.1). Classification (NCBI taxonomy): domain Eukaryota; kingdom Metazoa; phylum Chordata; class Actinopteri; order Labriformes; family Labridae; genus Notolabrus; species Notolabrus celidotus. The sequence goes on along the minus strand of NC_048281.1, from coordinate 32,047,645 downwards.
TGTTGGAGTGTCAGAATAAAATCTGATGTCCGAGTTATTTAAAAAGAACACAAACGTCAACCATTAAATGTGAATAAATAAGTATATAACGTAATAAAACAAAGACTGCATGAGAATGTGAGTATATTCAATGAGATGTGAGCTCCATGTCAGGGAACTTTTTCATATAGGGACTTTTATTGGGAAATATATTTGTGAACAGCCGTTATACCGGATGTGATTTGAAATTAGTTTTTTTTTTTTTTTAAATAAAAATAAATAAAAATACTTTTACGTTTCAGTTTTTAAACGACAGTTTGTTTGATTGATCACTTAAGATAGCTGAATAAATTAATAAAAAGCTTTCCTAAAACTAACGAAAAGACGCTTAGAAAAAACCAAAAACTCGCATGGTCCACATCACAGCTGTCAGGAAACACATCCGGTGTTGAAGTTTCAAAATAAAACCATACGTCTGAGTTATTTAACACGGACGCAAACGTCAACCCTTAAAGTTGAAGGAATAATAACATAAAGACTGCATGAGAATGTGAAAATAATAAAGAAGAAATGAGCGCGGAAACTAACACATATTTATTCAGTCTGGCTTTTATGTAGGGTTTAACAATTTTATTACTTACCTTTTAATTGTAATATTAATTTAAATGCTGCTTTATTATTTTAGCAATTTTAAATGTTATCTTATTATATTTTATTTATTTATTTATCTATTCATTCATTTATTCATTTTATTTATCTACTCAGTTTTTATTGATATTTTTAGCCTTAGTTTTATTTTCAACTCTTATCCTTTCCCTTTTAAAAACTATTTTAACTATTTGTACTCATAATTAATTTTTATGTTTAACTTACTTTAATAACTCATATTTTATTGTTGGTGTGCATTGGTCTCCATTTTAGTCTCCATTCTATTATATTTTTATTTTTATTTTATCAGTACTATTTTTATTATTATCATTATTATTTTTTGCCCTTAATATGTCTTGCCATTGTTTTACTTCTGCTTCTTTCTTGTTTTTCAATCGCTGTAAAGCACTTTGGGTTGCATTTGATTTGTATGAAATGTGCTTATATCATAGACTGTATAAAATAGGCTTCTATAAATAAAGCTTGATTGATTGATGTCCATGAGCTTTTTCATATAGGGACTTTTATTGTGAAATATGTATTTGTGAATAGCCGTTATACCGGATGTGATTTGAAATGAGTTTTTTCGTTTTTTTTTATTTTTTACAGTCTATGTTTTTTTACAGTCTATGGTTTTTTTTCATATAAAATAAATTAAACCAATTATCACCTTCAATTTTTTTCAACGAGAATTTCTTTGATTAGTCAATTAAGATGGAAGCATAAATCAAGAAAATTATTTTCTAAAACTAACGAAAAGAGAAAACGGTTGGAAAAAAAAGCAGTTGAACTACATTACCCATGATGCAATTGCTGTCTTTCGCTCTCGCGGGCTTTGTTTTGATATGGCGGCAGGCTTCGAAACTTTAGTTTGTCATGATTTTAAATTGCACTTTTCCCCTCCTTTAACACCGCGTGACACCTATGACGAAGGTAAATCATGGGTTTTTTACACTTTAATAGTAGTTAAGGATTTAAATAGCACGTCAACATGATTTAACTCGACGTTTAACAACTTTTTATGTCTGTATGTGTTGTAACTTTATCAGCTGGAGAATATCAATATGGAGGCAAGCCTTTTAAATGCACCAAAATGTGTCTGTTATGAAACTATAAGGACATATGAAGTATAAAATGGCCTTGGTGTATATTGTATCATACTACGAACGTTACTGCCGTATTATGGTTTATTGTTGCTAACCAACAGACCAACCGTCACTCTGTAGCTGTCGTGACATTCTGGAGTTAAAGGCTTTAAAACAGATACTCACTGTTATTTAAACTTAAACTTCTCTCTATTTATAGTTTCCTCAGCACATCCTCTAAGTTTATTCACGGTGTGTTTAACCTCTAACCTGTCACTATAATCTGTCTCTCAAATCCCAGATTAGCGAGCCCTGCATGAGACAGCGCCGTCATCATGTCATCTCCAGCCGGGCTCCAGTCCTCGCAGGCAGCAGACTTCCTGGCCAGGTGGATGCCAAGTAGCACCAGAGCCGGGGTGATCCTTAAACCCTGCTCGGACTTGGCTGGCTCCATGCGGCACATCTCTGCCGTGGGATCCCCTCCCCTGGAGCCGGACGACTCCTTTGCCTCTGATTTCGCTCCTCTGCCGGGCTCTGCAGACAGCAGCTGGGTAGGTGGGGATGGATGTGTGCGGTCGCCTGGAGAAGAGAGGACCGGGGCTGACAGGGTGGTGAACGGGCAACCACCACCTGCTGCTGCTCCGAGGGAGTCAAATGGAGAGCTGGACAGTTTGGATGAGATGGCAAACACATCACAAGACTTGCCTCTAAAGATGAAGCTAGAACAGGTAAATACTTAAAGCTCCTGCGAGGAGTTTTTGAGTGATTATGAAACAGGCTGAAATCAACAACCATGCCTCTTCATGACCCTCAAAATCAATCAAAAACCATTAGAAAATATTTGAACAGTTTCTGTTTTATAGTTTTTAAAGCCTGAAACAGCTCAGAGGGGGTAGGTGTCAGACGAGGTGATCACTTCGTCCACAGGGGGCGCCAAAGTAAACAGAAAGTTCCTCACAGGAGCTTTAATGCATTTCATAACTTGTCATCTCTGGTACTTTTAAGTAATGTCAGTGTTTATTTTAAGGGCTGTGACGTGTGTGACTCACCTGTAAGAAATAATAATAATAATACATTTTATAATCAATACAAGCAAGGAACACAAATCAAACAAAACAATCACAAATGAAAAGCTTACTTAAAAAGGTGAGTTTTTAATAGAGATTTGAATATAAAAGGGTCAGAGCAGTTTTGCATATGAGTGGGGAGAGAGTTCCAGAGGGCGGGGGGCGGCTATGGAGAAGGCTCTGTCCCCCCAGGTTCGGTTCTTGGTTCTGTGAGGTGGAGACTGGAGGGTTGGCATGTGAGGAACGCAGGTTACAGGAAGGAGTGTGATGGTGGAGGAGGTCAGTGAGGTAGGAAGGGGCCTGCTGGTCGAGGAGGAGGATTTTAAACTGTATGCGGTAGGGTAAGGGGATGGGGAGCCAATGAAGATGTTGGAAGACGGAAGGGTGATGTGGTCACGGTGAGGAGGCATGCAGCAGAGTTCTAACTGTATTGCAGTTTATGGAGGACTTTGGAAGATGTTCCGTAAAGGATGCAGAGGAAGAGAGGAATGGACGGAGGCAGGCGGGCGGTGTTTCTGAGGTGGAAGAAGGCTGTTTTAGTGAGCTGGGTGACGAGGTGTTGAAAGGAAAGGTTGCAGGAGACAGAGTGGAGTTATTGAATGTGAGACTGAAATTTGGAATGGGATCTGTGAGGGACTTAAGTGTGAGTTTTCTTGATATCCTTTGGAAGGGTGCACAAATTGGATGGAAATGAACACTTCAAGCTACCTGCAATCGACGGCTCTCATCAATCTGCTGAAAGAAACGTCTACTTCATCACTTTGCAGCTGATTTTCTAAACCTTAAAGACATTGTGACACTTCCTAATGATACTTAAAGAAGTTTTATCTGACAAGGAAGCCTTTAATGACAGTCTGAGGCTGAACTACACCTTATTTTATAGCTTATATCAGACCAATATAAGTTGTTTAATATGAGGGTTAAAGAGTCTTGTTTCGATTATATCACAGCGTCTTAGTTACTTAATAATCCCCACCTCCAGTGCTCACAGACCAACACCAACTCTCTCCTCTCCCTGCTTACATTCGTACAGTTCACCTCAGGGTAGTCTATTTGTGCTGGCACATACTCAACTAAGTGAAAGAGGTGTGTGTGCATGCGATGGAGAAGAAAGCACAAAGGTGGTGGGCTGCCAGACGCAGATGATTGAGCATATTAGCAAACACTGAGGAGGAATTACAGACGGTGTGAGGTCACTGCCGGTTAATTACATTGACAGGTCCTGTAAACAAAGGCCAAAGGAACAGCTAAGTGTCTTAGAGCCCCCTTAAAAAGCACAGAGATACTTTCAATAAGAGTGTTAGCTAGTGATGCAACAATCTGACTTGGGACACCAGACTGCCCTCAGATCTGATGCAGTATTAGTCTCCAGTTTGTCTGTAGTTGTCACTTTGCAGAGATCCGACCACTTTTTGAAACATCGCCTTTGAATTTGTTGGTGTAGCTTCATAGAGATCCAGATAATCTAACAGGTTGCATCCATTTTACCAGGCAGTGTACTCTCATCCTTCTTTCCTCCAGCAGCATAGATGCCCGGTGAGCTGCTTATGTATGACGTTTTGGCACACATGAACGCACTCATAGAATTAAGCTAAATAGATTGGCCCCATTGTAGGTGATCCAGCGATCAGAGAGCGGATGTCACAATCGAATCATGCCCCTGTAGTGTTCGCTGCATCACAGATTAAAACAAAATACTCTATTCTTCTCTCCTCTGTTTGTTTGTCCAGTTGAGGAAATGGCAGCAGCACATGCAGGAGCAGCTCAAAGCTCACCAGCTGGAGGAGCTGCTGCGTCTGCAGGAGGAGCAGCAGAGGCTGCTGGGATTGATGAATGGATCGCAGGACTGCACCGAAGGTGAGAAGCTGCAGAGTGCCCGGCCTCCTTACACTCAATCCTAGCTTCTTCATTCTTGTATTGTTCCTCTAAAGCTGCATGAAGTGACGGTAACCTGTCGTTACACAGTGACCCCATACAGCCGCTATATGAACTGCCATAGGGTCCAACAGGGCTCCACCTGTGGCCTCCGTCAGGAACAGGAGCCGTCACCAGCAAGGAGACGGGCTGAGCTACAGAGAGGCCGGAACTATGAGGAGACTGAGGATGAGGAAGAGGGTGAGAATATTATGTGTTTAGTTTTTGTATTTACTTTAAAAGTACAGCAGCCAACACAACCCTGATCGTTCTTTCATTTTATTGTTGGCATGATCGTGGAGATAAATCCCCTCTCTGTGTTTCCTGCAGGATCATGGGACTCCAGAGACGGCGACCAGGAGCAGAGTTTGGATGCCAGCCGTTTTCATGAGCACGATGACACCTTAATACCAAGTAACAGAGAAGCTTTGAATCAGATGAACAGAGCTAAAGGAGATGACGAGTTCTCTGACAGGTAAAGCCAATGCTCTGATTCTCTGATATTTAATATTAAGTGAGGAGAGAGTTTAACAACTCATGTTGATGCATACATTTATATAATGTGTGTCTTCGTCTTCAGACCTATAAAGGCAGGAATCGGGGTTCAGAAGAGGACGTTTGAGGAGCTGTTGGAGGAGCAGCTGAGGCTGGAGGAGCAGAGGCTGAGAGGCAGCCGACAACAGCAGGTGAGAGAATTTAACAAGGGTCTTCTAGGGAATCCTAGAAAGTAGATTATGGACAGAACTTTGTCATATTGGTGCATCAAAAATGTAGTTTTCAGATAAGCATTACATTTTTGAAATCAGAAAAAATGTTCTGTCTTCTTTGTAAGTTCTGATCGTTGAATTCCAAGAACGTGTGCAACTCTTTCCAAATCCTTGTGCTCTTCAACATTTCCAGACAGTTTCTGAAAGTCTCTTAGAGTTCTGTGTTTTGGGGCTTTTTTTTTTTGTTGCTTTTATTGATAGTAAAGCTGGAGAGAGACAGGGAATGTGGGGAGTAGAGAGTGGGGGAAGACATGCAGCGAATGGTGGAGACTGGAATTAAACCTGCAGCCACTGCAACGAGGTCTATAGCCTCTGTATATGGGGCACGAGCTTAGACCGCTAGGCCAACGGCACCCCCCGAAAGTCGAATCTTTTTTTTTATTCAAACATTTTTTTATTGATTTTCTCACAGAAAAACAATCATTTCCAAAATTAGAAGTTGGTACATTTTCCTTTTTTAAGGAACAAAAAAACACAGACAATATGAAATACAAAACAACAAATAACCCCCCGCCCCCCGACACATACTCTCTCCAGATCAACTGGATAGAACTCCAAACATGGAGAATATAAGACGAGTAACAAGTTGAGTCTTTTTTTTTTTTTTTTTTTTTTTTTTTTTTTTTTTTTTTTTAACTTAGTTTTTATTTTGGTTTAGGCAAGTTAAACATTCATTTATACATCTTTACTGTATCTGTTGCTATATGGTTACATAAGATATAATAGAAAATAAACAAAACACAGAAGACATACCTTTAAATGAATGAATTAATAAATAAGAGTAAATAAAACATATGTAGAGAGATAATAGAAAAGGAAATGAAGGAAAAAATAGAAATAAAAATAAAAAGAAGTGAATAAATAAAAGAAGCTAAAAAGAGCACATCACTCCACCAACACATTCAAGGCAGGGCTCCACCTTCCGACAAACACATCCCTCTGTAGCCTCACTGAGTATGTTATCTTTTCCATCAGATGGATTTCAGAAACCTTTTCAATCCATAAACTGAGTGACGGGGGCTCCGGTTTTAACCACTTAATCGTGATACATTTGACTGCTGCTGTCAGCAGTATTTGTAGGAGGTATTTTTTGGCTCTTCCTTCAATTCCCCGTGGTGTTACACCCAGTAATGCAACTCTCGGATCCTTTGGGAAATCTTGTTTGAACACTTCTTTTAGCTTCCCGAAAACACCATCCCAAAATGTTTTTATTCTGGGGCATGTCCAGAATACGTGTGTGTGGTTGCCCAAATGTGCACCACAGTTTCTCCAGCACTGATTTGAGTGAGATGAGCCCATCTTGGCAACTATTTCTGGAGTCCTAAAGAATCTTGATATTACCTTCCACTTAAATTCCCTCCATACGTTTGAGTTGGTGACTAGATGTGCCTCTGAGCATATTTCCTCCCATAAGTCCTGTGAAATATCAATATTCATCTCGGTTTCCCACCGCTCCCTTATATGTAATGTGTTATTGAAATTCATGTCTACAAATATTTGGTAAAAATGACGTATTAATTTCCTTTCCCCGCTTCCTAATAGCAGATTTATCAAGAATATTTCTATTGTGGATGGTTTCATAACTCTCTCCCATTCTGCATGTTTTGTTAAAAAGTTCCTCAGCTGTAAATATCTGAAAAAGTCTGTGTTTGGAAGAATGAATTCCCCTCTCAACTGTTCGAATGACTTAAGGCTGCCATCTTTATGGAGTTGGTATAGATTAGTGAGCCCATATTCCGACCATTTTCTAAAGCCTGTATCTATACGGGAGGGTACAAAGTCCTTTATGTATCCAATATCTGTTAATGCTGAAATTACTTTGGGTAATCCAAACGAAGCCTTTACTTTCTTCCAAATTTTTAATGTCATTCTAGTCCATTCACCCATGTCAGTTTCTTTAAAAGATACATCCATGAAAGGCAGGACCTTCAGGGGCCAAGCACATGAACTCTTTTCTATATTGAGCCAACGGGTACATGCAGAATCTTGAATCCATATTGTTAAAGGTTTTAGCTGTGCAGCCCAGTAATAATACTTGAAATTCGGGACATTCAGTCCTCCGTGTTGTTTGGATAACTGTAGTGTTTTGAGTCTGATTCTTGGTCGTCTTTTTTGCCATATAAATTTTGAAATAAGCCTATCCAAGTTATCAAATGTAGACTGAGGAATTTCAATAGGTAACATCTGAAATGGGTATAGGAGCCGAGGAAGCACATTCATGCGTACACTCTCAATACGACCTAACATAGAAAGGGGAAGTGTAGACCAACGGTCCAAATCTTTACTAATATTTTGAATCAAGCTTTTGTAATTTGCCACATATAAATTCTCCAGCACTAGAGGAATTTTAATACCAAGATATTTAATGCCATCCTTGGGCCATTTAAATCCACTATGGAGTTTTGTTGTTTGTGGAATTTTAGCGCTAATATCCATGGCCATCGTTTTGTCCACATTTACTTTATAACCTGAAAAGTATCCGTAAGTTGAGATAAGGTCCATTAAGTATGGAATTGTTGTTGAAGGTTCAGTTAAATACAAAAGCACATCATCTGCATACAATGATAATTTATGTTGCTCGTCATCTATCGTCAGTCCTTTTATATTATTGTCATCTCTGATAAGCTGTGCTAATGGTTCAATACTAATGTCAAACAGCAAGGGCGACAAAGAACAGCCCTGTCTGTAGCCGCGTTCTAGATTGAATCTGTCTGATAAGAATCCATTTACTTTAACTGCTGCTTGTGGGTTGGAATATAATGTTTGTATCCACCTAATAAAGTTTGGACCGAAATTGAAACGTTTCAGTGTTTGGAATAAGTATTGCCAGGAGACTCGGTCAAAAGCCTTCTGGGCGTCGAGAGATAGTATCATCGCTTCTCTGTCCTTGACTATTGGATGAGTCATTAGGTTAAGTAATCTTCTGATATTATCACCATAGTATCTACCTGTAATAAACCCGGTCTGATCGGGATGAATGATTTTTGTGATAACTTTATTGACACGCCTCGCTAGAATGGTTGTTAATATACGTAGGTCTGTATTCAACAGTGATATGGGCCTATATGATTCGCATTTGGTAGGATCCTTACCATCCTTGTGTATCACAACTATAGTCGCCTCCTTCCAGGAGGGGGCCAAAGTTTCTGATTGTAGGGCATGGTGATAAGCTTTCAATAATAAGGGTGACAATTTATCTTTGAATTTTTTGTAAAATTCATTACCATAGCCATCTGGTCCAGGGCTTTTATTATTTTTTAGTGTAGAGATTGTTTGTTGTATTTCCCATTCTGTGATTGGTTCATCGAGCTCTTTCGCCATGGATTCAGGAAGCTCATTTAACTTAATATTTTTCAGGAAACTTGACAGCTCGTCATTTTCTGTACAGGTGTCCTTATTTTCATACAGAGATTTATAAAATTTAGCAAAGGACTCTGAAATTTCATCCGGTTTTGTGAGAGTTAAATTATCACTCTTTAATTTCTGTATTATTCTAGATGACTGCTGTTTTTTAAGTCTTAGTGCTAACAGTCTGCTTGCCCTATTACCATTTTCATAATATGTTTGTTTGGTGAACCTTAAATTTACTTCGACCCTTTCTGTGATTAAGTTATTCAGATCTCTGCGAGTGTTTTTAAGAGCATTAAGTATAATGTGGTTTGGTGTTTTTTTGTGTTGTTGTTCGAGTTGTCTTATATTTTCTTCTAACTCGCGTTGTTTTGCTTCCCTCTTCTTCTTTTTCATGCTGGCAAATGCAATAATACGACCTCTGATATAAGCCTTAGCACAATCCCATATAGTGAGTGGTGAGGTTTCAGGTGAAACATTTGTATCGAGGTAGAATTCCAGCTCAGTTGTTACAAACGAGATGAATTCCTTATCATTTAAAAGCGATGCATTAAATCTCCATTGTTTTGATGTTGGCATGTGGCCAATATCCCATAGTACTACAAGAGGTGCATGATCAGATAAAGTAATTGGTAAAATTTCTATGTCTTTTATCCTGTGTAACTCTGCTTTGGGGGTAAAAAAAAGATCGATTCTGGAGTAAGATGAGTGTCTGTGTGAGTAGAAGGTATAATCTCTAGCCCTGGGGAACCTACTCCTCCAGATGTCCACCAATCCCGACTCCATAGATAGGTGTTTAAGCATTTTACTCATTCTTGAAGTGGGAGTTTTTGGGGAGGGTTGTCTATCCATAAACTGGGACATAACACAGTTGAAGTCCCCTCCCAATAGTAGGATACCAGAGCTAAGCGATAATATTGTGTTAAAGATCTTGCTAATAAAGCCAGGCTCATCCTCATTTGGAGCATATATATTCATAAGGGTTACTTGTATTCCATCAACAAATCCTATTACGAGAATAAATCTCCCTTCAGGATCTTTATGGACAGCGGTTGGAGCAAAGTTAACCTGTCTATGTATTAAAATAGATACTCCTCTTTTTCTACCTGAAGGGTGTGATGAGTAGAACACTTTGTCTGCCCAAGAATGTTTTAGTTTTTCATGTTCTGTTTCTGAAAGGTGGGTCTCCTGTAAGAACGCTATCTGACAGTTGACTCCTTTCAGTTGATTAAGGACTTTCTTCCTCTTTATAGGACTGTGGAGGCCCTTGACATTATAGCTTATAACCTTAAGTGGACCCATGGTTTATGATAAGAAGCGGGTTCAACATTATTTTTGCCATTGCGCAGTATGATAAAAGGAGGAGAAAAATACAGGAGGAGTGATCAAAGGTGGGAGGAAGTATTTGGTATCGTGTATGCTCTTTTGAGTACAGGTCAGTGAGTGGCCTAAGGTAAGTATTATCAGAATTATTGGTAGGTAGTGATGGCGGAGCAGTGCATCTAAAAAAAGTAAGAAGATAAAATACATATGTAGGTAAACGTACAGATACAGCTAAATCAGTGTAAGTAGAATAATTAGTGATTAAGGATACGACATTACAATCACTGTAGTATTTATCCAGTAACATAAGACATTTCAAAAAGGATAATGTAGAAAATATCTTTCTTTGTTGCTCTTATTATTATGGTAGGATCCCTGGGGAACATTGGGATCTGTACAGGTAGAACTGAACATAAAACTAGATGAACAATGAACATAGCCGGCGTTAGTGTCCGGTCAGCCCTAAAGGGGCAGGTGCACAGACTGCTAGTCAAAATTAGCAGCTGTGTGAACAGTCTTGCAAAGTCCTTGCCTTTCATTGGTGATAGAACCAAGCGTAGAACAATTCAGTTCCCCGCAGAACCACCAAATAAGACATATAAAAGAGAACAACACAGTAACCTTAATATTCCAACTATCTAAGTATACTGAACTTGTAGGCTTAATGTAAAAGTGAAATTTAGGCATAACCATGGCATTTGGAAACAATAAAATTAAGGCAATTACCAAGAAATTAAGTGTGAGCTGTATGGCTACGTCTCTTGTTAAATAGTATGGATAAATACTCGTCTAGATAATCAATTTAGCTCAGACAGGAGTGGACCTCCATGTCTCCAAACTTGGCGCACACATACAGCGCAAGAGCGCGCTGATTTACCCGTACACTAAGCATCCATAAGGGATTTCCACATTACACCAAGCCTATGTTTAAAGTGATAACCACAAAGCACAACGATAACAAATGCAAAAGTGTTTAAATTGTCAATACGAACCAGCGTTATAGAGCTGTTGGTGCCGTTTATAGACATGTCCGTGTCCCTATCTAAGCATGATGTGGGTACGTTTTGTCACTTGTCCATCTCCGTTCCTGGGATGACAATCCTCTTTACATAGTCCATGGCTTTGGTAGCATCCATAAACTCCTTCTCTTCGTTGTTGTGGGAGATGCGGAATCTGGCTGGAAAAAGTATTCCATAACGCACCCCTGCTCTTCCTCGAAGCATTTTCCTGACATCCGTAAAGGCCGCCCTGGCTTTAGCAACGTTGGCTGTGTAGTCCGGGAATATAGCGATTGGACTGCCGTTGTAGTTAAGCTGACCTCCGCGGTCACGGGCTTTTCTCAGGATATCCATAGCATCTCCATCGTTGTGTAGTTTGGCGATGATTACGCGCGGCTTGTCTCCCGGCCGTCTCTGTGTCAGACTGCGGTGTGCGCGCTCGACCAGCACGTCTTTTTCCATCTGGAAAACTTCCTTCAAAAGTTCGGAGACTGCTGTGGGAGAGCTTGATCCTGGTCGCTCGGCGACCCCCATAATCCGAATATTACCCCTCCTCATTCTCCCCTCCATGTCCTCACATTTTTCTTTCAAATCTTCCACTTGTTTCTTGAGGTCTGTAACGGTGCTTTGTACCGTTACAACTTCGTCGGACCATGTTGACAGTCCCTCCTCGACGGCAGTGACATTAGCTTTCACATGGTCCATTTCTGCACGAATTGCTCTTGTGTTGTTTGAGATTTCGGATTTAACTGATATTATCTCTTGACGTATGTGATCAAAATCATCCGCCAGAGCTCTCTTCAACTCCTCTCTTATTGCAGAGGATATGTCTTGCCTTATAGAAGAGAGGATATCAGCTTTAATTGATGCGGTATCCATGTTTGCAGTTGCCGCTGGTGAGGGAGGGGTCAGCGCGGGGTTACCTGAACTCTTCTCCGAGGAGGTGTTGGGCCTTGAGTTGGACGGACCGTTGTATTTGTATTTTCTCAGATTTGACGCCATCCACGTCGATGTAACTGGCCTTTTGTCTTCTTCTGATTGATAGGTGGTATAATGTGAGCTTTTTGTGGGCTAATTAGAATGTTAGTGTTGTTTAAATATGTAATTAGTAAGGATTCTGCAGGAGCCCTGAAAAGTACGTCTCACTCCATTTGTCGCTCACTAGCGCCCCCCCAAGTTGAGTCTTTTGAATCGTTTCCTGGTGACCGCTTTGTTGGTTGCTGCAACTGTAACAGAATATCGTCTTCATGTTGAATATTTTCCCTTGTCTGGTTACAGAGATATAACCCTGAATCATTTCTTTGATAATTCATAACCAAGAATCCTTTTTCGTCTCTACTCATACCCCTACTACATGCACTCTTCCATTTTGGTACATTTACAAAATATGAATATGCACTAAGTAGTTTATGATGTAAAGAAAAAACAAACCACTGTTATGTTCTTCCAACAAAATCCTCTCCACATCCTGGAGATGGTGGCTGATTGCTGTCTGTTATATGCATCTCTTCTGTCTTTTTTCACTTCACATCATTCACTTTGTGTGTCGTCGTCACTACAGGACCAAGATGGAGCTGAAGCCGCACACGCTCCTCCAAAGAGAGCTTTCCTGAAGCGAGGCGAGGGCCTCTCCAGATTTACCAACAACCGAAAAGCCTCCTCACCAAAAACAGACATAAAGAAAGATCCTAAACCACAACCCCAGTCCAGAGTCCTGTCCCGCAGCAAGTCAGAGCCTGTATCGTTCCAGAGAGGCGGGTCTAACGGGGTCCAGAGGCTTCCTGTGCAGCGTAAAACCGCCTCACTCAACAAGGAGAACAGACTGAAAGGTGTCAGTTCCCCTCCTCAGGACATCAGAGCGGAGAGTAAAGCGGCTCGGACTAAGGTTCTTGGTAGTCATCAGAGACTGAACACGGACGCACAGAAGCCCCTTCAAATGGACTCACAACGCCAACACGAGGAGAACAACAGGAAGGGGGGTCCGCCAGCTCAGGCGTTCTCTCGGAGCAGTGGTCCCAACATGAAGCCGAACCCTGTAACCAAACAGGTGGGCGTGTTCACCGGGACCGTCAGGACTGAGAGGGAGGCTGCCAGAGAGAGGAGTTCCAGCTCAAGGGAAGAATCAGCGGAGGAAGGAACCGGGTCAGAAGGAGAGGGAGGAGGAGGAGGAGGAGGAGGAGGAGGAGGAGGAGGAGGAGGAGGAGGAGGAGGAGGAGGAGGAGGGGTTCCCCAGGAATCGTTCGAGCTGTCGTTCCAGGAGAAGCTGCGGTGCTGGGACGGCGACCTGCAGCTGGAGAACATGGAGCTGGGAGAGTTTGAGCTTCTGGAGCAAGCAGCCGAGGAGCTGTCCTTCTCCTCCAACTCCTCCTTCGTCATGAAGGTGATTGATTCAGCTCAGGAGAGATTCCTGTTTGTGTCATGATCGATTACTGTGAAATCCAAAATCAAGCAGTTCCATTTCAAAGCAGACAGTTGTATTTTCCTAATGACAAATGATCAAATAATGTCGTATCTGAAAATCTGAAAAGAGCTGAAGAGCACATTTTAGATCCTTGTTGAGGCTCGATTCTCTCTAACACTTGGAGCCTGGTTTAGTTAAGACCTTCCTTTAAACTCATCTTTGTTGGTGTGTATTTGAGCTACTTTCTGCAGCGCCCCTAGTGGCCAATCATCTGCTATTATACTTGAAGAATCAGAGCCTGTTTCCCTTTTATCCGGTGCCAGGTTGATTAATTGTTTAATTTAATCTGGATCAGAACAATCCCGTCTTTTTCTGCCCGGAGTAGGCTAATCCATTTTACTTTGTGCTACTTTTTAATAACAACACTGAACTGGATCAGTGTGATCCAAACAAAGACTTTTTAAGGTTTCCTAATCTGGATTACCTTTCGCTTTAAACAGGATTTCATATCACAATGTAGGCTAACAGCACAGTTTAGCACAAGAACCAATGATGAGGGAGAGGAGACACAAGAAGACAAATACAGAACAACAAATGAATGAGAGCGATCACATTTGAACTTCACAAGGTTAAATGTAGGGCCCAGATCAAGATTGGTGACTTGATCTAATCTTAATTTGTTTTAGGAGGCTCCTGCAGAGTAGAAGGTGATGGAGGGAGAGTGACACAGAGCATACAGCTGTAACATATAAATACAGAGACTACAAAAATAATATAACAATAATGACCAACAGGTTTAAAATAATGCTAATAATATAAAACAAATACAATTCAACTCATAAATTCAATTAGTTAAATTATATGTTTTATTTTGTACATTTCTATATTTTTGCTGTGTGTTTAGCTTTAGCTGTTTTAAGTTTCAGAGCTGTGCTAGTTAGTATTTTCCATGTTAACCTTTCTCAACTCAACTTTATTTATAAAGCACCTTTTATACAAACAAGCATGCAGCCTAAAGTGCTTCACAAAGAACAGAGAGACAGAAAACAACAGAAATGGAAGATATAATCATTAAAAAATACTTCAAAATAAAATAAAATCAACTCAGTAAAATTAATAAAATAAGTAAGAGTAGAAAGATAAATTAAAAATCTAAAGAAATAAATAGATTACTAGATAAATTACTGTCCTTTTTTTTTCTTTTTTGGGGCTTTTACACCTTTTATTTATTTATTTCACTTTTATTTTACCAGGTAAGTCAATTAAGAACCAATTCTCATTTACAATAACGACCTGGGACCTTATTGATGGAGGGAGAGGACAGTGGATAGTTTAGGAAACTGGGAGAGAGTCGGGGAATGACATGTGGGAGAGGAGCCACAGGCTGGATGCAAACCCGGGCCGCCCGCTACATGGGGGTGTAACTTAACCAGTAGGGCAAGTCCACGCCCACTAAATGAATGTTCTTGATACAATGATTATAATAATGGAAGAGGATGAACGAGACACAAGGACCCCTCTTTTTTCTGACTGGGGACTTTAGTTTAAAGTCATCACAGATTCCTCTCGTGATTTCCTCTCATCTCTCTGCTGTTGGTGGTTTAAAAGAAATCCTCTCAAAGAAAGAGAGGAGGAGTAGAGGACTCAAGTTTTTAAAGCCAGTTTAAAGACCCGTGTGATAATGAAACATCACAGACCAGTCGATTGTTTTTGTTGAGACATGAAGTTCCCTCTCTTATCAGGAAAGAGAGAGGTGAACTGTAAGAGTTTGTTCAAATGAAACACGTCTTCCTATATTTGATGCATGCGTCTCTTCTCTTGCAGGTTCTTCAGATGGACCAGCTGCAGGCGGCCCGGGGTCACCCCCCACGACGGCTCTCCTCCACCCCCATCAAGTCCCCTCCTAAAGGCGCCCCTCAGAGACGCAGCAGCATCGGCAGCAGCGGTTGTCTGGTGGTTAGAAGCGGCGGCGTGAACTCTGAAGTGTTTGTGGTGAGAGTCAGAGACGATGCGTTCAAGGACAAACCGAGCATCAAGGATAAACGTGAAAGTGACCACAGGGAAGGAAACGACCACGTGAACTCTGATGTTTCATCCTGTGACGGCTCTGAATTTGAAGACCAGCAAGTGGCGGTCAAACCACCTTCATTACCCAGCACCCTTAGCTTTCCTGCCCCGCCGAACCTGCCGTATGATAAGCGGTCTTATCAAGACGAGGACAGCTGCAGAGACTCGGCTTCTCAGGTCGATGACGGCGAGAGCGACAGCGTCCTCAGCAACACGGACGAGTCCACTCTCATAGAGGACAGAGACGGGCTGCAGGGCCGGGTCGTGTTCGATGACAACGACACCTGGAACGACCTGGAGGACACTGCAGTCAGCTCAGCCAGTGACAGCAGAGGACACAGCCCAGTTTCCAGGGTAACAGCCAGCAGAGTCTCACCTCCGGAGCGGACTCTGCAGAGGAAGGTGGCAGCGGGCAAAGCTGTGGAGACGGATACTGGGTCAGCCAATCAGGAGGCAAATCCTGCTCCGGCCTCCCAGCTCATGACGAGGCTGTTCCCCTCTCTGAAGCCAAAGACCCAGAATGCACCTCTCCCTCCTCCTCCTCCTCTTCCTCATCATCCTCATCATCATCCTGCTGCTGCTCTGGAGTCCAAAAAGTCAGAGGAGGAGTCAGGTGAGGAGGAGACACACTTTCAGTCTTTGAAACATCACAGGCTGTCACTGCGCAGTGAAAGTGGAAACAGGAGTTCATCACACGTCCCACACGAGTGTTATCAGAATGAAGGTAGGGGTAGTGGAGCAGGTCGTTGAGGTAGGAGGGCTTTGTGGGTGAGGAGGAGGATTTTGAAATGTATTCACTGTTTGATAGGGAGCCAGTGGAGGTTTTGGAGGACGGGTGATGTGGTCACGGGAGCCAGTGTGGGTGGCAGAGTTCTGGATATCTTGTAGTTTGTTGAGTTGTTTGGAAAGAAAGCCGTAGAGGATGCTATTGCAGTAGTCGAGTCTGGAAGTGATAAAGGCGTGGACAGAGTTTCGGCGGTGGAGAAGGAGAGAGATGGACGGAGAAGGGTGATATTTTTTAGGTGGAAGAAGGCGGTTTTGGGGATGTGGTTGATGTGATGTTCCAGAGTGAGATGGGAGTCAAAGTTGATACAGAGTTTGTGAATGTGAGGACAGAGTGAGGGAAGCATTGTTGATGGAGAGGTTGAAGTTGTTGGTGGTTGTGGTGAGGTGGTGTACAACCGAGTCAGCCTGCTTCATGACTCGTACAACCACTCTCTTATCGAAGTTGTTCATGATTATGTTGAAATCGCTCAAAAACACAAAATACATTCCAGGAAACAAACCATAGAGAGGCACTGAGGACCGAGAGGATCTGGATCTATCAGGTCTATAAAAACCTGTAGCCGAAACATACCTGTCAGAAAAGACTGATTTTGATTGGCTACAGATTAAAAGAGAATAAACCCTCCCCTTAATTCTGAATCATAGATGCCATGAAGGCCCACCAAGCATCATCACTTTAGAAGACAATGATCTGGTCCTGCTGGAGGTTTCTGCCTGTTAAAGGAAGTTTGTCCTTGCCACTGTAACTTGCTAAATGCTGCAAAGTGCTCTGCTCATGGTGGATTAAGATGAGATCAGACTGAGTCCTGTCTGTAAGAGGGGACTGGATCTGATCCTGTCTTCATGTTGGGTCTTTGTTAATAATAGAACATAGAGTACGGTCTAGACCTGCTCTGTTTGGAAGGAGTCTGAGGATGATGACATTCAGGCTCAGATATTTTCTCTGTGTTGTTGTTTTGAGTTTGATGTGATTGTGTTTGTGTCTTTGTCCGCAGGTCAACAGGTCCAGTCCAGACAGCTGAGAGAGAGGCTGGTGGAGCTGGAGATCGAGATCGAGAGGTTCAGGAAGGAGAACGCAGCGCTCACCAAACTCAGACAGGAGAACGAGAGGAACCAGGAAGCTCTCAGGTGATACATCTGCAACATGGTGATACTTTAAGGGACCAAGCATTTGTCTCTCCTCACCTCTAGGATTCATGTCCACTTTTTGTTATTTTTTTTAGGAAAGAGCGTTTGGAGTTCGAGAAGATGAAGGCCGAGGAGCTCGCCAAGTTTGAGGAGCACAAGAGAGAGGAGAACAGGAAGCTTCAGAGGGAACGCAAACTGTTTGAGAAGCACGCGTCGGCTGCCCGAGCTGTGCCCGACAAGAAGGAGCGAGAAGAAATCCAGGTGACAGACGGACACATCTACCTTGCATCTTTAGAATGTGACTCTAGAAAAAGTGTGCGGCACAGGCGATGTAGTAAAGCTGTAAAGCCCTGCTCTGTGGAATCCCTGTATTATTAAGTGTGAGATCTTAAAATAGGTGGAACTTCCCTTTAATCTGTTTCCGTCCTCCCTGCCAGGTGTTGAAGCAGCAGCTGAGCTCCCTGCAGGAGGAGCTGAGGGGGAGGGAGAGCCGCTGGGCCTCCACACACGGCCGACTGCGGCAACAGGTCGACACGTTGAACCAGGAGAACGGTTCTCTTCAGGAAGAGGTGACCACCTGACCTCTGACCTTTGACCTTTGTGTCCTGTTTACACCTGCAGTCCCAATCATATTTAAAAACAATGTTATCATCAAACTACATGAGAGCTAGTCAGGCCTGCTTTGAGTTTTGTTTGAGGTTAATGGAATCTGCAGATCAGGTTCAGAGCTCACAAATCCACTCCTCTGCATCCGGACCAGTTTCAGCTGTAGCTTCAAGTCTCCCTGTGACAAACACTGATTTAAGCTCCTAAATACAAGGACAGGGTCTGAGTGTCATTATCTAGATCCAGTTTTGATAAGTGGAATAAATGGGGACTACAACTAGGAATAAAGTGTCTTTGTCCTCTCAGAAACCAGCCCCCTAACTTTTAGTGGTCTTGACTCAGAGGAACAACACGCTGTCTTTATGAGCACAGCTCTGCAAGAAAGCAAACTTCTTTCTTCAAGATTAGATGACTTAGCTGGAGCTATTGTCATGTTTGTGTATTTATTTTTAGATTTAAAGATCTCTGTCTCCTCTCATCTCAGATCAAAGTGTTGGAAAAGCTTCGGCTCAGCGCCTGGAAGAGAAGTCCGGTCAACGCAGAGACGGACAAAGGATCTAAAGACGGTCCCAAAGTGTCTGAGAGCAACGTCTCATCCGTAACCAAAGGAGTGAAGTTTGCTGTGAGCATGTTTATATATGAATATTCCCTTCCTCACTGTTGATTCAGGATGTTTTCTCTTCAATCATACATGTTTGTGATGATGGCAAACACGAAATGGTTTCCTCTCTGCGTCCTCAGAGTCCTCTCGACTCCAGAGCGAGCAGCAGCAGTCCTCCTCTCAGTATCACGGCTGCACCCTCAGGGAAGAGCTGCAGGGAGAGCAGTCAGGCCGCTGCAGGTCAGTGAAGACTTTCAGACTTCAGACTGAGATCACGTTGATTGAATGACACAAATATTCATGCATCTGCATTTTTGTTCTCCTGAACTGTTCTCTCGACTTGCAGCAGCGATGAAGAGCAGCCTGAGAAAACCATCACTGCCCATCTCCTTCTCGTCCTCCGCCTCTTCCTCTTTATTCCCGGTGAGGAGGAAAGAGGAAAAGTTGACTCCTCCTCCTCCTTCATGCAAGAGCCAGGACAAACCGCCAACCCAGGAGAAGTCTCAGGATCAATCCCCGGTTAGAAACGTTGTTAAGAGACGATTAAAGAATCAGTGTTCTAAAGACAGTTAGCTTTTACAACACATGATCATTAACTACTGTGTTTTATTCTCATTGTAGAGGACAGATTGTCTACCACAGGAACCTGAAAGCAGCGTGGCAAAGGAGCCAGAGTCAGCTCAGGAGGTGATCACACACCCTGATGGGAAGGTGAGGATGATGGACGAGATGCCGTTTGCTTTCTGTGTCTTAAAGTGACATTTTTAATATTCTGGGACTCCAATCAGAGAAATCAGAGAGCAGGACGTGTTTGTTTTTCTCCTATAAGGTTGAAAAGTTTCCCAAAGACCAAAAACATTTGCCTTCAGTCCAAGTGTTATAGCTAGGGTTGGTAGCCACGGAAAACTAGCATGAATTTGAATGTAGCATTTCCTCGGGACTCCATCTGGATTGTTTAACCAGTCCAGGTTGAAAAAACAAAAATCATCATCCAGGGAGTCACTAAAGTTTGGATTCATGTGATTCTGATTATTTCCATCTTTAAACGTCTGAGTAAAACAGACACAAAAAACTTCCACCACTTACACCTGAGAGCAGTCATCAGCTGGAGCCTCAGCTTTATGCAAACCACAGGCCAAGGCTCCACCTGGTGTTCAGAGTCAGAATTACACACAAATAACACCATGTTAAACACACACTCCAACATGTAGTGAACTTTATTTTTTTTAATAAAGAGTCTCACAAAGTGCTTCACAGACTAAAAACAGCTGCTCTTGTTTTTTTCCTCCAGATCGAGAAAGTCCTGGCGAGCGGCGACCGTCTCATCTCCTTCCCCAACGGGACCAAGAAGGAAGTTTCAGGAGACGGACAGACGGTCAAAGTGACCTTCTTCAACGGAGACACCAAGCAGGTCACAGCAGACCAGAGAGTGGTGAGAAGTTCAGACACAGCAATGCTTCTTGGGATCATTTCTAAACAAAGCCTGAGTAGTTGTTCTCATACTAGTCAGGTTAATAAAAGATGTTTGTAGTTGTTCTTGTACACTTTTCAAAATATTCTGAGGCTGATAATAGTTGTAGAAATGCTTGTTTTTGAAGGTTTAGGAAAGAGGGTTGCAGAAAAGCTACAGGCCTTCAGTCAAAGCTTCTATAATAATGGAGGGAAAGTCTTTATGAATTGATCTCTTTATCTTTAAAAGGGAAAGTTTGTTGTTCTTCATGTGTTTGCTGTGAAAGTTGAACTATTGTGAATGATAACTCTCTTTATGTCTCTGCTCCTCACGCTCAGATCTACTACTACGCTGAAGCCCAGACTACACACGTCACCTACCCTGACGGCATCGAGGTCCTGCACTTCCCCAACAACCAGACAGGTGAGAGACGATCATCAGGCAGTGAAAGTATGACTACACACAAGCTTGTCATTGTTTACACCTTTGACATCGCTGTCTCATATTTGGTCTCCAGAGAAACATTACCCAGACGGCCGGAAAGAAATCACCTTCCCAGATCAGACCATCAAAAACCTTTTCCCTAACGGCCGAGAGGAGAGCGTGCTGACGGACGGGACCATCATACAAGTCAACCCGTAAGTTAAAAAACACATCTCTAAATCCACTTACAACAACTTCAGTACAGAGTCTGCAAGGATGGTACTGAATGAACCCTTGAATGCTAACTGGGTGTGATTTTCTCTCTCAGGGATGGCATCAAGGAGATCCACTTCAACACGGGCCAGAGGGAGATCCACACGGCCGACTACAAGAGGAGAGAGTATCCTGATGGCACCGTGAAGACCGTCTACACGGACGGGAGGCAGGAAACACGCTACCCCACGGGACGGCTCAGGATCAAAGACAAAGACGGGAACATCATCGCAGACAACCGGGTGTAGAAACACGGATGGGGATGCAAAGTTTAAAGATCCTGAAAGGTCTCAGAGACTAAGACCAGAACAGTTCTACTCCTAAAGACAACCTTTTACTAAAGTCAGAGGCGGTGAATGAGTTTGAAGAAGCCTTTTTGAATACGGCTTG
This sequence comes from Notolabrus celidotus, assembly GCF_009762535.1. Classification (NCBI taxonomy): domain Eukaryota; kingdom Metazoa; phylum Chordata; class Actinopteri; order Labriformes; family Labridae; genus Notolabrus; species Notolabrus celidotus. The sequence goes on along the minus strand of NC_048281.1, from coordinate 32,026,391 downwards.
TTTTTATTTATGCTTCATGTTTTTCAGACTTTAAGGAGACTCACTTTGTAAAGAGGAACTCATCAGAACACCTTCAGTGTTTCAGACGCAGTGAGACTCTGACACCACAGAGAGGTGTCCTAAACTCTGCAGAAAAATCCCTTCTTCATCTCTGGCTCTGTCAGGATATTTTTAGTTTAGGGGCTTTACCACTACACTGAGTTCATGATCTGAATATTTGAAACATAACTCAGTTTCTGATTTCAGTAAAGGTCTGGGAATGATGAAAGCGGTTTGGATCAGATCCACCTCCATGTGGTGTTTTTATGTTTGTTTACAATTATTTGAACCTGTAAAAATGTTGAATACATATTTATTTTCTTAGTGGACTGTAAATGTTTTGTAAATAAATTTTATCTTTTTATTTAAATCACAGATTGTTGTTTTGATGACTTGTTAAACTCTGCAGCAGAAGATCTCAAAGTTTCATTCACAAGGAAAAACCAGCAGAGATGTCGTCAGCGTGGAAAGACTTTAATCTTCACACAAACAATCAGCCTCACATGAGTCAGGAGACCAGAACAGAAAGTGCTGAGTCATCTCGACTCACTCAAACACAACAGTCAAACTTAAAACGCTGCTTCACAGGAACATACAGGACGTTAAAACAACAGACTCTCTTCTGTAACATAAAAATAAAACTAGAAGAGCCGACAGAATGAAATGAAGATCAGAAAACATGATCAGGAGAGAACCTTTAGAGAGAGAGAGAAGAGAGGATGATTAACAGAAGCTGAAGTCACATAAAAGCTCATCACACTTCTTAAACTTGAATCCATTTTATCTGTTAGACTGCGACCTCAACATGAAGTGACTCACTCTACCTAAACTCTCATATCTTCACAGTTTGGTGTTTAAAAAACTTACTTAAATTGAAGTCTGGAGGTTTTGTTTTTGCTCAGCTTCACATGAAGTCAGCCAGTCCCTGGCTCACCAGAGACTCATGGACCAGGTCTCCACCCTCGTTGAACAGGAGCACCGTGAGCTCAGGATCCCTCGCCTGAATGGACAACAATCACACTGTGTTTATAAAATCCAGATCTCTCTTCATGTCATGGGATTATAAACTCTCAAACAACCAGCTGGAAGTGTTTGCATCTTCTGATTTTTACCACGACAGAGGCGGTGATGTTGTTGTGGAGCAGATCCATCATGGCCATCGTAGCCTTCACGCTCCACCCGGGGCTGTAGGGCAGCATCCCTTCCTCCGTCTTCACACTGGGAGCCTTGAAGCCGGCGACTTTGACCTTCAGCGCCCGTGATGGGAAACCCAGCAGCTCAACCGGCATCTGACGCAGCCTGATGGGGAGAAACGGACTCTCAGAGACACATACATGATGCAACAACGCCACCTGGTGATCAGACACTTTCCACTTCCTGTCCCTGATGCTCCACAGTGTGAATGATGATAAGTTATAGAGGTTGTTTGTGTAATGTGTGATGTTCATACTTGCTGGGAGGCAGAGTGTCATCAGAGCCGAAGTCCACGTGCTGGACCAGGAGCATAACGGGCTCTATGCTGGTGATCTTGATCAGCTTGGCCCGGTAGTACTTCCCATCACTGTACTCTGCCAGACACGGACCGCCTGGGGACCACATTGAAAACCAGGACTATTAGACTTCAGTATCAGTAATCACTTATATTTTCATTGAGTGTTATCTGAGCCTGACAGAGGGGAGAGTAAACGTTACCGTGAGGGAAGTTGGTGAGTCGTGGCAGACCGTCAATGTCCTCATTGATTCTGGTCAGAGCTGCATCCAGAGTCTCTCCGTACACCTCCAGGTCATCTGTTCCCACCAGAGGCCACAGGAACAGCTGCAGGACACACAGAGTTACATCAGACTTTCACCGGTCGGGCAGTTGGATTCATGTGACCGAGGTTTTCCTGCGGTAATCCCTGAATCAAGGATTCTCCTCCTCCTCCTCTCCTCATCCATGTTGTCTTTCTGGTCCTCTGAAAACCTCTGACCTGTTGACTCCAGGCCTGGCTCCTCTCATCATGACTTTGGTTTGTTGTTGTAGTTAAGTGAAATACGATCTGGTGATAACACAGAGTGTTTTATTCTGAAAATTAACCGGATGTTTTCATTTTGTTTTGGTGAAACCTGACTTCCTGTCCCGCTCCATCTGCTCTGTTGAGATTGATGCGTCGTGCTCCGGCATCCGGCACAAATAGAAGTCTTGAGTATCTGATCCGGAGGTCTCTGACCTGCCGGATCAGAGACGCAGCCGGAATGCAACGGAGCGGATCCAGTGGAAGTTAACACATTGACTAGAATAGAAACCTATCAGACGGATCTGGTGGACCGTACCTTTTTAAAAATCATTGTTTCAGATATTAAGAGCTCATGAACTCTCCTGGACTTACAACACTGCATCGCTGGCCAAGAAGGCTCAAAAACGTCTCTACTTCCTCCGCAAACTGAAGAAAGCACAAGTCCCACCCCCCATCATGTTCTCCTTTTACAGAGGTACTATCGAGAGCGTCCTCACTGGCTGCATCGCTGTGTGGTTTGGTGGCTGCACTGCCTCCTGCCAAAAGACTCTGCAGGATCATCGGTGCTCCTCTGCCCCCCCTCACAAACATTTTCCACACCCGCCTCACTAGCAGAGCCATCAGCATCGCTGGTGACACCTCCCACCCCTACCACCCCTCCCACCCCTACCACTCCCTCTTCAGTCTCCAGCCTTCAGGGAAAAGGTACCGGAGCCTCCGGGCCCAGCTTTTTCCACCAGGCTGTCAGGATGCTGAACTCCACTCACTACCTCCATTATTATTTGCATATTATCTTGAATACTGTCTGCACCTTAATATCATTTGCACTGTTATCTATTTTCATTTTCATTGTCCATTTTTAAACTGTCACTGCACTACCTGCACTGTGTAAATAGGCTGTTTTTATAAAACTGTGTTTTATATTAAAATCTTAGATATTTAAAAGCTGGAAGAGAGAAACAGCATCTCGTTTTTCCTGTATGTCTCGTATATACAGTGAAAATTGACAATAAAAACCTTTGAACCTTGAACCTTTGAATGATCTCTGCACCGTTGTGTCTTCATTTAAACTGACTTCATTGAGTTTAATATTTATTTTGTGGTGGGTGAGTACCTCGTTCGGGGTCCACAGGTGCTTCACTCTGACTTTAAAGTGCTCTCCCTCCTGTGGCAGGTTTGGGTAGCTGTAGGGCCCCAGCATCTGCTCCTCTGGGCCCCTCAGACCCTACAGAGGAACATCATCAGCCTCAGTTGTGTCTCAGTCTCAGTCAACGTTCTCTTTGCAAAACTAACTCCCAAACAGAAAACTGATGCAATGCTTTAAATACATACTCAGGAATCCAGCAGGCTGATGGAAGGAAATCAAATCACATGTCTTAATTCTAAAACCTTTACCTCCGTATCAATGTCCCAATCATCCAGGAAGGGTGGAGGAGTCATCGTGTAGGATCCCTGCAGAGACACAAATGTTCCTCTGTAAGGTTTCTGAGGCGCTGCTTCATCACCAAAAACAAACAGACACACAAACCTTCAGTTCTGATGCGGTCCGCTCTATGGTGCGCTCGTGGTGACTCACAATCTTGCTAAGGCTCATCCCGTCCAGGAAGAGCTCGACTGGGAGCGGTGCTCTCGGGTCAGACGGCAGCTCCTAACACAGACACACATTGAGGATGAGACAGTACATCGTACATCCCCACCTGAAGGCTTCAGGTGTGGTACCATTAAAAGGTTGTGTGTGTGACTCTACCATGACTTGCATGTCCACACAGCGATTCAGCAACAACTCCCTGAGCAAGGCCACCGCGTCTCTCTGCCACCGACCTCCGACCTGCAGAGACGACAGAGAGAGAATGAAGGGATTCAAAACGAAGAATGAAGAATTATTGCATCAAGATTCATTTTCTAATTCTTTGCAGAAGCACTCATTGAGCTGAATCACTGATATTCACACAGAGAAACACTTACAGGGCTGATGCTGTGCAGCTGGCAGGGCATACAGAGCTGAGGAACGTCCTCACACAGCAGCATGGGGTGCACGTGGACCACCGGGATGTTCTCCACCAGGCCGTGGTCCACATACTGGACCTAGAAACAACAATAAGAAAGACATGAACATTTACTTTTAAACAAAAAGAAAACAAACAAAAGAAAAAAAGTAAAACACAAGGGACAAATCGTTTCACTCTGACCTTCACGTATCCTCCCAGCACATCCAGCAGCTGTCCTCGATACCACAACATGTCAGATCCGATGACGGCACAGCCCAGCACCGACTTCCAGGTGTAGGGCTTCTGTCTGGGTAATGTCTTAATGCTCTGCTGAATCCTCTTCCTGAGCTGCTTCAGCTGACACTCTGAAACACAGCAACACACACATTCACAAATACATACAGTCAAAAATCAGCAGGCATGTATTTCACTGCTAGTTTCATCCTCCATTTTTTTCCTCTGCATTGAAACAGACAAAAAAACAGAGACTGATATCAGAGCAGCTGATGAACAGCAGCACAGTTTACAGAGTTTCTAACAGAGAAGTCACACATACAAACATGATACAAGACATTTAGAGGACATTTTAATACATGTCATAACAGAATAAAACACCATAATGAGTGTCCAAATAAACCAACATCATACATATTGTACATCATGTAGAAGATCTGCAACCAAGTGGCAACCTCCGGTCTAAAATTATGAGTCAATGCGGAAGTGTTAAAAGCTGCAGTTCATCGAGGATCCGCTTGAGGCTGGCTCCGGAAGTACCGGAAGTCACATACACATGAATGGGGAAAAGACGATCTTTGCAGCATTAATAAACATGTTTACAGCCTGGTACAAAAGATGAGTGTAGTCTGAATAGCTAATTTCTCGATGTCCTCTCACTGTGAGGGGGGTGAATTTTTTTCTAATTCGGCAATTTCGAAGATATTGAGATTACCAGTCTTCCAATGAGAGGCACAGCTGCCTGTGGGAACACTGCAGCTGTTGGCTAGGAGGCTCAAAGCCCGCCTCTTTACGTCACACTGGCTCGACAGAAGCAATATGGCTGCCGCAGCCGATTGGTCTCAAAACAGCTCTTCAGAAACAGATGGGTGACGTCACGGATACTACGTACATATTTTATACAGTCTATGTCTGCAGCCCAGTGTCAGTGTCTACCTCCAATTTGTTTAGCATCCCCTTAAATCACCCAGTGAGAGCCTGGTGAGTTCATTTAGCTTCAGCTCTTTCTGTGATTCGCTCCATGTAAAGGGAGCTGCAAATCTAAAAGCCTTTTTACCCATCTCAGTTCTGCCCTAAGAAAAGGTCCTGGGATGGAGAGTGTAAGTCCCTGTAATCTTCTGCTTGATGACGGTGAGAAGGTATGAAGGAAGCAGATTTAAGATAGACTTATGAATAAGGATACGCCAGAGTTTTAGTCCACGTGCTAACGAGGAAGACCAACCAACACGTTCATAAAGTCAGCAATGATGAGTGCCTTAAAGTTAGTGATAAAAAATCTAAACTCTGAGAGGAGGCGTGCATTTACAGGATGTCACCATAATCCAGCAGACATGAAAGTGGAAGAGACCAGCGTTCATAAAAGCAAAGACGCAGAAAAGTTTAAGCTGAAGCAAAAAACCTGCAGAATAAAGCAAGAAATCTAAACATCACACTGTTTATGTTTCTGCTTCTATTTAACAACAACTGATAGAAAATAGAACTGAAGCTTTTACTTTATTGTCTTTGTTTTGAGGCACTGGAGAGTTTTCTTAACGCAATAGAAAAATATATCCAGGAGCTCTAGAAGGCAGAATATGATGAGCCGATTATCAAGTTTCTGTTTCTAACGAATGAAACCAACATCTTCAGGCTTTTAATGCCTTCAAAGAGAGGACAGGACAGTGGATAGAGATAGAAACAGGGGAGAGAGAGTGGAGGGGGACATGCAGCAAGTAGCTGAGGGTGAGAATTGAACCTGGGCTACCACATTCTCTGAACACTGGGCGTGCAATCGAACCAATGAGCTGAACTGGTGCTGCCAAATTTCTTAAACCAGTCGTTTGCTCTGATATGAACCTGCATTCTTTGTCCTGACGTAGATATATCCGTCCTCTCCGATGGCAGAAACATTGATCTGGATGTGACCGAGGCATGGCAGCTCTGGGGGCTGGTACAGCTGAGTCTTCACCTGTAAACACACACACACACACACACACGCAGATCAAAAACAGAGCTATAGAGAATTATTTTAACATTTTACTGCAATCACAGAGCAGAGAGATGTGCTAACTCAGATGTACTCTTTACATTGTGACCATGCAAGCCCAAGATTGTATAAACTCTCCTTTAGTGTCGTGATTATTTCTTGTGTGAGTGTGTCGTGTGTGAGGTTACCTTCTCAGCAGATATGATGGTGCGGGGGGCGGGTTTTGGGGGGGTGGGAGGGCCTATAATGGGGGATATGGGGGGGAAGGGGAGCAGGTAGGGAAATGGAAGAGCGTCTGGCTTATCTCCATCAGGACCAGGAGTGTGTGCCACGCTCACTGGAGACTGTGCATCAGCCTCAGCAGACATGATGGTGCAGGGGGCAGGTTTTGTGGGGGTGGGAGGGCCAATGACGGGGGATTTGAAGGGAACAGGGAGCAAGGAAGGAGGTGGGAGAGTATCTGGCTTATCTCCATCAGGACCAGGAGTGTGTGCCATGCTCACTGGAGACTGTGCATCAGCCTCAGCAGACATGATGGTGCAGGGGGTGGGTTTTGTGGGGGTGGGAGGGCCAATGACGGGGGATTTGGAGGGGACAGGGAGCAAGGAAGGAGGTGGGAGAGTGTCTGCCTTATCTCCATCAGGACCAGGAGTGTGTGTCACGCTCACTGGTGATTGCGCATCAGCAGGTTTTGGCTTTTGATCGCCAGCATCTCTGCAAGAAACAGATTCACTCTTTAGAAATCAGAGAGGTTTTCACCAACATTAGACGGACACTTCAAATACATAATGAATAAAAAACTCTGACTTCTGGGTCTGAGGACTGACTGTTGACTGTCAACATGTCTTACAGATGAAACCCTTGTTGCTGCCGAAGTTAACAGTAGTTATAAGAAGACTGTGATAGCCACAAGGTGTGTTTTGACCGGTGGACCCAGGGTCTTAATTTAGTTCAGGGTAGATAATCTCCCCCCTAAAAAGCCCCTACTAGTGGGGTAGTACTTTTCAAAAGTCCCGGGACTTTCGGGGGGCGGGGCCTGCAATGCTGAACGTGTCTGATTGGTAGATTAACCGCAGTATTTTCATTCCGCCCGCTGTCCACAATAACATCACACACATCTGTGATTCACTTGATTTCTCTTTCTTTCATTAGTTTTTATTTGTTCTATCTTTTTTGTATGTGTGTGTACTTTTCAAAAGAAGAAGCTGTGATTCTCTTGATTTAGCAGCTTGTAACAGTAGTCTTCTCTCAGCCCGTCTCTCCCGGTGTTACGGTTTTAAAAGTGACCCTGTAAACTGGAGACCTTCAGCTGAACGTGTCAGTGTTTGTGGAGTTTACACAGCTGTTGAAACACAGAGGGAGTTCCTGGGAATGAAAACTAGTTTAGTTTTTATTAAGATTTCAAAATATCCTCATCAGATATTTAATGATCGTCTAAAGACGTTTATGAGGGATGCATCCGGCTGAGAGTCTCCAGTTAACAGGGTCGCGGTTTAAACCGAAACACCGGCCGATCTCTGCCACGGCTTTTTGAGTTCAAAAGGATTTTAAAGCCGTGTTGAAACGTCTTTGCTACTCGTGCTTATCTCCTCTCACGTGTTGATTCAGTGAATCCATCTGTGATAAAATATATCACCATCTAAAACAGCGCCAGCTGAGTCTCTTCATGCTAACAGGCTAACTGTTGTGTTGCTCATAATGATACCTGCCTGTCCGTCTGCTTCTATGGTGTCATCTGTGATGAATGGCATTCCTCTTTGTGTTACTGCCCTCTACTGGTCTGGTGGTGTAGTGCATTTACTTTTTTTTCTCCATACATCACTGGCCTGATTTGCACAATCTACCCGGGACTCTGAGGTCGAAACGCAGACAACAATGGGGGCACAGGAACCTTTTAGTTCAGGGTATAGTAGTTCTGGGGCTAAAAGACCCCAGAACTCTTGGTCGAAATGCACCTAAAGGTAAATGAACATGTGTGGTAATGATAAGCATGTGTTTTAAGTTTGATTATTTCGTGTTTTCTTTTAAGTGAGAACTCAATAACATCGGGTCATGAGTAAAGGCATTTGAGGATGTCATCTCCAGCATTTTTAAACATTTTTCACAGTTTTCTCACTGATGCAACAACTCATCAATTAGTAAATGATGAAAGGGATTGTCAGTGCACCCCTGCAAGAGTCAAGATGAAACAGACGGAGCTGACAAAGACAGAATACTTGCGTCACCTTGGACCCGTAAATCATAATAATCACACACAGACCTCGGTTTCCTTTCCCGGAGGGCCAGACCCTCGCTGGTCAGGAAGTCTGCGATGCTGACAAACTGTCCCATCTTGTTGGAGCAGCACAGAGTGATGGGCTGTGGACGCTCATCCGTCAACTCCTGGACGACAAGAGGAAAGAGGGAGACTTTGAAACTAGGTCAGTGTAGCAATAAAGGAAAAGGAGAGTAAAAGAGGTGAAGTAGCTGCAGGATACCACAGATTTATAACATCCTCACTCAAGGCAGAGATATAAGCACAAGAGAGAGAGACTATAAAACCTTTATAGTCATCACAGCTGAGGCCCCGGTCAGGTAGTAGGAGATCGAGTCGCATGCTGTAGCCGTCCAGGTGGATCTGCCTCCAGCTGGCCTAAAACAGAAAGAGAAAAGGAAGGAGAAAGTGAATAATGAAAGAGTAAAAGAACTGATAAACGACAAAACCTAACTGCACATATGTGTGTGTGTGTCATGTCAGATCTGATGTGTCAGTGTGAGTGACCTGATGTCAGTCAGAGTGCACTCCAGTGCCAGAGAGCCAATCAAGTACTGAGGCAGCGGTCTCAGGCTGCTGACGTGGACCTTCACCTTGCTTCCGTGGTCACAGCGCATCACCTGGAGAGGGAGAGAGAGAGAGAGAGAGAGAGAGAGAGAGAGAGAGAGAGAGAGAGAGAGAGAGAGAGAGAGAGAGAGAGAGAGAGAGAGAGAGAGAGAGAGATCATGACAGGTGTGTTGTTGAGGTTTTAACGTAGTGCAGTGCTGTCAGTGCTGAGTTTGAAGTTAACCTGATGACCCTTAAAGCAGCGGTTCTGCACTATCACACTAACTAAGGTAAGCTGACCCCTTTGAATTTAGTCTTCTACTCCAGGATCAGGCCAATCAAACATAAAACAAGGGTACAGCAATTAAATTGACTTAATAAATCTTCTGTGCACATGAATTTCGTCCTGAAATGGCAAAAAAATGACATATCAAAAGGCGCACGCTACGTTTTGGGAGCAGAAGTTTTCATACCTCTGCGATATTGTTGGAAATGACGTCAGAGCAGAGCTGTCCTCTCTCCCAGACCCCGTTAATATGAGCAGCGCAGTACATGTCTGCCTTCCACACAGCGTCCTCATCGGGCTCCACAGGCGCACACTCCTTCTTCACCAGCTCACAGATCCTGCAGAAACACAAGATATTATCCAAAATCCACTATAGTGTGTGTTCGTTGGAAATTCTCCTTTCTTTACTTCACAGATTTTGATGTAGTGAGTTTAAATAGTAACAAAAACACTGTGCAAAGTGACGTCTTAAAGGGGCAGCACAAGTTCATTTTTAGCACTTTGCACAGTAGGAACAAAGCAGTGTTTGCTTGTTTGTACAACCTTGGTAAACTAAAATGTTAGCCAAGGAGAAATCAAGTAAAACTGGGTGTGTAGATCTGCATCAAGGGTGTGGGTGTTATCATAATAATTCTGCAGCACAGTATTTTTTCAATAGTTTTGTTCATTGATATTTCATTCTCTACTTTCTCAGTGAAAAAGGTAAAACTGCAGATTACAAGTTGTCCAGTCCATGACGGCACTCAGATTCATTTTTCCTTCAGGCTCTTTAAAAATAATTTATTTTGCAATAAAATAAAAACAAAACATAAAATAGGAGAATGAGTAAATAGGAAAATTTAGGAGACTGGAAACTAAATAATCAGCTGTGTGTAATCACTAAGATTAGATGTATAGATTTATAGTTACATTCCTGAGAGTAGTTTTTAAAAGTAGAAATTGTGTTTTTTACTGGACAGTACAAATGTACCTAGAGGATTTCTAAATCCTTATTTTGCCGCTGACCTTCTCAGCTGAGAGTCGTTCTGAGTGAGCTGGACGTAGAAGCTGCTCGGTGAGTTGACGTGGCTGACCCTGACTTTCAGGTCTTTCAGTTGTGCCGGGAGCTTCAGCTGAGGCTGGAACTGCAGCGGCTCTTCATTCACGTCATCGCTGAGTTTTTGGTCTGGGGCATCAGCGCCATCTGCGGCTGAACCCAGGTCAAGGGGAGGGTCCCAGATGGTGGACTCGTCACCCACGTCTCGCGGCCTGGCATCCTTGGACTTCAGGCTATAAGAGAAGAGAGATGAGTTTATAATTAGGTGAATAAAGGTGACAATTTAGGACAATAACTACTGAGAACTTTGGCTTTATATACAAAAATTACACAAGGAAAAAGCTGGGGAAATCCTTTCTTTCTCATTTAGATTTCATACGCACACCACTGACAATGTGCAGAAAACATCAGGATAGAAGATCGCTGGTGTTCATTTAATTTAAAATATTAAATATCAATATGATCTGCAAAATAAATGATGCCTTTTCTTTCTTTATAGTGTAAGAAGCACTCTTACTCCTCTCTGAAGCAGGCCAGCTCCTCTTTGACCAGCAGCTCGGCGATGTTGGCCTGCGGTCCGTCCAGGCCGCTCTCAAACAGTTTGACCGGCAGAGGCCTGGTCTTTGGGACGGATGCTGCTGAAAACACAAAATAGAATTCAGATCCACTACATAATAAAAGTTAACACACATGATAATGAAGCAGTTGACACATGTAAATCTACCTTTTGCCACAATCGTGACAAGTTTCTGATGAGCCAGTTTGATGAATCTGTCAATGCAGGCTTCACTCCAGGTCTCTCCATCCACAGGGTTCACATCAGATAAACAGCAGCGGATTGCCTGGACAGCAGAAAGACATTTCCTATTTAATTAATCCTGAAATATCCAAATGTGTTAGTTTAAAATTACAGGCAAAACGTACGTACTTGCTTTATTTTAAACAAAAGGAAATTGTAACTTTATGTGTGATGGAAAGAGGCTCTTAAGAAACATTTTTATCCCTCAGGATTTTTGCCAGAAGGTGTGAAAGTGAAAAATAATCATCAGCTCAAAGGTCAAATGTTGTTTTCTCACCATAGAAGGAAGTGCAAAGAACTCGTCCTTGATCTTCCTCAAGTCGCTGACAGTTAAGACTTTCTTATTGCCAAAGTCAACGTAGCGCACCTCCACTTTTCTTTCTCCAGGATGACCTACATCATACGCACATCAGAGGATCCTTTAGTGTCAGGGCCCTTTCTGTGGATTCATTTTCCTGTGTACATTTAATTTCGGTCAAGACAACATTCTTGAAGAAACCCAGACAAAAACCTCACCTATGACCTGAGCTCGGTACCACAGCTTGTCCTCATAGCGGGCGACGTAGGCCTGTTCTATCACAGGGCAGTAGACCTTGAGGTCGTCACCTTCGGCCACGGTTGTTGCGTTGTAACATTCCTGGAGCTTGGCTGACAGCAACAAGGACTCCATGCTGTCAACCTGAGGGGAGGCAAAACATTGGAGAGGAGGTGTGATGTTCTCACAGATGGTGGAGATGCTAACACGTGAGTATTCCCACCTTTTCTCTTCTGAGTGCACAATTAGAAAGATAAAGATATCCTAGCATTTGAGCCTGTTTTGAGCCCATTATATATAATTGGTGAAGTGCATATTTACCAGCTGGATGTAGAAGTCTGCAGGGCTGTTGATGTGAGACACCACAGCATTGACCTCTGTGTTCATCTTGGGATAAACAGGAGGGTAGTAGGACAGAGGCTTCCTGCCCAGAGACACTGGAGAGTAAAACCTGAGAGAGATTTTGAGCAGTAAAGACAAATTACGGACCGCTACATTGATGAGGTTTGACTCCACAGAGGATAAACGGCTTGACTTCCCATCATGATAGCTGATAACATCTGATAAAAACAGAACTTGCTATCTAGATATTTTCCAGGTTATTCCTCAAGGCTTGTGTTTACCTGGCCACTTCAATAAAAACGAGGTACTCTCTGACTGAGATGGGAACATCGCTGGACTGGTCCATGGGAGCTTTCCTCAGGTCCACCAACAAAGAGTCTTGGTCCTGACCGAAAGGCCGCATCTCCACAGCTGCAGAGCCGACGACATTGCAGAACTCAACCTGAGCTTTCTCACTCCAGCCCTTTGACTAAAACACACACGCACACACAAAACAGCCACATTAAGAACATTTGATGCAACATTTCAAGAAACAACAACAGTGTGTTTATAAGCTGGGTTTTCTGATCTAAAATACATAATGCATGACGTATATGTCTTTTTAACTCCTGTTAATATTGTTCCTGAAATGTTCCTGTGTCTGAAACTCTTACATTACATTCATCAGGGACAGAAAACATTATTTATCAGGTGGTTATGGCTGTGACAGTAAATGTCAGTGGTCTCACCAGATCATATGGGACCAGGTCTTTGAGGCAACATCTGATGGCTTGAGCAGCAAAGTTACTCAGCTCTGCATTCAGAGATTCCGACACCTTCCTCAGGTGATTGTTCACGGCCTTTAGTGACGACTCAGAGGAACCTTCTTCACTGAAACATGTGACAGAGGAAGAGAACTTTACAGTCACTCTGGGCAGAGTCTTACCAAATCATTCAGTTCCATTCACGATGCCGCGTGTACCTCTGTATGGTAAGGTTTTTGGTTTGGCCACAGTCGATGAGGAAGACGCTGATACTGGCCAGTTGGGAGGCGGGGCAGGCCTTTTTAGTCTTAACACATCCAATCTGTGAGACTTCAACGACATTACCCCGACACCAGAGTCCTTCTTCCTGCTTCACAAAGATCAGAGAGCCTGGAGAAGAGCGGAGAGACAGAACGGCATCCAAAGTGTTTTAATCCACTAAGAGGCGACGATTGGTTTGTGACTCATTCTCAATATTATATAATATGTCCTCATATTCATTTACAAGATAAAACCAGCAGCAGTTAGTCCACTGATTGCAGAATTCAGCACACGACAAACAAATGAATCTGTAGTCACAGGCAGTGCTGATAAAACAAGGCCTAAATATTGCACTTCGTTAGCTGCACAGAACATTTCTAAAACTTTACTTCTCTCTCCAACACTTTGAGGACTAACAAACATACGTACCAGTCTCCACCGTGTCACCGGCAGTGAAGCGACAACTCTCACTGCAGCAGTTATAGTGGATCTTACTGGACAGGATCTCGCTCCCCCTCCTCTCTGCCATGTAGCGAACGTAGAAGTGACTCGGATTCACAACGTGGGTTACCACCACCCACTGGTTGACTGGGAGAAAGAAGCAAAAGGAATAAGAGAGGGATGGGTTTGATTGACAAAAGAGTTATAGGATACAAAAAAAATAAAACAAGGTTGGAGCTGGTTTGACTTGCATCTGGGGTGCCAGTCAGAGTCAAGTCTGACAAATTTAAAGAATTGCAAACAGAAATAATCTTGGCCAAACCCTTACAAAACACAAAAACACACACAAGTCAATAGATTCCATTCAATCCACAGTTTTTCATATAAGAATTGTATTGCAGTGTAGCCAAAAACAACAATTGAAAACAGTGGTGAGTGTGTCCCAGTTCATTCAAAAAGTAGTCCTCTCCGGATTCCCCACCCGATGTTCAGTCCCTTCCGGTTCAAACAGAAAATAAAAAGAACTCAAAATCCAGGAGGAAGAATTCAGAATACACGCCTCCCTGAAAGATGTTGAGGTTGATTCATGGCTTGAAGGTGGGTGTGGATGAGTGAATGAACGGATGAATGAACTGGAATACGTGCGGTGATGTAATGTTGACGTTGCAGCGCTGATATTGTGGCGTTACAAGGTTTGTTTGGTGGATAAAGGAAACTGGCCCTCGCACTTTATGCTGACTGAATTTTAGGGAGAAGCAAGATCTGTCAATTAATAAAAACACCAGATTTATATGGGAGGAAATCTTACTTTTACCTTCGAAAATATCCATATGTAACAGATTCAGAGAAATGCAATATACTATCTTACAACATGTCTATATATCTCCATACATGTTATAATAAATAATAATAATACATTTTATTTATATAGCGCTTTTCACAGAACTCAAAGACACTTCACAAATAGCCCACAATAAAAGAAACAAGTTAAAAACACAGTGGAAATAAAAACATTAACAGTTAAAAGCAGTTCTGAAGAGGTGTGTTTTGAGGTGGGATTTGAATGTTTGGAGGTCAGTGGAGTTGCGTATGTGTGTGGGGAGGGAGTTCCAGAGGGCAGGGGCAGCAGGTTCGGTGCTTGGTCCTACAGGGTGGGGAGAGGAGGTTTTCATCAGAGGAGCGGAGAGCACGGGAGGGGTTGTGAGGGTGAAGCAGGTCAGTGAGATAGGAGGCGGCCAGGTGATGGAGGGCTTTGTAAGTCAGGAGGAGGAGTTTGAAGTGAATGCGTTGGGGGACAGGAAGCCAGTGGAGGTTTTGGAGGACAGGGGTGATGTGATCACGGGAACGGGAGTGAGTGAGTAGGCGGGCAGCTGAGTTCTGGATGTACTGGAGTTTATTGAGGACTTTGGATGATGAACCATATATGATGCTGTTACAGTAGTCAATTCTGGAGGTGATGAAAGCATGGATCAGGGTTTCAGCTGCAGCAAAGGAGAGTAGTGGGCGGAGTCGGGCGATGTTTTTCAGGTGAAAGAAGGCTGTTTTGGTGATGTTAGTGACATGTTTTTCAAAGGTGAGGTTGGTGTCAAAAATTATACCGAGGTTTCTAACATGGGTTGATGGAGTCAGAGTGGTGTTATCAAATGTGAGGGAGAAGTTTTGGGTGGTTGTGGTGAGGGATTTGGGGCCGATGATGATGATACCTGATTTGTCGCAGTTTAGTGGAAGGAAGTTTTTGTGCATCCAGGTCTTAATTGTACAGTAAATGTACAGTAAATACACAGCAGGGGCCTCTCCAAACTGCCCAAAATGTAAGACTATTCCAGGGACAAGACTTCACTGCCTCTGGGAATGCGAAAAGGTTTCACAGTTTTGGCAAACCATAAGTGTCGAGGTTAGTGTCGTAATTAAACAACAATTACAGCCCAACCCACTATTGTGTCTATTGGGATATGTCCCCAAATCATTAAGAATACACTGTTCATTTTTTGCGTATGCTGGGCTGAAAGGCTGTTATGACCAAATGGGTAGGAGATGAACCTCCTTCAATTCATCTGTGGAAATCATTGATATCAGAATATATCTCCCTGGAAAAATTAAGGTTTTGTATTAAAGGTCAGATAGACGTTTTTACAGCAAAGTTTGCCAAGGTGTTGGAGTATCTGGGAACTCAAGAGGCAATTGCCTGAAATGTTAAACCTAATGAGGTATTTTTGGAGCATTGCTGCGGACGTATTTTGGATTTGGATTTGCTGCATATTTCAAACAACCTGTTTATGTACTGTGCTGGACTGTTAATATTTTGAAAATGTTCAACAAAAAGAATGTTGAAATAAATGGAGGTGGAAGAAAGCTCTATGAGGGGCTTTTTAGAAATTCCAAGGGACACTGTGGAGCTATTTTTCCAAACTCATGAGCAAGACCCATAAAATATTACATTTTCTGCAACTCCTGATGTATGTGCACATTTGAAAAAAGACCTTGCACGTCCAGTTCTCCCTCTGTGTCTGGTGCTAAATCCTGATGTGAGGGAGAGGAAAAGGGAGCAGAAACTAGGCAAAGAAAAGAACTTTGTGAGGGTACTCATGTTGAATCAAAGACTTTAGCAAGAAAGGTAGAAGCAGGGAGGAAAAATGAGCCATGGAAGTCAAGGATACTTAAGTGTTGAGAGTTAGAAGTGGGAAAGGACAAATGCACGGATGTCTTTTGTGTAACAGAATGATCAAAGAGTGTAGAGTGAGTATTTGTGTTGCAGATTAGTTCAGTGTATCTTCTTACCACTCCTCTTGTTGCTGAGCGTCAGACTTTTACGTTTCCTTTGGATTCTCCATTTGTCATTAGCAAGTTCAGGCCCAGTGGGAGGGGAACCTTCAGAAAGGCACAAAGCAAATCACAAAAACAGATTAAAGCTCCTCTTTCATCTCTATCAGACGCACAATTACTATTCAGTGAAGTCAAAGTGTAATAGGAAGATGCAATGAAGCAACACACCTTCCACTCTCCCATCTTCTATGATCTCCTCAACAATAACGTCTGGGGTTCTGATGTCTGAGGTCGAGCCGTAGAGGGGGGCGCTGGCCCTGCGATGAGGTCTCAGGTTTGGAGGGGAGCACTGTGGCGAGGGACTGTTGGCCCTCTGACTCCCTTGTTCCTGTTTTTGTGGGCTGGGGGGCCTCTTGTGGCTTTGTGGGACGCTGTTGATGTTCCTGCTCTCTGAATGCTGTCCCGGGGACTTTCTGTAGGAGTAACTCGGCGGGCTTCCTTTTGGTGGAAACTCAGACAAGCTTGAAGGGAGCAACAAGAGGACTTATCAAAACACGGATGCAAAATGAGATAAAAGCCACACACAAGAGGAAGAATGTAATGAGAATATATTCAAAACATACTCGATATCAATGAAGTGAGTCAGCCTGACAAATGCATTACACAGCAGAAGCTACATTACAAGATTTGAGTCAATCGCATAGAGGTAGATTCTCATACTGACATGGGACTTCCACCAGAGCTGTGTCCGGTCTCTCTGTATATTATTCGGGTATACAGGTCACACAGATGTACAAGACACAGCTTTTCTTTTTATATAAAAAAACAAGGTATTACAAGTGTTTCTTTTATAACTGAATTGTACGGTAATTCAAAACCTGTTATTCAAAATGACACACTAAAAGAAGTATCAGAGGACTCACCGTTTTGGGTTACTGGCTATCATCTTCAGAGACAATGACAGGCTCTGGTTTAGTCCCTCTGACTGAAACACACAGCTGAAAAACAACACACACATACACACACACACACACACACACACTCAAAATAAACCTAAATAAAAACAGGGCATTTCACCAAACCTGGTCAAACTCCCCTTTTTCGTGTCTGTTTCCTTTTATTGGTCTCCCTTACTTTGACAGTCATTTAATTTGGTTTAAATGAAAGCTAATGAACTGACTTTGACATTTGAAACAGTCTGTTGTTGTTCTTATTAATGTCATGCACACGCCGCTGAAACAAGACTGCAAACAATCATCAGAGTAAAAGTTACAAACCTCAGTCCAGAGCCCACAGTGATGCATTCCGTGTTAAAGGACCACTTATCCACAGGAGCCTGCAATGTCTCCAGAACCTATCTCACACACACAAAAACACACACGCTGTTTCATTTAGTATCCACACAATTAAAATGATAAAGCCTGATTTATTTGATTAAGGGGAGTTCTAGGAATAATGCATTTAGTTTGTGTATGGTATTTTTATCTGACTGTGTATTTTGAGCTCACAAGGAAGTACCTGAATGGATGCATGAATCTAAACATTTAATTTCATACCTATTTCAAAGCTTATAGTTAGAGCTGGCTCAGGCTTAAACCAGCTCTTAGTTATGCTGCTATAGGCTTAGACTGCCGGGGGAACTGGCCCACTGACACACTGGGATCCTATGTCACCCCGTTCCCCAACCCCCTCATCACTTACTTTAACTCATCCTGTCCAATTAAAGTTACTAACCATAGGGCGCGGACTTAGCTTGATGGTTAAGTTGGCCTCTTTCCTGCATGTCAATCCCCCACTCTCTCCTGATTTCCTACACTATCCACTGTCCTCTCCTCTATAAATAAAGGTGTAAAAGCCAAAAAATAACCATAGACCTTTCTGGAGTCCCTGAGCTCCCTTGTCTCGTAGGTTCCTCTGAGCTGCCGTAGACGTCCTCCTGCTGTGGACGATCAAGACTCCAGCTGATATGGACCTGCTGGACTCCAGTGGCAACAGCTTCTACTACTCGTCTCATCACTATCACGGCTCCCTCTATCTCTTATTCTCCTTTATCCCTCTTTCCAAACCCAACTCGATCGAGGCAGATGTGTGTCTAACATGAGTCTGGTCCTGCTGGAGGTTTCTGCCTGTTAAAGGAAGTTTGTCCTCGCTGCTGTTACTTGCTAAATACTTCTAGGTGCAATACTCATGGTGGATTAAGGTGGGGTAAGACTTCCACCTCCACTGGCTCCCCATTCAGCACCGAATCCACTTCAAGATCCTGCTTATCACCTACAAAGCCCTCAATAACCTCGCCCCCTCTTACTTGACCGACCTCCTCAAACGCCACTCCCCATCTCGCCGCCTCAGATCATCAGACGCCAACCTCCTGTCCCCTATCACCAAGTCCAAGCACCGCACCTTGGGGGACAGAGCCTTTGCCATCGCTGCCCCCACTCTCTGGAAGTACTATATAAATTCTATGAATTATTACTATTATTAAGACTGAGTCTTACCCTGTCTTGAAGTTGGGTCTCTGTTCATAATTTGACATAGAGTGGTCTAGACCTCCTATGTTTGTAAAAGCGTCTTGAGATAACGTTTGTTGTGATTTGGCGCTATACAAATAAAGATTGATTGATTGATACCTTATCCAGGGTGCAGTACTGCTCCAGGAAGGGAACTCTGCACACTTCTCTGGCCATCTGCATGGCGATCCCCAAGGACTTTATCCTCTCCTGGACTCGACCCAGCTCCATGCGGCTGGTCGAGAATCGCGCCTCGAGTTTATTTAGCTGACTCAGCTGCACATCCTTCCTGTTGACAAAGAAAACACATGCATGGAGATAATTATCACTTAGGAAAAAACCTTACAACAAACTTAGTAGATGTTTCTCCTAAGGGAAATACAGATCTTATTATGCATCATTAAGGAAAGTAAACTTTGAGAGTCCATTCATACCACTTCTGAATAGCATTGAAAGCCTTCTCTGAAGATTGCTTGATCTCCTTCTCCAGCCGAGCTTGTTCAAGTTTTACTTGTTCTGTCAGACCGGTCTTCAGAGTCTGCACGGATGAAACAAAGATTTCTGTTTTTCGTTTCTGATACAAGAAATGATGTTTGGGAAATTAAATATGTCCATAGATATATTCTAAAGGGTCTGTGCAGTATTTGAGATCTTGTGGACTTATCACCTCATGGATGTGTTCCAGAAGAGCAAGGTTTCCTGCAGCCCGGACCAACGCCTCGTCCACCGACTTCTCAGTCTTCTTGACATCAACCTTCTGATCCGCCAAACATACCTGCTGCTCAACATCCTCTGTACTGTCGTTAACACCTGGAGATGATGATTTTTTCTTTCTGCGTGATTTTTCCATGCGTATGCTTAAAGGAATCACAAAACAAACACGAAGATTAAAGTAAAGACATATCCCTTTTTATAAGACTAGTCTGATTATAGTTATTTAAAGGTACAGTGTGTAGAAAGGAGAGTACAGTCATGGCCAAAAGTTTTGAGAATGACACAAATATTACATTTTCACAGAGTCTGCTGCTTCAGGGTTTTTAGATGTTTTTGTCAGATGTTTCTATAGTATAATGAAATACAATTAGAAGCATTTCATAAGTATCAAAAGCTTTTATTGAGAATTACACAGAATTCATGCAATAAGTCAATATTTGCAGTGTTGACCCTTCTTTTTCAAGACCTCTGCAATTCTCCCTGGCATGCTGTCAATCAACTTCTGGACCAAATCCTGACTGATGGCAGTCCATTCTTGCATAATCAATGCTTGGAGTTTGTCAGAATTTGTGGGTTTTTGATTGTCCACCCGCCTCTTGAGGATTGACCACAAGTTCTCAATGGGATTAAGATCTGGGGAGTTTCCTGGCCAAGGGCCCAAAATCTTAATGTTTTGTTCCCCGAGCCATTTTGTTATGACTTTTGCTTTATGGCAAGGTGCTCCATCATGCTGGAAAAGGCATTCTTCATCACCAAACTGCCCTTGGATGGTTGGGAGAAGTTGCTCTCGGAGGACGTTCTGGTACCATTCTTTATTCATGGCTGTGTTTTTAGGCAAGATTGTGAGAGAGCCCACTCCTTTGACCGAAAAGCAACCCCACACATGAATGGTCTCAGGATGCTTCACTGTTGGCAAGAGACAGGACTGATGGTAGCGCTCACCTCGTCTTCTCTGAACAAGCCTTCCTCCAGATGCCCCAAACAATGGGAAAGGGGATTCATCAGAGAAAATGACTTTACCCCAGTCCTCAGCAGTCCAGTCCCTGTACCTTCTGCAGAATATCAGTCTGTCCCTGATGTTTTTACTGGAGAGAAGTGGCTTCTTTGCTGCCCTCCTTGACACCAGGCCTTCCTCCAAAAGTCTTCGCCTCACTGTGCGCGCAGATGCACTCACACCTGCCTGCTGCCATTCCTGAGCAAGCTCTGCACTGGTGGTGGCCCGATCCCGCAGCTTTAACACCTTCAGGAGACGGTCCTGGCGCTTGCTGGACTTTCTTGGGCGCCCTGGAGCCTGTTTGGCAACAATTGAACCTCTCTCCTTGAAGTTCTTGATAATTCGATAGACGGTTGACTGAGGTGCAATCTTACTCGCTGCTATAAACTTCCCTGTTAGGCCCTTTTTGTGCAATGCAATGATGGCTGCACATGTTTCCTTGCAGGTAACCATGGCTAACAGATGAGGAACAATGGTGTCATGCACCATCTTCCTTTTAAAGTGTCCAGTCACTCAATCATGACAGATTGATCGCCAGCCTTGTCCTCATCAACACCCACACCTGTGTTAATGTGTGTGACACCTGTGTGTCATTGAAGTGATGTTAGCTGGTCCTTTTGTGGCAGGGCTGAAATGCAGTGGAAATGTGTTTTTGGTGATAAAGTTCATTTTCAAGGCAAAGAGGGACTTTGCAATTAATTGCAGTTGAGTTGATCACTCCTCATAACATTCTGGAGTATATGCAAATTGCCATTATAAAAACTGAAACAGCAGACTTTGTGAAAATTAATAGTTGTGTCATTCTCAAAACTTTTGGCCATGACTGTATATAACTGTATTGCTCAACCCCCGGAAAAGAAGCTCCTGTGATGTGATGCATGAGAAGTATGATCCTTCTTTTATCAAGTATAAAAAAATATACATTGTGTATATTTTGTTCATTTTGTGTATCTTTTAGAATAGATTTTAAGATTATTTCATTGGTTTTAAAATCTCTAAATGGTCTTGCTCCTTCTTATTTATCAGATTTGCTTTTATCATATGAGCCTGCGAGATCCCTCAGGTCTTCGGGTAGTGGACTTTTAATTGCACAAAAGCTAGAACAAAGACCCGCAGTGAGGCAGCTTTTTAAGTAAGATCTATCTACGATAAGGTGGACGAGCTAACCCAGCACCAGAGGGAATACTGGCAGAGTAGCATCATGCTAACAGAGCTAACACCGGACATGAACGCCACATTGGAAGGATTTCACCTGCTGTGGGTGGACAGGATACAGGAGAGCCAGACTGAACTGGGGAAGAAGGCCAGCTCAGTCCTGGACCCTGTGGAGGTGGTGGCTGACAGCAGAATTATGTCCAAGCTGTCATCTCTGATGGACATTTTTTTCCCCTATATATATTCTTGTTGAAATTCTTCTACTGTACACCTTCTTGTTTGCTGCTGTAACTAAATAAAGGAGTATCTTATCTTATCTTTTATCATCACGGCCCACGCCTGTGGAACAGCCTACCTGAAGAGGGTAGATCTGAGGGCTGCACAGAGGATTAACATTTTTAAAAAGCAAACTCAAGACCGACCTTTTTAGTTTTGCTTTTAACTGAGTTTTAATCTTATGACAGTTTTATTTCACCTTACTTTATTTATTATCTAGTTCAAATTTTAGTCACTTTTTATTTATTTAATTACATTTGCTTATCTATTTTAAGTACATCATCTTATTTTCTTTTAATGGTTGAATATTTTAGTGTTTTATTATCTTAGAAATGTATTTTATTTTGGTGAGTTTAATTTCCTGTGTTGAGTTTTAACATCTTATTTTACCTCCAGTGTTTCCTCATTAAGATATCATGAGAGAGTTTGCACAGATCGTTCAGCAACTTGTTAAAAATTAATCAATTTATTTGATTTCATTGTTATTATTATCATTATCATTATTATTATTATTATTATTATTGTTGCATATTGTTTTCTTAACCTTAGGATTGTGGGTTGAGTTTGGAGTCTGCGCTGGGGTTTGGATTAGGATGGGGGGTCTTTTTATTTTGATATATATCTTTCTTTTTTTTAAGTTGTTTTTATGTACAGTACTTTGTGTTACAATGTCATTGTATGAAAGCAATTTATAAATAAAGTCTGATTGATTGATGGCGGCCTCCATGGAAGGGCTCCCTCTCCTTATGTAGATATAGAAGACTCATTCTAAATTAACAAATACAAAATTATACACTCACTGAAACATACATGTCTGTTCTGCTGGACACTGCTAAATTCTGCACACTGTACCTTTAAAAGACTTTAACGCAGGTCAGATATGTGTTACCTTTTCATCTTGTTTATTTTGGCAGTGTAGATGAGGCCGATGATGCGGCTATCTTCTTGCAGAGCATTAACCCCGCCTTCAGGAAGGGTTGATTCAACCTGCAGAGAGGGGAAAACACAAGTACGAGTTAACATTATTTGGACTATTATGTGAATATTGAAAAATCAGCTTGGTGCGGCTCACTTCTGCTGACGATTTTTACCTCACACTCCGGGCACTTAATGGTGCCGTCACATTGAATGGACAGCAGACAAGATGTGCAGTAGATGTGGCTGCATAGAAGCACACGGGGGAGGTTGCCTTCCCCTTCATCCTCTGACAGGAAGAGAAAACAAAGCAGTCAAGGAGGAATAATGCAGTGTCAGTGCAATCTATTAATGCAAGAGTAGAGGATGTACACTTCCATTGACAGGGGAATGGTCCCCATGTTTCCCAAGTTTCAAATTAAATACAAATTAATGTTGCTGTCATTTTTGTCAGAGGAAGCACACATAATTTGATTTAATATTAGGATTATTTAAACACATTTTTTCAATTTTATTTATTGTGAAAGGACTCAAGATGTATGGACTCCCAGTGGTCAACACAAAGTGACCGTTGTTTTAGTTCGATGGTCACTCTGAGCCATTTACTGTATTAAAGGCTATCATAACCAGCAGGCTAGACTACTCCAATGCTCTCCTTTCTGGTCTTCCAATTGAACACAATTAACAAACTGAAATTAATACAAAATACAGCAGCAAGAGTTTTAACGAAGACCAGAAGGATAGCACACCTTACGCCTATTTCAAAATCTTTACATTGGCTCCCTGTTTCTTTTCGTATTGATTTTAAAATGATTTTACTAGTTTTTAAGGCACCACATAGCCTCGCACCAGACTTCATCTCAGAGATGCTTTTAGTGTGTAAACCAGGAAGGCCTCTCAGATCCTCCGGCTCCTCTCTTTTAGCTGTTCCTAATAGGAGAACAAAAACATTTGGTGACGCTGCTTTCAGCCACTACGCTCCTAAACTATGGAACAGCCTGCTGGAGGATCTGAGGGGAGCTGATAGAGATATAGAGACTCTTTGCACATAAACTAAAACATATTTATTCAGTCTGGCTTTTATGTAGGGTTTAACATTTTTGTAACTTTAGTGTTTTACATTGATTCTAATGTTGTTTTATCATTTTATTAATTTGTATGTTGTTTTATTATTTTATTAATTCTAATGTTGTTTTATCATTTTATTAATTTGTATGTTGTTTTATTATTTTATTAATTTGTATGTTGTTTTATTATTTTATTAATTTTAATGACGTTTTGTTATTGTATAAAAAAATGTACTGTTTGTTTTTATTTATCCAATCAGTTTTATTGATATTTTTATTTTCAACTCTTATCCTTTTCCTTAAAATCCTAAAATATATTTATTCATTTTTTATTTTTATAAATAACACATTTTAAGATGGAAGCTTGGGGCCATAAATAAATCGACCTTGGGCCATGACTGGCCACCGGGCCATACTTTTGACGTGCCTGCCATAAAGTAAGTCGGCAGTGTCGTGACTTTAACTTCTTCTATTTGAACAAGTCCTCACTTAAGCTTCCAGATGGAAATTATCCGTCTTAAACCTTCAAATTCCCCTAACTGTCACATTTAAGTGGATACAGGGTAAGTTAAACACTGTTTCACATGTAATGAGCATACATAATGACTAAGCATTTCTGGGGCCACACCATAGACTGTAAAAAATATGGACGTAGTATCCGTGACGTCACCCATCTGTTCCTGAGAGCTGTTTTGAAGCAAATCGACGGCGGCAGCCATATTGGTAATGCGGAACTCAACTAGGCAGAGTGTGACGTAGTGTGACGTAGTGTGAGTCTCTTAGCCAATGGCTGTGTGTTCCCGACCGGGAGTCACGTCAGTCATGTCCTTATTTGGGCAAAACTCATAATCTTAATATCTTCTGAACCGTCACGTTAGAAAAAAATTCACCCCCCGTACAGTGTATGCCATTAGAGAGATTAGCGTTGTAGGGCCAAGCCGTTTTTTGAACCAGGCTGTAAACAAGTTTATTAATGCTGCAAAGATCGTCTTTTTCCCATTCATATCTATGTGGTTTCCGGTGTTTCTGCAGCCAGCCTCAAGCGGATTTTCGATGTATTGCAGTTTATATCACTTCCGCATTGGCTTCATCGTTTGAGACCGGAGTTTGCCGCTTGGGCCACACTGTGATGGATTAGCTAACAATGTAACGTTAGCTTTACTCACTACTTTAAAGAATTAACAACTTGAAGAAACATTTGTAAAATATTTGATTGTAGTTCAGATATTAAAGTGTGTGTTTCTTTCTGACTGCTGCACACCTGCTGTTACACAAGCTAACTGTTTAGCTAGCTAGCTCACGAGGCTTCCTTCAGCCTCTGAGTCTTAAAACACGGTATAACTGGCGTTCCATGATAAAACATGACATGTAGTGCTCCTACCAGGCAGTGTGAATGCCTCTCCACATAACCAGCAGACTACAGGCCGGGGGTTTTCTCTTCTGTCCATTGTGAAGTGTTTTTTAGAAACTAGCTGAAATGACAGCGCGCGTGAAGAGCGGGGTTCTCTCTCTGTCACGTGACTGTGCAGCGTGATGCGTTCAAGGTCAAGCAGAAGAACAAAGAATATTTTTATTATTAAAAAGTGTTATAAATGTATCTGGGCTCACTGTCACGAATACTTTAGTAGACATTAAGTTACATAAGTTTGTTTTAAAATTATTGATTTAATCTAACTAATAAAATCCTTCCTGGAAAAAAACCCAATAATAATAATGTATGTATTTTAAGCCAGTGCCCTCTGTAAGCCTTAAGTAAATATAATGTTAAATGTATTAAAACATAAATCCCTATAAATAAAAAAATAAATGAATACATTTAATAACAAATATAAATATGTTAAACATATTTGAAAATTGATCGAAGTTGAGTTTTAATATTTGTACATAGTTATTAGTATTTATATATGGTCTGAAATATCATAGGTAGAACGTTTTAGTTGATTTGGGTTCCAAGGGCCTTTAACCCTCTGTAAGCCTTAGCCTATTTTTGGTCATTCTCAATTTTCTGCTATTGTTTTTTTTATGTTTTTTTTTTCAAACCTAGGGGCATGATATTAAAAACAGTGGAGTTTTTTGGGTCAGCTTACATGATTTTTACACATATGAAATTATCTATTGCCATCCAGTATGCACAATTTACTCATGTTGTTGGTATTAGGACAAAAATGGCCGCATTGAGATTGAAACCCATTCAGAACACGTTTTTATCCTGTAATTTCTACATTAAAAAACAACAACATTTTTTGTATTTTTTCATCCCCATAAATTCCCATATCTTGCACTTTAACAATTGGTATTTATTTATTTATAAAAGGACTATGCATATTAATTAAAATGTTTGTAAATATGCCAGACTTAGCCAAAAGGTTAGTTTACATCTGTAATCTTTTGTCATATGTTAAAAAGGCTCCCTAAAAGCATCAAGATTAAACAAAAAATACAATCAAATAAAATAAGAATAAAAGGGAGAGGAGAAATAAATAACACCATACACTTAAAACTACATAAGGAGATGACATGACATTAATTAAAACGTTAATAATAAAATTAGTGAATACTCAGTATGTCTCATTAATACTGAAGTTGATTAATTTTAATTTTGTTAATGGAAAGTTTCATTAATGTATGGCATACCCCTCTCACCCTCTCCCCGATGAGCTGATCCATACCATCCCTGCATTGTCTGTCACACTCCATCATCTCATCCCGAACTGACTCTCTTGACTGCTGCTGGCATTATAATGCATAATATACTGTATTGTATAATTATCTTTGCCATATTATATTATGTTATATTACATTATTATTGTAACTACAACTCATGGTCATATTACATACCCATATTTATTTGTATTTATTGCTTAATCTGTCATTACCAACCATAATCACACCATGTCAACCTGTCACTATATACTGAATCACTTTTAATACTGCCTGTTATTACTTCTATTTAATCTAAATTCCATTGTAACATTGTATACATCGAAATTGTATTCTAGCTTTATTTATCTATTTTTATTTTTACTTATCTTATTTTATTTTATTTTATTTTACTTATTGAAACTTCTTCTTGATTGTACTTCTGTCTGGGTTGCTGTAACAACTGAATTTCCCCCCCAGGGGATCAATAAAGTAATATGTTATCTTATCTTATCTTATCTTATATTTAGATCAGGTTAAAGCAGTGACCATTTGTGTCACCCTTAAAAAAAAAACAATGTTTACAAAGTGCTTTGACAGACAAAAGCATGTAAAATAACTTAGGAGGAAGAAAAATAAATATCTGCATGGCTGCTTCATTTCATTGAGCTGTGGCAGCTATCTCATAAAAAAAAAAAAACTATATGGAAAATGAAAACCCCAATCAAATACTGTATTTATAACATCAGCACCTGTTGTGAGGACATTCATTTACCATTTTAAAGTCTACATCACACATGGACACCTGGGGGCGCCAAAGACTAAGGCACACAGGCTGGGACACAGGTGTTCTCTTAGATGATGACACAAAGACCAGGTGGAAAAATACAAACTTGACTTCTTTAAATGTGCAAATAATCACCAGATTTTTCATTTTTTGATAGATATGAGTTCAGGTAAGTTGAAATATTTGGATAAGCTAGTTTGGCATCACATTTCACCTCATAAAGCATGACCACTTGTTGGAAAAATCTAGTTTGACATGTTTTGTCTTTAGATCTGTGGGTTAGTGATTACTGGACTTCATGTAAGGATATTTAGGATTGTGTCTCCTCATGTATGGAAAGCAGATTTAGTACAGATGTGTTTGATTTTTCTGTGTATGTGTGTAAACTAAATAAGTTAAAATAAAGAGAGCTTCCTTATTTTTAACATGTTTTTTTTTTTAAACTCTTTGATTGTTTATGTCTTCTGATTTTATTGTCTTTCGTTACTACTATCCATCACAATTTACATTTCTCCTGTGTTTTTCTTTGTGTGATATATTCTTTTGTTTCCTTTTCAACCAATCACATGGCTTCTAACAGCAGCATGTCGCTTCTCTCCTCCATCTGAGCACAGCTGCAAGCAGCGCCTCTGCCTGAGGACAACATCCAGCCGCCCATTGAAGCAGCAGT